>NC_056735.1:812594646-812797146 GCF_019279795.1 Protopterus annectens | reverse complement strand
ATTTTTCTGTTATTTTTGGAATCACCTTCCTTTACCTGGACATCATTCCCAGTGACCTACATCCATTGCTCGGTCTATAAGCTACTGCAATTCATTCCAAGTCTATCAACTTTTTTTTTTCTTTTACCAGGTCCAGCAATCCTATGAGTCAATGAGCTGTAAGGTGTTCATATGACTTACCGAATCCCCCCTGCCTTTCAGTGCTAGTAATAATGTGCAAGAGGCAGACATGCAATGGGAACATTGAAATGTATTATCTCACTTCTACAGCAGCTTAGCCATGTCCTCTCTCTGCCTCTTCATTTGACTATGCCTTCTTACAATGTGAGATCCCAAGCCTCCACCAGGGATCAACAGCAGAGGCCCATGTCATTGCACTCTCCTTCAAGATGAGAACACTCATCCCTCTCTGCCACTCCATGAGTCATCTGAGATGCTAATTGAACTCAGGTCTCCTGGGCTGTATTCAGGGCTTTTATCCCTCTATGCCACTGGAGCAGCTGCCAGTTTCCCTTTTGGTGGTAGAATTATCCCATACAGTTTGAGGTTGGATTGGCCTTACCCATCCCATGATTGATATATTTTTATAGTATCCTAATTGAAAACACTGAGATCATAATGTGTATGATGTGAGGGGATCCATACATGGGATAAATCATTTAGGATCTGCCTATGTCCATTAGTAGTACAGGGGGCAGTCCTGGGGTAATTCTCTATTAGATAAAGCTTTCGGGTCTACACCCTTCATCAGTATGATGATACTGATGAAGGGTGTAGACCCGAAAGCTTTATCTAATAAAGTTCTTGGTGTGGTATCATGGTTCAGTTGAATTATAGCAGTAACACCTATTGTTGTTTCTACTTGTAATTTTCTATTACCCACCCACAGATCTAAGGTATGCTTGAATATTGACAGGGATGAGGTTTGCTTTACATGGATGGGGAGTCTGTTCTGCAGCAGTGGTAGCCTATGCCAGATATACTTGTCCCTCCAAAATGTTGTTGCAGAAGAGATTTAGGTTCCTGGACTGAGTATTCCTGATATCATTTTACTTTCTGATCTGCACTAGGTCTATCAGTATTGACTCAGAAGATGTCTTATATGCCAGGCACAGGTCACCTCTTAGCAGTCTGTAGAATACTGAGTATAGTGACAGGGCTTTTTGTATGACATATTTTTTAGACATTCTTTCCTTTTCATAAGGTGTCTTTGGGCATTCTAGTTGTTGCATGTTCCTGGACAGATCCATGCCAAAGGGAGCATTTTACTCAATGACTGGCCTAATGAGGGTTGAGTAAAGGGGAGAATGACTTTTCTAGCTCTAATCACAATCCCTTTGTTTATAAGTTGAAATATACAGAAAATACTTTCTTATGACACAGGATACATGTTTGTTGAAAGTTAGGTTACTATCCACATAAGCTCCCAAACTCTGAACACTTGGGTCAGTGTTTAAGGGTGTATTGTCTATGTGGTAGATCACCAGGATAGACAACTCCCTAAAGGAAGTTATTTGTTTAGGGCAAACCTTCCTGCAGGATGGCAAAGTAATTTGTGGATTCAATAGCTGCACCTCACATGCAGTTATCTACAACCTTAGAAAGCCAGGGAAATTTAGTATTGGAGTTACTTCAGAGAAGTAGATGCCAAATAGGAGAGGTTCCTACATCAAACCCTGGGGGGACTCCACAGGTGACTGGTCTCTTTGTGGAGGTAGTTTCCCATACTTTGAGCTCTTGTAATCCAGTAGGTGATGTAGGTGATTAGTCCCAATTTGTTCAGCTTTTATATTGTGCTCAAGAGGGAGATTTTTCAAAATCCTGGCCAGGTTGTGGTATGACCTGCATACCACTTTACATTCATATTTTCCTTTGTTGACATTTTCAAAGAAGTCCATCAGGTTGAGTAATCTTAACCTGCCCTTGATGAGCCCAAACTCCAATTGGTATATTGTTTATGGGTACCCTGTGTCCTTATTGATTAGCGTCATGATAAGTCTTTCCATCATTTTACATATGAGGCTCATCGGACTTATGGGTTGGTAACTGCATGGGTATGTGGAAGGTCCCAACTTATGCAGGGAAAAAACTCTAGCTGTTCTCCATTTACTTCATCCAAAACCTGTAAGGACGCTAAGGTTAAATAGTGTTGTTTGGTGTGGGGGTGGTGACTAAATTATGCTATATAAGATGCATACAAGAATGTTGCTAAGACCTGTTGATTCAGTATTTTTAGTTTTTGAAGGCACTTTCAGGACTTGGTCTGTCTGGTGGTGGGAGGCAAGTTGGTTTTAAATATATCTTGAGGGTTAAATGGAGGGGAGAGAAGGGTTAAGTCTGACCTGAATGTATTTGCAATATCTTCAGTTATAGTGTAGGTAATATTTTTCATAATCAGTTCAGTGCATTGCTGTGTTGTGCTTCTGAGATTATGTGCATAATTAATCAAGGCCATGGGATTTCTCTGGATTGGGTAGCTATTTTAGCCTCAAACCGTTCTTTGATTGATCTTGAGACCTTAAAGGGATCAGAATCCTTAAAAGAATCACTCAAGAACCAAAACATTTTTACCTTTTTCAACAGATTTTACCCAGTAAACCTCTCAAGAAGATGGGCATAATTTTGCTCAAGGCCTACTTATGGTAACCCCATTCTACAGCCTTTGCTTTCAGTTTCTACATCATTCAAAAGACAGACATCCCTTTTACTCAGATGAGGGGGTTCTTTCTAAATTAGATATTGAGGATATGGTCTAAGTTTCCAAATGATCCTCCCATATTTCTTGAGATTCTGAATTTGAAGATGCTCTTTCTTTAGAGTAACCCATGATGAAATGTATTTTGGAGATACAATTTAGAAATTAAAGAATATTTTAAATGGGAGGCTAGGGTAGTGTCAAAATCATAGAAGTGATATTATGAATAATTAGGTATGGATTCCACTAAGCTAACAGCCTTTCCCCAAGTTGTTGGGCCCATGAATGATGTATTTGCATCTGCCTCTTTTAACCTTAATTTCTAATCCCCTGCCCTTAAGATTCCTGAAAGATTTTACAGACTGCCAGATACACATAAGTTACTTTACAGAAACCCTGCTGAAGACCCTGCTATTGCCTCTTGACATAACTTGTAAGGCCTCTTCTGTTTCTAGTCTTGTCCAAAATGGCAACTATAGTCATTCCTTTGAAATACTTTGAAAGAAGATCTTTACATCCTACAGTCTGGCTTTTAGAGTTATTAGTCACCATACTCACATGTCCAAGTATCTTTTATCTATTTTGTTAACATGCAGCAAACCTTAGTATAACTTCCAAACTCTGACACTAAATCTTCCAATTTAGAAAGGCTAAATTCTACTTCACAGGTCATTAATCACACTATTAAATGTGCATGTGACTCAGAGGTTGCTGTTTCCAGGACTATTACTACTAATACTGTAAAGTACAGAAATGCATAGAAAAGATTACCAAATTTTCCTTATGATCTTAAAGCTCAATTCCTTAATTCCCTTCTAGACAAAGAACTTTTGTTTAGAAAATTTTAGCAGAATTATTAAAGAAACTGGAAGAAGTAGGTAAGATGATGCAGGGAGTCAAACACCTCTTTTTTTCTCTTCTTCATAGAATTCACATCATGCTGTATCCTGAATTACTGTCAGATGTGCTCTCTCAGGGTATAATATAATTGGTGCCCTTATCCTGAAGCAACAAAGGTCTTTATTCCAGAATGCTTCCAGTTTACAGAAAGCAAGGCACACAGTGATCAATTTTAGACCTTTTGAGACTAAATACTTTTCTTTTGGTTTCATAATTCAAGATTAACACTTTACAAACCCATTTCCCCTTTTTTTCTTAAGACTTTTCTAGTAATCTTGGACTAAAAAGATATTTACTTACACATCCTAATAGACGTCATGATCGATGTTTCCCAAGAGTCTTTGCTCTTTGATTGAAATGTTAGTTTACATCTTTGCCTTTTTTTATTCCCATGTTCCAAGAGTTTTCATGAAGTACTTGACCTCATAGCCTTTTGCTGCTTCAGAGCATTCATATTTTTCCATATTTGTATAATTACCTCATCACAGCTCCATCTGTCAAAGACAACTTAAATACTCTTTTGGTCACTGTAATTATTTTCAACATTCTGGGGTTCATGCCAACTCTGAAGAAATGTTGCTTAAACCCCTTTTTGATTTCAGTGTTTCTAGACTGCTAACTAGACAACACTCATATCCATTGTATGTCTCCATCCAGAAAAAGTGTCATCTTATTGACTCACGTTCTTACTCAGGCCTATCAGAGCATATCCACTGTAAGAGAGTTACTCAAAATTCAGGTTTCATGGTTTCCTCTATCCTAATGGTTCTATTTGCCAGACTACTCATGAGGACAATCCACTGATAGCTCAAATCAGTTTGGATCCAGCATTTCCATCCATTGTCTTACCAGGTTCCAGTGCCTAACTTCATTGAGAAAGAACTCCTATGGTGGGCCAGTTGGGTCTTGATTAATCCATGATTCCCATTTTCTCCCAACATCTAGCTCCATGTGTTATTTCAAACTTCAGATAGTGGGCTGTGTCCCAAGGAATCAAGATCCAGGGCATATGGGAGCCTCATTTATTTATTACTTTTCTTACTTAGTTATAGTTATTTACCAGGGTAGTGCACTGATCAATACTGACCAATTTTAGGGTTAGCCCAGGTGAAATACAAAATACCGCACAACAAAATGCAGAAATGTAAGCAATAACAGTAAACTTCATACCGGTTACAAAGAAACAAATTCATATGTACCATTTAGTAAGCAAACAGATTGTAAAGTTCAATAAACACATTAGTCTCTGAAGTGGGTCAATATTCATTAATTCTGTGACAGGAGAAAAGGAGTGGAAATTAAGTAGGAATAATGGGTTAGGTGATATGTCCTTTGTTGAAGCAGTAACATTTGACTTGGATTTAGAGGTGTTTTTCGAAGTTGCATTCTGAATTTTGAGTATCTATTTCTTTTGAGTTATAGGGAAAAATTGCCAAAGTATAGGTATATGAGTAGAGAATGCACTTACAATGGTGTGGACTTTAGTACTGGGTGTAATGAAAGGCAGTGTGTCCTGTGAATGGTGTCTCATGTTGCATGAGTATGCATTTTCTGAAGTTTATCTGCAATGGGAATTACTGTCTGTAGTTTGAGTAGTTTATAGAGTTAGGATCCTAACAGTAGGTTAAAGTTCTGTTTTCTGGGTAGCCATTTGGCTTTATAAAGGGTGATGTAGTGATGATCATGGATTGGTGAGCTTGAAATTAAACTGCAGATGCTGCTGGAGATTACCTGGAGAGGTGTGGCATTTCTCTTGGAGGCCGATATGTAAATGGTTAGTCCATATTTTAGCTGAGAGAGGAAAACTCCTTTGCCAATGGCTAATCTGGATGGTTGACAATTGTTTGGTACAGAAGATGAGGGAATTTATTTTTGCTTTCAGTCTGACTATGTGGAAATGGAAGTTTAGACATTGATTAATCCATAACCCTAGGTATCTAAAGGTAGATGTTGTATCCATTGCATGATCTGTTAAAGAGTTTGGTGCTTGGTGAACTTTCTTTGGGTTTCCAAAAAGCGTACATATGGTCTTGGAGATGTAGTTTATAGACTATGAGCCATTGGTGGAGATCAAGTAAGTCTGACAGCTCTGTTCTTAGTTATAGGGAGTTGCTTCTGTTTTAGTCACACTTCATCCCTTACAGTGAGAAGATGTTTTAGTTTGATGGACAGCCTTCAGTTTTTTTGTGGGTTTATAAACCTTATGAATAAGTGGGGAAGAATTTGTTCTTGCAGATGGAGAAGAAAGTTTGTTATGGTTTTGGTTACTTTATTAGGGAAATCAAATAAGATTATATCTTTATAATTGTGGGATTTTAGAAAGGTTTTGAGTTTGTCAATATTAGTGCTAGACTGGTTTTCAAAGCCTTTAAATGTTGCTGGTTGGTTTATATTTTGGTTGATAATCATACAAGTAGATCAGCATTTGATTAAGGATGGTGGGAGAATGTTTATGTTGGAGATGAACTTTGACATGTTAGTAATAAAGAGGCCTAGTTTGGAGACTTTGTAGGATCTGAAGCTAGGTCTTGATGCTTTTATAAGTTGAAAGAGATGAAGTTCTGGTAGGAAATGACATATGTCAGATGAACGGAGGCCATGATAACTAAGGTTGATGTCATCTAGAATGATTATTTTATTATTTTTGGGACAGTTATTCAGGATGTTAATGAGTTATTTAAATTTCTTTAAGGAAGAGGAGGTGGCTGATAGGCTGTGATCAGTAGTGGTTTTGTCTCACATAACATTGGTTCTCTATTCTTATGAATATTTTCAAGGGCAACTACCAAAACTTTTCCCAAAGAGTCGATTTTCTCACACAGGACAATGGATCCACCTCAAAGTTCAAAGTATCCACCTAAAAATCTGGATTACCAAATTATGATCACATTTAGTCACTTTTTCTTAGGACACACAACAGGTATTAAATGGTACTAGTAAACCTGCTACTAAGAAATATTTCTTAGCAAAAAGGAAAAAAAAGTATGCATGTTACCATAAATGAGAAGACCATTCCCAAGTGAGGGGGCATCTATTTCTCAAGTACCTTTGAGAATTGTTCCATGCTGTCCTAGGGTCTGATCCTTCAGTACCTGTGAGAATTGTTCAGAGTTGTCCTATGGTCTGGTTCTTCAGTACCTGTGAGAATAGCATGCTGTCCTAGGGTCTGGGTCTTCAGTACCTATGAGAATAGCATGCTGTCCTAGGGTCTGGTTCTTCAGTACCTGTTAGAGTTGCTCCATGATGTCTTAAGAGTACACTTCTGCAATGTGACACCTTTCAGCCACTTGCACTTATCTGTCTTTGGTTACCCTCATTTCTTCTTTATCTCAAATTAAACTATTTTTGAAAGGGGTTTTGCATATTAAGCCAAATACAAGGAAGTACCACATCCTTGGGATCTTAATTTTATTTTGGAAAAGTTAGCTATCTCACTTTTTCAACCTGTAGAAAGTGATTATATAAACTTTCTAACCTGGAAGACAGCTTTGCTTATTGAGTTGATGTCCGCTAGATGACTCTGTGAAATACAGCCACTTATGTTTATTCATCCTTACTTAACTTTTCACAAAGACAGACAGAAACAAAGAATCACCTCTTCATTTATGTCAAATGTTATCACTGAATATGCCATGAACAACACCATTCATCTCCTTGTGATTTTTCCTTTACCTAAAAACTGAGGAAAAAACATTCTGCATAAATTTGATGTTCACAACTGAGTTTTTACCTAGATAAAAACTAAGGATTTTAGAAAGTCTAAATGACTTTGTCTAGCCTTTGATGGCAAAAAAAATGACATGGCAAAAATAAAATGACAGTCTGTTTCTAAACAAACTATGTCTAGGTGGCTCAGGCTATCAAATTTTGTTAAAATTACCATAGAAAAAGCTCATCATAAAAAAAGTCATGGCTCACTGTACTAGATCAGTGGCTACTTTCATGGCTTTTTGGAAAGGAATGTAATCTAGAACTTTCCAAGAAGTTATTACATAGTCTTCTGTATAAACCTTTACTGGGCATTATTAACTTGTTTCAGTCTTCAGAGCTAAAGCTGGATTTGCAAAAACTCTCCATCAAGGATTTCTTTACTCTGATCCTTTCCTCTCCTGACTTTCTTCCTAAGGTACAGTAATAGTCTTAGTTAGGATACTGCAACAGTGATCTAATGAAGAACATAGTACAGTTGTGTAAGTTAACTTATAACAATAAATGTTTAGTCATATCACTGTTACAGTATTAGCACACTCCCACTTTTCACCTTTTCTTCCTGCTCATACCATTGCTAGGGTGGAATACTCTATTCTACCTTGCCATCCTGACATGACAATATCTGCTGTTTTAATATAATTGTTAGAGAACTTTAGGCATCTGTTCCCCTTTGGGTAAGAAAGCCCTGATTTTTCCATGCTATACTTCCCTCTTCTATTAGCATGTACAGTAGTTCTAAGAAGGATATACAGAGCATGGGGAAGGAGCCCCAATTTTTGTAGACTAGCCAGATGCCGGGTCCATGGCAGGATAAATCCCATATAGTAACAGCTACTGCAACAGAGTTCTATTCGAACATCTACTGTTATAGCAAGTGAACTTATACAACTGTGCTTTACTTTTATAAATTCTTTTTTTATAGTGTCCTAAATATTTGCTTGATGTATTTCCTCTTTTGCAGATCGATTTACAATACCGAGGTGAAAAGAAATTAATGTTTTTATCCGATTTTAGTATTTGCTTGCATCAACAGATTTCCTGAAGTCTAAATCTTTTGGTACCATAAACATAAATAAAGACCAAACCAACCCCTGAATTAGTGGCAGGTGGTTTATAAGGTGATAATCTATTAAGAATCACAATAGGTTATCCTGGGGAGAATATTTCTGCAGCACAGCTCCTGTTGGAAAAGCAGTGGGACAGTTCTTTTGAAAAAGTTTCAAAATAATCTTCTTTAACCCCCCACCCCCACCAGAACTTTGTCAGATAGCTCCAATCTACACCTACAACTGCCTATTTATTGTAGTTATACTGGAATTGGATATTGTTGGACTGGTAGAGAGGCCTACACACAGGGAGTTGAGGCCCCTTCCTAGCGAAAACAACAATTTTGTAAGAAAGCTTCCATTCAGACATTTTGCTGAATTGTCAGCTACTTAGTAAACTTAAAAGACTTCTGTTCTATCATGCAGTCTATATTTTTTAACCTCTAAATCTCAGTCAGGCTTTCTTTTCTCCAATAAGAGTCTTGTGGTATGCAGCAGCCAGTTTTCTGGTTCCCCAGGAGGTCTACCCTTTCCTAATTGGAAGTAGCCGTCTCCACCTCATTAGTTCCTCTAACACTGCTATTTCTGTGCCCTGAAACCTCTGCCTGCCATGTTCTGCATGGCCTTAATGGTGGTAGCTACCATAACAGCTGGCTGGCCTGAACTCCTTGGGGGCAACACCTATTGTTCTTGACAGGTGCAGCACTTCTGTTTTCCTAAAGTAACCTCCCATCCCAGGGATGAGCAAACTAACAATGGCTGCTCACTGACACCCAGACCAAGCCACTACTCAAACTCAGATGCAGCGTCATCAGGATTTTGCACCTCCTCAGCACAGATTTGACTATTTCTCAAAATAAAAAATAAAAAAAAAATAAAAATAAATAACTGACTTCTAGATGTTGCGGGTTATATTATAAGGATGGTAGTTACTTGTGTAATTAATGAGCTTTTTACCAAAAGAAAATACTTATTCTGTCTAAATCTGTGCTACCAGAAGTAAAACAAAAAGTGCAACTACTTTTCAGTGGTCATACGTTTTAGAGGTTAAATAATATAGACTGCATGATAGAGCAGAAGTCTTTGAATTGACTAAGTAGCTGAAAATTCAACAAAATATCTGAATGGAAGCTTTCTTACAAAATTGTTTTTCTCTAGGAAGGGTCCTCAACTCTCTGCGTGGATGGGCTGCACATTTATAATGTACTACACTCAATTTCTGGGTCACTGCAGTTCGAGAAAAAAAGGCTGACAGCAATGCCATCTGGTCTAACATTCACTAATTTTCAGAATAAAATTTAGAAGGCCATGAAGTCAAGCAAGTCAAGCTCTCTCTCATTCTCTCGTTTACACACACACACACACACACACACACACACACACACACACACACACACACACACACACACAAACAGCAAATCTACACATCATTTATGTTTGGACTAGGTCTGAGACACCTGTAATGTAGTGAGTTGCATTCCAACACTACTGTTAAATAACAAAATCAACTACAACACCACTATTACTTAAGAGAAAAGCAAGTACTATTTTTTATTAAAATATAAATATCTGCCTTGTATGTTTGATGTTCAGTGATTACACTTGGAAGTATAAAAGCAAGATGAACAGTAAATGGGAAGCAGAAGCTGTAACTGAAAACCCTCCCTAGTTATGAATGGGTTCATTCAGCCATTACAGATAAGACTTTCATAGCTAGATCTATCCTTTCATAAAAAAAATAAATTAATAAATAAAACATAATAATAAAAAAACTAAAAATGTTTATTTTAAATAGAATAAACTGTCTGCCCAGTCTCAGGGTATACTTATTCTAAATGAAGATGTTTACAGCTCCTCCTTTGTTTTTTTTACACTCAGTTTGTGGTCTGAATGTACAGAAGGCATTGTAGCCCTGCATGTCTGGGGTGCTTACCATGCCTTTGAACCATGGCTATATAAGTGCACAGATGTCAGCATCTTCCAAAGTGATAAGTGCTTTCAGTGAGTGCAGTTTCTTGTTTAGACTTCTAGCATTAGGTAGCAGTACCTTGAGTTTATCTAGAGAGGATTTTATTATGTCGGGAGGTGGGTTATTTTGACACTGCTTAAAAAACGCACAATATGGGTGGCTAATTCTTTTGCCAGTATATGAAAGTCTAGGAGAGACAGGTGCAGGCCATCTCTGGCAAAGTAGCATGGCCTGTCAACCATGTCTTCCCAGGCAAACAGATACTGGATTCCCTTGGAATGAAACCAGAGGCTAAGCCAATTGTTAACAATAATCATTTTTTATTTGTATTGTGGCATCATCGTTGGAGAAGGTAGACTATACTCATTCTATTTATAATTATCACCAGCTTTGCAAAACCACATCGAAAACAAATGCTCTGTTTTCAAAAAAATTAAATATTGTTCATGTTTCAAAGTTAATCTGCCTTGAATTTGACCCCTGAAGTAGCAGTGACATTGAAAATGCAAATTTATATGTTTGTGAAATAGGTGCTCTTTCCTTTTTACAAAATAAGACAAAATATGTGTTAATCATTCCAATAATCTAGAAGGCTGCTATGCCTTCAACAAATGTTTGACAACGTGTTAGCCTAATTGATGGTCCTGAGGAAGGGAGGCCATTTGTGTTGCTGTTGACACAAGTTCTGGAATGGACTTGGGCCATTGATATGGCCAACCAAGAGAGGCAGTATGAAGAAGCTGATGGACAGCTTTCTTATCCTGGAAGGAGGAATTGGGGTGTTCTGATCCTTGAATGACCACTGGTGGGAATTAGGAAACTCTCACATCATTTCTTCAGATTACAAGTGACGGTGACATTGTCTTTGATGTGATTGTACTATCTACTCATATGAAAGAGGCTGACTAGCCTCCATAAAAATGATAGCTCTTTGGTTCATGCACACTTTGTTCTTACTGTGGCTATAAATGAGTTAGCATGAAAGTTGATTACCATAGAAGTTGGTAGCTCTAGCAGATGAAGGGTCACACCTAGATTACCCAGACTGAGCAAATAGGAGATCTGGGAGGATGGCAGATGTGAAAGCTGCAAAAGCAGCTGTATGGCTGTACAAAGCCAGGAGGGAGAGAGGTAAACAAAAGGAAGAAGATTTATGTACTTTCAATATTGGTAGAGTACTGCAGTTCTCTTAAATTTGATTTTTTTTTGTATAGATGCTTAGTAGATATTTTTTAAAATAACATATATAGTGACACATGTATTGCATGCAGTTCTCTGATTAATGTCTGAAACTATTAGCAATATAATGAGAATTATTATCTGATTTTTTGATCACAATAAATGAGACATATTCTAAAGTGTTCTAGACAAGGTTGTTAAGAAATTCACTATGAGAGAAGATGGAATATTAAGACAGTCAAACGTCAAGCCTTAATTTCAGGTTTAGATGCAGTGTATTCACCATTCAATTCCTTGCTCTTGAGTATGCATTAAGTATTTCCTTTTTACTGATATTGAGCTCCTGTGATCAGAGTATGCACACTTCCTTTCTTGTACATGTCATAGTATTCTTACTGTAGTATGAAGTGTGCACATTTCGTAACTGCGTGTACCTAGAAAACATTAACTTTTAAAGTGCGCCTGCCATCATCGTATAACTGGTGAAGACTATCCCAGCAGATACAACCACTTTTAGTATATCCATGAATATGACAATGCCAGGTAAAGAAAATGCTGCTTCTTCAACCAATCTGCATAGAGGTTGTAAAATGTGTTGTAAATTTATCTCATTACTTGATAGGATGGCAATGATGGCAGGAGCTGAGAAATGGATCGGGTTGTAGGATTTTGCTGCAAGTGCAGGCAGGAATCTAAGATGAATAAGTTAAGAGAGAAAGTGGCCAGGTTAGAATTAAAACCTCTGTCTTCCAGTAAGTTTCCATAGCAATGTAGCCACAAAACTCTCAAAACTGGTAGGTGGTGATATCACCTTCTCTTTAAGGATCAAATTCTATGTTATCCTTCAGAGATCATATGAAGTATAATTAGAGAGCCCCTTCAACATTAAGTTGTAGGCATGTGATAGAGAGTGGTCATCACTTACTGATCAATACTTTTGTATTTGACCACAAACTCCTTATGCAGATTTGATCTTTGAGTCTCCAGCACATTTCACTGGCACTGATGTCAGACCAAACTTGTTCATGTGATTTAGATTCCCAAGCAAATATTAGGTTAATGTCATTGGTTATTTGGCTTTCAGTGGCTCACAGGTTAATAGACAATCCAAATGCATGGTGCTTTCTCAAGTTTACTGATGTCTGAGCTCAGATGTGCAAATTAGCACAATAGGAAATAATTACTTAATTATGAGACAGCTATCAGTGAAACCTGAAAAGGAACAATGTTTGTAGATTATGTGCATACTGGCATTTCTAGTAAAAAAGATGGGCACAAAAAAGCTTGATAATCTCTTTATCACCTTATCACCTAAAACAAAAACAACAACAACAAAAAAATTCACTGAAGAAAAGACCTTCTGCTACCAAGACAGGTTTGATGCTCAGTGTCTATATTCTTCTTCTCACAGACTTCTGTAAAGTGATTAATTTCTAGCATTCTTTCATTCTTTCTTGTTTAGGGTACAAGCCTCCCTGATCCCCAACATCTCCACAAAATAAATGATTTCACAAATTCTCAGACAAGCAGCAAGAATCTCTATAAATAAGTAAAGAAGACCAATGGAGGGTGTAACCACAGTTTGGTCATCAGAAACTCCTTATAGATCTGTGTCGTGGTCAAGTAAAAGCCGAGCAGTGAAAAAAAAATTAAACTCTTCTCTTAAACTGTAACAAGCTAATGTAAAAAGTAGCTTGCTACAGTTGCACTACTGTACATTGGTTATGTCAACATTTCAGAGGCAGCACTGCACTCCAATACTGATCATACCCCTGTCAGCTTACACACAGGGCAGCTGCCCCTTTATCATGCCTTAGTTCTGGCTCTGCTTAAGGAGCAGATTTTATCTCCCCATATCTGGGGTCGTCTTCCTTTACATGTAAAATAAAGTGATACCCTCACTTCTTGTAAGGCAAATGTTGATGACTGCATGGATGAATGCCAGTAAATTTATTCTGGATCTAACTCTCTCCAGCAGGAAAGATGTGTCCTGTAATTCATAGATGAGTACTAGGCTAACTGTCCTTGGGGGCCATTTTAAGCCTAGCCAATTACCCCATGTGAGAATCAAACCCTGCACTGTGTGTTTCTAAGATAAGCACCTTAACCCTCACACCAACCTTACACCCTAGTGGGCATTGGTGAGGTAATTATGGTCATTGATTGACTCTGCCTTGAAAAAGAATACTACATGTCCCACATTTTTCTGCCTGCAGAATACAACCAAACTGTAATTTAAATTTTGGTACCTGCTAACTTTTATGGAGCTCAAAAAAAAATGTCTGTATGGAAACTCTAAATCGAGCAATAAATAAATCAGCCTCAGTGCTGCATGTGAGTACTTGCAGATGAATAGCACATTAGACGTAAATTTTCTAGTTTACATCACAGTTTTCTACCGTATCCATTAAACTTTGTAGTTTCTATAAAGATTCTCCAAACATTTATCTCCAATGGAAAATTAGTAACAAGGAGCTGTTTTTTTGATATTTAGTAGAACAGTGGTTATATATGCTATTACAATTTTCTCTTGCCTTGAAATGCTGGTAATTGGGAAAAAGAACAATATGCTGAAAAGAAAATAGAGAAGGGTGTACGTTGTAGTTCAGATTAACTATTTCAAATATACAAGAGTCACAATGTAGATATATGTGTCAGAAATACAAGTATTTAGCGGGGTACTTTAATTGGCATACGGTTCTATTATTATTTCATGAAGTATTAAGCAATAATAATAGAAGACTTTTTTTATTTCTTCAGTTACTTTTGGGAGTACAGTTGGACAGTTGTAGTAAATGATTCCATTGGCACAACATACGGCATTACAGCATTACTAATATTTTGAGCATAGTGTATAACATTATAATATGGAATGCATTTACTGTACCACTGAAGAAGAGAAATGGCTATCACCATTCAGATATATTTTACACTATGCAAGTCTCTTAAGATTCTTTCTTTATGAGTATGCAATTTCATCTGATATAATATATTGCATTATTACTAATATGAATATTCTAGTGCTATATTGAATTAATTTCATAATATACTCAGTATTTCTTTCTGTTTGATATTATATTGGCAAAACATAAGTATTGCCTCATTTACTTCCATAGAGCCCTGCCAATTTGTACTCCTGATTTCTAATGATTGCATCCTGTGATTTTCTGCCCATATCAAGTTATAACCTAAAGTTTTAAAAAAGTATTCATACTTCTACAGCCAAGAGGTTTAGTTCACACAAAACAGATATTTATAGTGGTGGTGTTCATTAGTTTCTGGGTCTTAAAATGGATTTTGTAAGTTGTAATAAACACAATAAATATTAATTTTATAATAGTTTGTAAACAACTTACAATATGTCAGTAATCTCTGAAGCTGCCCCCTTACGGTCAGTGGAACTTCATTCATCCATTAATAAGCCTTCATATGAGGCTAAGCATTAAAGTTTGTGTTACTTGGCTAGTGAGCTACTTTGGAAACTAGAAAATATGATAATATAAATAGTATATAAACAGCAATTCATATCTCTTAAGCAGCACTAGACAGAGGTCAAATATCAGATAAAATCATTCAATAGCTTGTATATAGTATGGCTTTAAAACTATTATTAACTATTAATGCAAATACGGATGTGCTTTATTAGATGCCTAGATGCATTAATAAGATGTTACTACAGATACACCTGGAGATGTCACTAGGCTGCACTAGGTTAATAATGATTGATTCACTTGCATAGAAGATGGATTACATTCAGGTCAGTGCTACTAACACAATCACAATTTTTAGGGATTATTAAAAGAGCTGTGAAAATGTATACATAATGGCAAATGGAATTTTTGAGACAGTACAGAAGACATTAGGAATGCTTTCAAAGGATGCTCAGTAACAATAACTACTGATTCCACAGCGTGCAGTCTTTATGTCTTGACTGATTACGGCCATGATATAGGATGCTATTCACAGTGAGTTGAAAAAATATGTTTAGCATGCTGGGATAATTCATCAATCCACTGTCAAGTACTGTGACTACATTAACCTCTGCTGAAGTGTTCCTAAATTAGGCTTACGTGTTCTCCTAGCTCTTTACAAGCTGAAGTATTCTGTCTGGGAATGTAACACCATGTCATGTGGTACAGCAGTGGGGCAGAATGAATGCAAGTCAATGAATGGCCATTCCATTCCCTCACCTTCAACAATCCAAGGTATTAAAGATAACCACCTCTGAAATGATTAAGTGAGACTTTTTTGTGGAAATGTGAGCTTTTGCAGGCCAAACCATACCCACAGCTACTATAAAAGGTTGGATCATTTTTTTTTCTCAACATTTTTTTTATTCATTTTTATAAAACAATACTTTAAGAATGTAATAACAGGAATAGAACAAAATAAACTATATATATATATATATATATATATATATATATATATATATATATATATATATATTGTGTCCATAAAAAAATAGTATACATAGGGAAAATGCTTAGTATTTTTCTAACAGGCTAAACAATTTCTTCCAAGGAATTACATGATTATATTATGGGTTGTGTTATTTGTTCTCATTTTTATAATAGCAGTTTTAGCAATCTCATTTTTAAAGACAGACTTTGCTAGGTGAACAAATTTTACTTTAAAGACAGGAGTAGATTGAGATTTCTAATTCTCAGTAACATTTTCCTTAACAAATTACTGCATAATTCTTGACCAATTTGATTTGTTTATGCTGTTTCACACAGTATTTAGCTGCTTCAGATGTAAAATAATTGTTTTTATACAACTATTTAACATAACTTATTTTGTCCTAAATCAGAATAGGAACTGTCCTGTATAAAGATGGATAGGTGAAAGCCCTGCAAGGCTTGAGGTCAGTTTGAAGGCCCACTGTTCTTTTATAATGTGTGCATTTCTATAGAGTTAATTAAAATTGAGAAAGCCTATGGTCTTTTAAGTGATTTTATATAGAAAATACAGCTGTGAACTTATCCATGTTACCACCCATCATTATAAGTCCAGCACCACTAACTGTAGTTCTAGTAAAATTCATATAGCTGTGTTTTAATACCCCATCATTTTCTAGCTGGGAATGAGAGGCAAGTGTAAAATTTCAAAGGCCTTACTCCAATGTAATTGCTATCTATGAAATAGCATTACATTAGAATGCATTATTATCTTAGAGCAAGACTTTTGAAGTATCAACGAGAATCTCTTAATTTTACTACCAAATTAAAATGTTAGCAATCAGATTACTAGTAAATTTTAATATTTTCTCTGTATTACTATTGCAAGAGATCTTTTTTATTTCCTAATGATTAATTTAGGTACAATGTGTCTGTTCATTGGTAGCAGACACAGTGCAAAACATATATTTCTCCTAGTCTGTTATAATCTTAGTGGATAAAAGCTTTCCATTTGAAAATTTAGTTAGATTTTGAATTAAACATTTTTACTAGCTGAATGTAGAGACAAATAGGTAGAAGTAATGTGAAGATGCTTGTTCTTGATGGCACCTGTCTTATGAGTGGTATTACTTTTTCTGTTGACATACATGTTAGGAAAATAAATAAGCTAAACTTTACTCCATACTTTTATTAGTAATACTGTTTCTATGAATTGAAACATATTCCTCTAACCATACCAATACATCAGTTTATTTTCATGTTATGTACTTCTAAATATTGATATGAATTGTCTCTTTAAACAGCTAATGCTCTACATAAGCACATTAAATCCCTGTAACAATAAAACAATGGCATGTATCGCATAAATAAAAACAGGAAAAATAGTCTGGGAATCCAACAATTCTACCTATATTGAATATTTAGATACTATAGTGCTTAGCAATGCATTTAAAGATTTATGTTCTTGGTTTTCATCTACTTTATCTGCTAATATTCTAAATGTTATATTTATTTCTACATATAATAGTAAAATGTCTTCTGACAGAATGTTGCAGAATATGAATTACAGTTATTGTCATTTTAAAAAAAATACTTTATATTGCTGTCAACAACACAGTATAAATGTGAATGGTTATAATAAACCATATTGTGGACTCTTTCTAATAAATAATAAATGTAGCTATTTGCTGGAACAATAATAATTTAAATTAATGAGACAATCTTACATAGTTTATGATATCTGTGGTATATAAACTTGATTTAAACAGTAACAATGAAGAAATGGTGACAATTATTCAACAATATGCTTCCTTCTACTAAAGGTCACTTAATAGCTAAGGCTGTGTATGAAGGAGTGTTGAAGGAATTTTTATCTGAAGTTATTCTGCTCTTCAGTAACTTGAACTAAAGCTAGTGTTGGCTGAATTTTGTTATTTGCTAGTAATTACAGGTGTGGGGGTAGCCACATTCTTTGACTTCCTGTCCTTGCATATTTAAACTGGTGCATGTGAATTAATTCCTGCTTTAAAACTTCAGCTTGGCCAGCTAAAAACTTGGTTATATTCAACTGGACGTATAAGAGAATTTAAGTACCTTTTTCTGCACTTTTTTTTAAAAATACAGTATTTAAATTGATTTAAACTATGTATGAAGGAGTGTTGAAGGAATTTTTATCTGAAGTTATTCTGCTCTTCAGTTATTCCCACCCACCCGCCCTGTTTTTGTTTTGGTGTTAATCTTAGTGGCATTGAAACTGCCCGCCTCAGCCTGCCTCTGGGCCCATCTCATTTGCTCACTCAACTGAGTGCAGTGAGATCATATTCTGATTTCAGGCACTCCTACTGTGTACAAAGAGAGCATCTGGGAAATTGAAAAAAAAAAAAAAAAATTAAGCTTATTTCCTGCCTTTCTTGTTAAGTGGTACAGACTATTTGTAGGCTTCTGAGCCCCCAAGCCCTTCTGTGTTTGAGGGAAGCCTTCTACCTTGTTTATTTCTTATAACTAGCCAGTTTTCTAGTTTCAGCACTCAAATCTGTTTCTTTGATCTCAGCACTTGTTCAGAAAAAAAAAAAAAAAAAAATTTCATCTGCTTTTACTGTACTTGTGTTTTACCTACTTCTTACTTTTGCATCATCTTAAAATACTCAATTGTATTTATTACTGCTTGGTGTAACTCATTCTAAGCCTTTTGGTTTAAACACTTGGGCTTCGGACCAGTTAGTAGTTTTGCACTGAGAGGGTTTGTGGTCTGCACTGTTGTGGCAGAACAGGTAGCTTACATCCTTCTAGGTTGAGAACTGCTGATTGAGGGCTCAGTGTCTGTTATTCTATAAGTGTATTAATTCTGGTTTAAGCACTTGGGTTTTCAAGCCAGTTATTTTACATTAAGAGGGTTCGTGGTCTGCACTCTTGTGGGAGGAGAGGCTGGACTCTGCCCTTCTGAGCTGGGAATTTCTGGTTAAAGGCTTATAGTGCATGCATATCTGAACTGTTCCTTACTGAAGTTGGTGCGCCTTGTTTGCTGTGGCATAGACTGGATTCGGGCCTGCTGGATCTAGCTTTGTTTGTGTAACTTGAGCACTAATCCAGACATTCTCTAAAGTATTCAATGGTATTTATTACTGCTTGGTTGTAACTTGATTAAAGTGTAGCTATCATTCAAGTCTTTTGGATTAAGCACTTGGGCTTCAGAACAGTTGTTTTACATTAGGAAGGTTTGTGGCAAGCACTGTGGTGGCAGGACAGGTAGCTTTCATCCTTCTAAGTTGGGAACTGCTGATTGAGAGCCCAGTGTCCAAGTGTATTAGTTCTGGTTTAGGCACTTGGGCTTCAGGCCAGTTATTTTACATTAAGAAGGTTCGTGGTCTGCACTCTTGTGGGAGAAGAGGCTGGACTCTGCCCTTCTGAGCTGGGAATTTTCTGGTTAAAGGTTTATAGTGCCTGAATATTTGAACTGTATCTTACTGAAATTGGTTCACCTTGTTTGCTCTAGCATAGACTAGATCCAGGCCTACTGAATCTAGCTTTGTTTATATGCTTGTTGTTTGTTTGCTTGTTATTTCCTGGAAGCTAATTCCACCTAATCATAACTTCTCAGCGCTTCTGTGGATCACTAGTGATATCTGCATTGCTTACTGTACTTATTTCCTTGTTTCACTTGAAAGAAAGTTACTGTTTGTCGTTTTTGCATTTAGTTACTTGTAACACATTGCACTCAAGTTACCTGGCACTTGCTCACTAAAGCAATTATATAAGTCAGCACTAAAAATTAAAAGCACTACACCCTCACTCCCCACTGGCCCTTGTTTTCAATTAAGGATTTCCCAATATTATTCTAGCATGTCCAAAGGTCAGTTGTCAATCTCCTCTCCGGTCCAGCTGGTGAATCTGGGAATCTTGAGGCAATGTTATAACTGCCTCATGTACACAGACAACCCTCTCCTCCTCCCACATAACACAAATACTTGCGAGAGATGCAGCTATTTAGCCAAACTGGAGGCTGAGCTCTCTCAACTCAGGACTGGCAAGACCAGACAGGAGGAGAAGGCAACTACACACACCACAAAACCAGCCTCACATAATGCTACCACTCCACTGAATCAAACACATAAACACACAAAGACATACTCGGAGGCTCTGAGTAAAAATTTACCTAAACAGCAGAGGCCTCCAAAGCAGACACCCAAACAACTGCTACCTCAAGACACCCCACAAGCAACACATAAACCACAAAAGCAGTGTGCAAAGCAGTCACAGCCCTTAAGGCCAAATACAACACCAAACATACTTGTCATAGGTGACTCCATAGTCAGACACACTGACGTCCCACTCACCAGGCTGAACAAGGAGAGGGTCACAGTAAGCTGCCTATCGGGCGCTAGAATCCGCCACATAACACAAGCACTCAGGTCACTCCATGGCAAGTACAAATATGACACAGTCATTGTCCATGCTGGTGTGAACGACCTGAGACGTACCTCCCTGGACTACATGAAAAAGACATAGAGGAGCTCTCTGATTATGTAGCCCAGGCAGGTATGACCCTAACCCTGAGCAGTATCCTTCCTTCACCAAGAATGATGCCACAATATAGAGACAAGATGATCAGCTTTAACAATTGGCTTAATGTCTGGTGTCATTCAAAGGGGATCCAGTGTCTGTCTGCCTGGGATGACATGCTTGACAAGCCACGCTGCTTCGCAAGGGACGGCTTGCACCTGTCACCCCTGGGATTCCGGATATTGGCTAAGGCTCTTGCCACCCCCATAGTGCCTTTTTTAGGCAAGGCTCAAATTCTAAACCTACCACCCTAGAAAACAAAAATGGGAAGAAACTGAGGGTAATGCTGCTCAATGCCAGAAGTCTAAATCTCAAAATGCACGCACTCGAGGCCCTTCTCGATGTCTGTGCTGTAACTGAAACCTGGTTCAAGGCTCCTGAGAGCACCCCGGCACTATTAGGTTTTACCTCATATCATGCGTTCCGGCCCCAAAACCCGGACCACACCACAAAAGGAGGGGGTCTATCCATATTCATAAAGGATACTCACACCTCCAGGTTGGTGGCTTCGCACGAACCTTCGGAAACCATCCAGGTGCAATTAACCATAGACAAATTGTAGCATGCTACAGGCCACCCTCTCAAACTCAGGAACCCCACACAGCCTTCCTGGAGACACTGGAGGGTATAAATGTATCTCCAAACACCATCATATTGGGTGACTTCAACTACCCGAATATAGACTGGGAACATTACTCAAGCCCTAACTTTCTAGCCCAACGGTTCCTGGAGTTCATAAATTCAAATGCCATGGAACAGCTAGTCACTGTTCCCACAAGAGGAGAAAATATACTAGATCTCATTGTCACAAACATGGGGACAAAATGCTCCACACCGGAAGTATATCCCTCATTGGTGAGATCTGATCATAAACTAATCTCACTGGAAATCCACATCCTGCCCCCACCCCAAGCAAAAAAGACCATAGTGAAGAACTTCTCTAAAGCAAACTTCACACTACTCAAGACTGGTGTGGTATCCTTCAAGGCCCCTGAGCCAGAGGAAACCACAACCCAAACTGCGGAAGCCCTTACAAATGCCTTCTATGAACACCTCCAGGACTGCATGGATCAGGCAATCCCAAATAAAACCAAGACTCTTTCCACAAAGGGCAAACATCCAGTCTGGTGGACCCCAGCCATTAACAAACTTTACAATAAGAGGAGAAAGCTATTACATGATAGAACAAAATCCATAAAAGGGAAGTCACCCCGATCATTATTAGTAAAAAATACGAGCACTCATAAAATCAACTAAGGCCAATTTTGAGAGAAAAATTGCCATGGATTCAAAGGACAATCATAAGGCCTTTTTCAGCTATGTTAGGAACCTGGGTGGAAATTCCCAGATATGCTCAGAATTAGTCCAAAATGATACAAAAATCACTGAACCCACAGACATTGCCAACATACTGGCAGACAGGTTCAGTGCAAACTTCACCCCTCTCCCCCCCCTAAAGGAGAGATAACTATCCCAGCCGAGTGTAGCCTCCCGGACATCTCAAATGCGCAGGTGAAAGCTGCTCTCTCTAAAGCTAAAAACACAGCATCAATGGGACCGGATGGTGTCCCCGGCTGTGTGCACGAGCTAAATGAGGAATTAAACCCGCACATAAGGCAGCTGTTTAATCTTAGCCTTACCACAGGATGCGTGCCCAAGGAGTGGCGTACGGAAACTGTGGTCCCACTCCACAAAGGCGGTGCCTCTACGGACCCTGGTAATTACCGCCCCATAAGCTTAACAAGTCTAGTCTGCAAAGCTATGGAGAGGATCTTAATGGAGCTCATAAACAAAGATATAGGGGACTTGCAGACATTGGACCCGACCCAGTTTGGCTTTGTCAAGGGAAGATCATGCCTTTTGAACTTGGTTGACTTCTTGAAACAGTCACCAAGGCCATTGATGAGGGAAAGGCAGTCCATACAGCCTACCTTGACCTTGCAAGGCTTTCGACACAATACCCCACTCGGGTATTGTAGAAAAACTTACCAGCTTAAATGTAAACCCATATGTCACAAGATGGGTTGCAAACTGGCTTAAGGACAGAACCCACAGGGTTAGAGTTGCTGGCGCTGTGTCAGACTCCAAGCCGGTCACAAGTGGTGTCCCACAGGGCTCGGTCCTTGGCCCCTATTGTTTGGCATCTACTTCTCAGAAGTACAGGCCAACATGGGAGGACTTTGGCTGACAAAGTTTGCAGACGACTGCAAACTGGGCGCCATAGTGGAAAGTGCATCGGACATGGATATCCTTCAGGAGGGACTCACGGAAACAGATAGCTGGTGCCAGAGCCATGGCCTGAAGTTAAACGCCAAAAAATGTATAGTCATACCCTTCGGGAAAAACAAGGTAACCCCAAGCTACCATATAGGTGGCAATCCACTAAGCACAGAAGAGGTTATCAGGGACCTGGGGACCCAGGTTGACAGTGGCCTTTCTTTTGACACTCACATTGCTAAAGTGGTTAGAAAGACCTTCTACATTGCCCACCTGATCATGAAGGGATTCACATCCAGATCTAGTGAGGTCATTGTTCCCCTGTACTCTTCACTTATCAGACCAATGATCGAGTACAATGCCCCATTCGGGATGTATCTCACCCGACATCTGCAGCAATTGGAGAGACCCAAAAGTTCCTCACCAAAAGGATAACGGGACTCCAAAATCTGTCATATGCTGCCAGATTGAAGAAACTCCAGCTCTATTCAGTCGCATACCGTCTGCTCAGAGGTGACATGTGCCTGACATACAAGGCCATGTCCAACCCGGAATTAATGGACATGCTCCACCTCAAAAAATCCAAATCCACCAAAACCACTAGAGCAAGCGACTTAAACCTTAGCACGGATATAAATAGGACGTACTGGAGGGATAGATTTATCACTCAGAGACTCCCTATGCTGTGGAATAAAATCCCGGTCCATGTGAGGCAGAGCACCTCGCTGACTCTGTTCAAGAGAAATCTAGACCTGTGGATGGGAGATCGTAGGTTTACCCCAGGAATCATCTCTGTGTCACTGCTGGACAGAGGCACAACAAACTAATGGGCACAGTATTTTTTCATATAAGGGGTGGCGTAAGCCACAATAATTTGGGCTAGGCTTATAAATGCCTTAGGGCAGATAGCCTAGTATAAACCTATGAACCTATGAACCTATAAATTAAAAAAGTATCAGGAGGGCATTTTTGAGATGATATAGATAAACAGTAGTCCAGTTTAATTTATCCTCCACAACTATGTCAAGTTACAGTGTTGAATGATACAACAGGAAGCAGCATAAGAACTCATCATTGAGGTAAAGGAAGAAAGGATTTCATAAATTCTGTACGTTCTTAGTCTCTATCATTGTAAATGCTCTGCACTGCAGGTAATATTTTTGCAATAATAATATGTTGACAGTAACTTCCCATGACTACTTGGTTGAAAGAGTTTTATAACTGTCTTCGGTAATGATGGGCATTAATTGATGGGTTGGTCAGCCAGACCCCAATGTTACAAATACGCAGCCATCTTTCTTCCCAGTCAGAGGTTGGTAGAGATGGTGTGATATATATTTCTGTTTTGTAGTAGACAAAGCTCAATCCCAATTTCATGGTCCCTGTCGCCAGACCAAGCCTTGCTCTGGACCAGCTCTGATCTATCATATGTGGCTATAAAACTAATCCATTCCATTTATCTCATGAAGAATTATCATAATGGAGGGTAAACAGGCCAGGAATAAAACAAAATGCATTTCTGACCATTCTATCAATGAGATATCAGGGGTGCTGGCACAAGAAATGCCATAGTATGCCCTTCTTTAAAAATATCAATGTAAAGATGGTAAGGGATGTGTTAGTAAAACATAATATGAAATTAGATATAAGAAAGATGGACCCAAATAAGAATTAACCCTGAAAATCTTCAAACAATGTAATGGAAAGGAAAAAATAACATGGAAAACAGCAGGACTTAGAAGTATAGAACATTAATTAAACTGCATTAACAGATGTGCAAAAATGGTATACAACAATCTTCAGCTCGGCCTAACAAAATGCACTGGCCTACTTTATTCATTATTGTAAAAAGTCCATATCCATGCTGACCAATGACATAATTTAGTTACACAGACTAGTTTTTTCAGAAGCAAACGTTCTAACCATGTGACTGTCTGTATTTCTGGAGTAAATAAGTAATGTAATGCTGCTTAAAGCATCAGATACCTATATCCCTTTGAAGCTAGTCTGGGTAACAGTAGTTACATTTTTTAAAATAGCATGAACATGAAATTCTCTAAGCAACCTTTGAGCTTGCCATTACATCCAGATACTTAACCTAGTGCAGAATTGCACAAAAAGGTGTAAGTTGTTCTCTCCAAAAATAGAGTACCATTGTGTCATACTAACTAGGCTCAACTAGATGATGGCATTACCATGATCACTATTCTTTTGTTTTGTACTTATATGCCCATTATCTTTCATCTTCTATCCTTCCTTGCTCATTCATTTACACACACACACACACACACACACACACACACACACACACACACACACACACACACACACACACACACACACATGCACATGGATACACACACACATGCATACACAGAAACGCACCCACAGACTAATCATATCAGCTGAGTAACATTAACGCAGCACTCTATTTGGTTTGCCTAGCAGAAATCACATGATAGTGCATTGCTAATATTTGAAATATAAAAGTCAGTTACACAAGAGCAAAAGTCCTAGCAACTGTAAATTCATTATTAATAACAGAATGATCAGCATACAGATAACTGTAGCTACACATACATGAGAAACAACAGCTACCATCACCTTAATGAAGCTAACCACTGATCAACTTAATTTGAGCAATAAAAGAGCACATATACTCACACTTTTAACAAATATTCTATTAAAAAATCATCTTCTGCCTTACCTAATATTTACAAAAAAAATAAATAAATAATATACATATATATATATATATATATAAATATATATATATATATATATAAAATGATAAAATGAATAGTGCTACATTAAGTATATTCAACATTATACAATGAAACTGTCCTTATATACAGAGTTTGACACTTTGGTAGTTCTCTTCCAAAAGCTATATCCAAACACTTGTAAAAGCCAACAAGCAAAACATATTTCAAAGTGCTTACAATAATGGCATTACTTAATAGAAAAGTAAGGCATTTCTTTATTAAATAATGCCACTGCACTATGTTAAAATACTGTCCTCTTCAATTTTTTTTTGAGGCTTAATATTTTTTTACCTCTGTTATTCAAATATAAATACTCTGCAAGATTTGTGGGCATTGTGCCCTGTGGACTAAGGTTGGCATGCACTGTGATGGTATAGCACTGTCCTTAGAGATTCAGGCTTAATAATGATATTCCCTTATTCTAGGCCCTGCATCTAAGGGCTTATTGTCTTAGAAATAAACTGTTAGACAATCAGTAAAATATAAGGTATTACATTTCACACACACTTGATGTATAGCCTAGGACATAATGCGTATGGGCACTGGCCAAGTAACTTTATGTGCTGAACATGCACCAGGTGTTTTTGACACACACACATATATGGAGTGTTTTATGAAGCTTATAAAATGGAACACACTTTTATTTTGTATGTATTAATTCATCCCTTCATTCATTTTATTTTATTTTATTTTATTTTTAATCTCAGAATGAGTGACATGCTTATGTCCAATTTTCTTTTCCTAAGTTTTTGTTAAAATATTCCATTCACCTTATTTAGGATAATGATGTCATTAGAAGAAAGAAGGAATAAACCAGAAAACAACAATGCATATATGTTTATATATTTGGGTGGAAGGTTGGGGGAATACATTTTATATAAACATATCCATATAAAATATAAAATGATCTGCTACTCAATACTTCATACATGTGTTTTCACAAGTTTGTCTTCCAATGGCCTAGGTAACTGTTTTATAACATTTCTCTGTATCACCACACCAGTATATATTATATGTGATCCTCTTGCTTTTATGTGTTGTGTTTTGTCCAAATTAATGAATATCATTAGTCAATGTTTTTGGTTAGGACTGCCACCTAACTATTTTCTCTTATCTATTCAGTATTATCCAACAAATCACTGAAACCTCCACGGTGGATTAGCAGCAACGGTTTTTATTTTTGTAAAAACAGAACAAGCGCTTTCACGCACCTAACAAGTGCGCTTCATCAGGTTATAATAATCAGAAATGAGTATCGCCATTATATAGTAGTGGCATACGCCCTAATTAACAAACATTTTGGCGGGTAAAAACAATCTATTGGTTTTAAAAAATCATTGAAATCTCATTGGTGCATGTATCAAAATTCGTGAAAACTATTTAGTAAAAAAATTTTTTAACCACAATTAGCAACATCCTTGTCACTGATACAACTAAAATGACAAAATAAAAAAAAAAATACTAAAGAGTACTGCAAATAATACATAATATAGTTTCCTTCCATTCAAAAGTAACTATGCATAAATGAAATCAGCTAAGTTCATCTTACATGCATATTTGCAATTCCTATTACTCGTATGTTAAAGAATTATATCTCCATATCTTTTAGTAGGATATCTTGTACTGTTATTACTATTTGATGAATTCTACAAGATACCTCATACTGAGTATGAACGGAAACAGCCAATGAGTAAAAGCTGGTGGAAACATGAAAATAAAACGGAGATCAAACAAATGATAAAGGGCTAACCAAAGAAGGAAAAAAGAAGTGAAGAAGAGGAAAGAACAAGGGAGAATGGGAAAAAGGACTAAGCGGAACACAGAAGACAAAAAGATGGGATGGAAAGAAGAAGGGTAGGAGGGGGGGGAAGGGGGGAGGGAAGAAAGGAGAGGGGAAAGAAAAAAGGGGAAAGAAAAGATGAAAATAAGTAAAACGAGAAAGAAAAGGGAAGGAAGGTGGGAAAAGAGGAGGAGGGTGTGAGGAGGGGAGGGAAAAAGGGAACAGAAAAGAAGAACGAAGTGGGATGAAAGGAAAATAGAAGTTGAGGTGAAAAGAATAGAAGTGAAAAGAGGGGAACAGTATAAAAACAAAGAATGAAAAACTAAAAATTTAAAAGTAACATGGCGGTCCAAAAGCCAAAATCTAATATGTAATGCAATTGTGTAATAACCCTCCTAATATCTTATACAAACTTATAACATATTCAGTTGGTAAATTCTTTAAAACATCATGATATTTAAATGCATTATGACTGTTATATGCATATAACAAATTAGTTTATAAATTATAAAAAACCTATAAACTTCACATGAACCACATAAATATACAAATCATTAGTTGTTGCTAGTATGGTTCTATGATTAGTATCAAACATACATAATAAAATAGTGATACATACAATATTTCATAACAGCGCTGGTCTGATACTGAGAGCTGTATTTAATCCTGGCTCTATATGTGCTCTGAGTGTCAAAATCCATCTCAGTTCATATAGCTCTAATGTGCCTAATGTGTTGCCTTCTCTTCTGTTATGGAGTATTATCTGCAAGACTCTGAATTTAAACATGTGGGATGGATAAGATTGACAATGCCTAGCTAAAGCGTTATTTGTATTCGATTTCCGTATGTCATATATATGGTTGTAGGCTCGATCTCTGAGCCTACGTGTTGTCAAGCCCACATAATAAGCTTCACAGCCCTCACATGTGGCCAAATAGATAATATTTGTGGTGTCGCATGTGGCATAAAAATTCGGCGTGAAGCTAATACCAAGTTCTACATTTTCAAATGACTGCTCATCAGTAATGTACTTGCATACACTGCATTTTTTGCAGGGGAAAGTTCCTTGCCTAAATTTCGTCCTAATATCTAACGGTATGTGGAGTACTTTTTCTTTACATAGTAGTCTTTTCAGGTTTAAGCAATTACTATATCTAAAGCTAGGGTATTCACCCACCACATTCTTCAGTTCTTTATTCATACTAAGCAATTTCCAATTGTTGTGTATGATTTCTTTAATATATTTGACATCATTTGTAAATTTGATGTCATATTGCACTTTACCTAATTTAGACTTATTATAGTGTCTATGTGGACCTTGCCTAGATAGGGTATTCTGACCCGGACTGATTTTGTCCTTAGAGCTCATAATCAACTGAGTAGGATAGCCCCTATTCATAAAACACTTTGCTTGGAACTCCAAAAGACGTTCACTATCTTCAATAGTATTGCACAGCTTGGTTACTCTGGCCATTTGATTTCGTACAATGTTAGGAAAAATGTGTCTGGGATGCATACTCTCAAAGTGGAGTATGCCATTTTTCCAGCACGATTTTCTTTATAAAGATGTTTTAAATCTGTTCAGAACATTTTTTGTTATGGTTACATCGAGATAGTTGACACTAATTGATGAACATTCGTACGTAAATCTAAGGAAGGAGGTGGTTGATTCCATATATTCAACAAAATCATGCAAGGATTCCACACTGCCATTCCAAAATAGGAGAATATCATCTACAAATCTCCTATAATAAATTGCATTTGCAACAAAATTCTCATTATTAAGTATGTAAGTCCTCTCCCATTGATAGACTGCTATATTCGCGTAGACATTAGCACAGGGGGTGCCCATGGCTACCCCCCATGTTTGTCTATAGATTTTGTCTTGATACATAAAGATGTTATTATCAAGTATCATCTCTAATAGGGTACAAATAACGAACTGCTCATTATTACTAATTATATTATATTCATTTAAACAACTCCTCACAGCCTCGATGCCAAATTCATTGGGTATACTCGTAAATAAACTCTTTATATCCAGAGTAACCATCAAGGTGTCAGAATTTACTTTTTCAAGCAAAAAGGAATTTTCAAGGTCTTCTAACAATTTAAATGAATTCTTTAGAATGGTAGGTACCATTTCTACCAACGGAGATAGTTTGAGCTGCACATATTGTGATGCATTTTCTGTTGCCCGTGACTGGCCAGATACTATCGGCCGCACTGGTGGGGGGTGTATCCCTTTGTGCATTTTGGGCAACCCTTTAATAATAGGAATTAAAGGGGCCCCAATATCAAGAAAATCATACAATTGCTTATCAATGCATCTGGACATTAGAAGATCGTAGATCGTATCTTGTACATTCTTAATAATCAACATAACCTCAGATCTACTTATTAAAGAATATGCAGTATCATCATTCAACATCTCATTCATCAGGTTGTTATAAAAACTGGAATCCATTATTACAACCCCCCCCCCCTTTGTCTGCAGGTCTGAATGTTATACCATCATCATTGCATAATGAGTCCAAGCTGTGCCTCTGCATTTCATTCATATTGACAAATAGTCTTTTGTGTCTTTTCTCCTTGTAATACGCATAAAAGTCATGCTCACAGGCTCGTAGGAAGCACTCAATAGAGCCTGGTAGAGGTGGTATGAAGGTGCTTTTCCTTTTAAGGGTAGTGGCTTTGAACATTTGCTCATTATATTCAGAGTCTTTAAAAAGAAGCTTCAAGGCCACTTTCCTTGTGAATTTACGAAGCATTAATAATGTATCCGAGAGTTCACTGCCTCGAGAGGGAATAAACGATAATCCCCTATTTAACACAAAACATTCTGTTTCAGTTAGAATTCGAGATGAAATATTAAAAAATAAAGTGTTCAATGTTTCTTCTTCCTGTTCTCCCAGTTGTCGCTTGACATCTTGCGCTTCCCCCTTCCCCTGCTGGTGGATCGCATCTGTGTTCGATGCTTGTATGGGAGCGGGGAGTTTAAAGTGGACGTCACTTTGGGAGCAGAATTCGGCAGACATATACCTTCTTTCGGTCTAGCCCCTCCTGTTGTAAATTTCAAACCCTGCTGATTACAGGGTAAAGAAGAAGTAGATAAAGGGATATCCACTTCAGGTTGTGGCGAACCAGATACGCCATTATTGGAGGCAGTGTTTTCTAAAATGTTATTATTAGTAGTGCCGGTGGAGCCATTAGTTATAACATTATTCATTTCGTTGGTCCCTCCTGAAACTGCTGCTTCATTAAATCTCGGCCATATAAAAATATTGCCGGATTGAAAATCATTACAGTCTCGTCTCAGTTTTTTCAATTTTACTTGCTCCAATTTGTTACTATAGAAAGTTACTTGTGCTAACATATTGTTTAACTTGGACATACAATGTTCACTCTTATATTTTACTGTCATGCTTTTATGCTCACCTTCAACTTTGTCTACGAGCTCACTCTCTATCGGTTGAAAGTAGTCAATGAGCAGCCTCAAATAATTGTTACCGAGATCTAGATTTAATTGTTGCCATCTTCGTAGGAGCTCTGGGTGAGCCTCCCCATAGCTCGGCATGCAGAGGACGCGCATGCCTCGCGGGATAACTTTGAAGTGCAAGCACGCCTCCAGGTGTTTCCTCTGCCAAATGAGCCTGTGGAGCTTGTAGAGGTCGTTTTCCAGGCTCCTTAGTTCTCCATAAAACTCCTGCATATTTTCATTATAGGTATTCACCACTGACGGAACATTACCTTGATTGTCATAATTCAGTAGAGAGTTTTCACGTTGATGGAACAACTCGTTCCAATTATTAGCTTCACCAGCATTTTTAGGGACATAATCCAATTCTATATTCAGAGTTTCCATCGTGTGTTGGTTAGCCAGGAGCAAGAGCAGAAAAACTGAGAATATTAGCACCAAACCCAGCACGACCATCCAAGGCACCAGCAAAAGAACAGCAAGATTATCCAACAAATCACTGAAACCTCCACGGTGGATTAGCAGCAACGGTTTTTATTTTTGTAAAAACAGAACAAGCGCTTTCACGCACCTAACAAGTGCGCTTCATCAGGTTATAATAATCAGAAATGAGTATCGCCATTATATAGTAGTGGCATACGCCCTAATTAACAAACATTTTGGCGGGTAAAAACAATCTATTGGTTTTAAAAAATCATTGAAATCTCATTGGTGCATGTATCAAAATTCGTGAAAACTATTTAGTAAAAAAATTTTTTAACCACAATTAGCAACATCCTTGTCACTGATACAACTAAAATGACAAAATAAAAAAAAAAAAATACTAAAGAGTACTACAAATAATACATAATATAGTTTCCTTCCATTCAAAAGTAACTATGCATAAATGAAATCAGCTAAGTTAATCTTACATGCATATTTGCAATGCCTATTACTCGTATGTTAAAGAATTATATCTCCATGTCTTTTAGTAGGATATCTTGTACTGTTATTACTATTTGATGAATTCTACAAGATACCTCATACTGAGTATGAACGGGAACAGCCAATGAGTAAAAGCTGGTGGAAACATGAAAATAAAACGGAGATCAAACAAATGATAAAGGGCTAACCAAAGAAGGAAAAAAGAAGTGAAGAAGAGGAAAGAACAAGGGGGAATGGGAAAAAGGACTAAGCGGAACACAGAAGACAAAAAGATGGGATGGAAAGAAGAAGGGTAGGATGGGGGGGAGAAGGGGGGAGGGAAGAAAGGAGAGGGGGGGGAAAGAAAAAAAGGGGAAAGAAAAAGATGAAAATAAGTAAAACGAGAAAGAAAAGGGAAGGAAGGGGGGAAAAGAGGAGGAGGGTGTGAGGAGGGGATTTTTTTTGGAGGCTGAATATTTTTTTTACCTCTGTTATTCAAATATAAATACTCTGCAGGATTTGTGGGCATTGTGCCCTGTGGACTAAGGTTGGCATGCACTGTGATGGTATAGCACTGTCCTTAGAGATTCAGGCTTAATAATGATATTCCCTTATTCTAGGCCCTGCATCTAAGGGCTTATTGTCTTAGAAATAAACTGTTAGACAATCAGTAAAATATAAGGTATTACATTTCACACATACTTGATGTATAGCCTAGGACATAATGCGTATGGGCACTGGCCAAGTAACTTTATGTGATGAACATGCACCAGGAGTTTTTGACACACACATATATGGAGTGTTTTATGAAGCTTATAAAATGGAACACTCTTTTATTTTGTATGTATTAATTCATCCCTTCATTCATTTTATTTTATTTTATTTTATTTTTAATCTCAGAATGAGTGAAATGCTTATGTCCAATTTTCTTTTCCTAAGTTTTTGTTAAAATATTCCATTCACCTTATTTAGGATAATGGTGTCATTAGAAGAAAGAAGGAATAAAACAGAAAACAACAATGCATATTATATATGTGGGTGGAAGGTTGGGGGGAATACATTTTATATAAACATATCCATATAAAATATAAAATGATCTGCTACTCAATACTTCATAAATGTGTTTTCACAAGTTTGTCTTCCAATGGCCTAGGTAACTGTTTTATAACATTTCTCTGTATCACCACACCAGTATATATTATTTGTGATCCTCTTGCTTTTATGTGTTGTGTTTTGTCCAAATTAATGAATATCATTAGTCAATGTTTTTGGTTAGGACTGCCACCTAACTATTTTCTCTTATCTATTCAGAAATTTTAGAACCAATCTGGTAATTCAGAAGTAGCTTTAGATGCTTCATCTACACGTCATTTTCTATAGAAACATAGCTTTCAGCTGTGTTTGATTTTTCAGAAGACTCTTGATTTTGCCACTCAGTTTTCATATGTGCTTCTTCTTCTTCTTCCCTTTTTATGGTTTTCCTGGTGAATCGCTGAAGATTATGATCAGTAAACAATGAAATAAATCAGAGTTTCATATTTCTTATTATTCAAAAAATGTCTGCTGATGAAAAGTTGCTCTATTAACTTTGATAGAATTGGAGAAATATTTAAGAATTGTATTGATATTTTGGCATTTGTCTTTAGTTAGTTTTGGTTTTGTCCCTGATTCTTGAGCCTGGACATTGAGTTTTGTATATAGAATCCTCAGTTTAGTGTGACATGGCTGCTCCAGAGAGTGAATAGGAAAAAAAACTGCCTTCTATGTTCTGTAATGCATACAGATGTATCATTTATTTAATAAAACACAAGTTCTGTAATGGTGGAGGAAAGTTTCTGAATACGAACCACCGATCACTTTATTAAAATGCCACAAAAAGAACATCATCAATTGCATGTTATATACATAGTTGTGTATGTTAATTTCATCGTTCTGAAGAAGTCCTTCCATGATTTTATGATGAAAGTGCTAAACAAGCATGATTCAGTTGCTTTCTGTGGTATTTTTAATACAGTGGTTTGTATTCAGGAACTGGTTTTGTAGTTATTAGTTGTGATTACAGTTCATCATTCTGTTTATATAGTGTTTCATGCTGGAGGAAAGTGAAAGATGGAAAGAAAAGCAAAGCAAGCTAATATAGATGGGGCAAGGGGGTGGAGCAGTAGGTGTAGCTGGCAACCATTTTCTTTGCAATGCAAGGACATCTGCTTAAAATATACTCTTCCAAGCCTTATTACCCATTTAAAATAGATTAAATTTTGCAGTCTTTTCAATCTTAGGAAAAAATGCAGGTGCATTAAAAGATATTTTATTGTAATGCTTCATGGAAGAATACTTTCCCTGCCTGACTGTGGATAATGTCATTAAAAGATTTCTGTCACATCACATAAAAGAAACAAAGAATCTTTGTCTATCAGAAGCACATTTCACATTACAGAGAGTGTGGAGGTGTCCACTGTTCATGCTTATGCATCAGTCAGAAATGTAATTTTCAGAATGTATTTTAAAGCAGCTTGAACCTATCTCTTTTAAATTTAACTATTTCAAAGACCTTTTTCTAATCTCTGGTGCAGTGCATAGTTAATTTTCTATGTTTTCTTCTGTTTTATTTTTAATTCTTTTTTTTTAACATCACTTATTTTCCAGACCATCAACGGATGTAATACAGGAAGCTAATCTTAGATGGTACATGTTTTTCCATTATATGGCATGCACACATGCCACACACTCACCTTCAAGTGGTTAGAAGGTTTGTCTATCAACTTTTGCACATCTTTAGGATGTGGGAGAAGAAGAGGATTGAAGGAACTAGAACTCCCCCTCCCTGCAACCACAAATTAGAAAAAATGTACAACTGTAAAACAAATGAAAAATGCATTATAATGGAATAAAATGTTGCCTTGGAATACTTAACAGAGAAATATAATTTCTTTGAGACCAAATATAGTCTTACATTTTGAGGAATCAGTGAATTAACTGATTGGTAGGCAAATGCCACTAGAGTAGCATAATTTTCAAGCATCAGGAAATAAAGAACTGCTGAGGTTTCTCATATACTAATGTGTGTAAATAAAAAGTGTTTAATAAAGGAATGCTTAATTTATCATGCTCTATTTTTTTATTCAGTCCCCAGGATTCAATAAACTCCATGCAGGAATAGTGCTATTCCTGCACAGAGTGAACCATGTCCATTTCCGCATAGCCTTAGCAGCACACCATGCATACTAATGAAGGTGCACTACTGCTAACGCTAAGCAGACATGAACACTACTGAGTGCAGGGGGTGTGTTTAAGAAGTGCCCGCACATCTAACATGCCCCCTGCACTTTCAGTGCCATATGGCACTTTTTAAATGCATTTCAGTGTCCATGAATACTGAAAGCAAATATAATAGTAAAACAGTGTCTGCAGACACTGAATTAGATAGTAGATCATGAAATAAATGCAGGGGGTGTGTGACAGGTACAGTCACACACCCCCTGCATTGTCAAAGTGTCGTATGACACTTTCCAAGTGCTTTCAGTATCCACGGACACTGAAAGAAGCTATGTAGATGGGAAGCAATGCAGGGGGTGTGTGACAGGTACTGACACACATCCCTGCATTATGAAAGTGCCATACGGCCATACCCCTCAATTGTACAGGTTTGCACAGATGCTCAGACATCTGCCTTACATACCTCTCAACCTCTTAGAGCAAGAAATCTGGAAAAGCCATAAAAAATGGGTAGACAATGGCCAGAAAATAGGGACACTTTTTAAATATTGTTCTTACAAACTTGGAAAGTTGATAGAATAACAGGTTTTGCATTAGCTTGGATATTCTGGAGGGTATTGAAGTCTGAAATCAATTGTCTGTCATTATTTTCTGACTTAAACCATGAGTGATTTGCCATTGATTTGCTAGATAAAAACCATGATCATATGAGAAATGAACCAAAAATATGAGGCAAAAATCTGGAGATTCTGTAAAAATATGTACAGCTGAGAGGTATGCTGTCTCATATTTTTGGTGTGTTCCACCAAATATCTGTCCTTACCTGGCAAATAGCAAAGGATTGCAGTCATTAAATAATGACAAACATTTGAGTTTAAGACTCCACATCCTTTGGAAAAATCATGCTAAGGAAAAACCTATTATTCAATCAACGTTCTATGTTTGAAAGAGCAATATTTAAAATCTGTCCCTATTTGTCCCCTTACAATTGCCCTTACTGTGACTGACAATGAGTTTTGATACATGTAAATAAAGTGATTTTATTTCTTCCATTTTTTTTTCTTTTCTGATGTATGTTTAAGCATAGCTGAGTGGGTTTGAGTGTTCAGGCCCTCCACTCAGCATTGCTTAAACATCTCATAGCAGCTAAATAAAAATGTATAGCTAAAATTTCAGCTATGAGCGAGTGTAGTAATTAGCTTCCCAGCTTTGCATGTGTGTGTATATATATATATATATATATATATATATATATATATATATATATATATATACACATTGAGATTCAATATTTTAAAGTTATGTATTTTTATAATAATAAAAATATTTTTTTACATATCTAGGAAAAATCCATTTATGTTTACAATGTGGTTTTATGCTTTGTCACTAGATGGAGCTCTAAGCCTGTTTTATGCATAAAAGTTCATTCAAAGTGATTTAAAGTATGAAACATTTTTTAATGAAATTTATATTTTATATATAATTTTTGAACATATGGTCCTATCGTTATTTATATTAAACTGTTTTTAATATTATTAAGTTAATAAATGTATTTTTAAGGATTTCTGAACATAAGAAATGAAGTGTTTTAGAAACATCATTTAAGTGGCTCAGGTTAATTAATTGTCCAATTAACTTTTTTTCTGTGAGTGATGTCTTTCCTTCGCAGGTGAACATTGGGGTTTGTGTCTCTCCCCCTCACAACCTGATGCCAGTGTCTTAGCGGACTCTCAAGATGATGGTGGTCATAGTGAGGTACAGGTGGGGTTGTCAAGGCCTGAATCTGTGCCATTGTTTGGTATCCCACCTTCTCCCACAATGTCCCCACACACAATCAGTATGCCCACACATACCCACTCCCAAGCAGTCACAGATAGTGGACAGTTGGAGGGTGGTGGCATGGAACAGGCTAGTGAGGTGACTATGGCAATTGTGAGTGTAGACACTAACCATAGCCAGAGGGCATAGAGGTCACAAACAGACAGCCGGACAGGGGTTCTCAATGGAGGACTGCTGCCCATCAAGCCCCTGTTGCAAGTGCCACAGCAGATGTCACTGGATGCTTGTTATGGTCCATCATGGAGGCACAGGTGTATACTGACCTCAACACCAGACAGATGCTCAGGGTCATGAATGCAGTGCTTCCTGCCATGCGTGATGACCTTCACGGCATTTGTGATGCCAAATGTCATTTCACAGATGTTGTGGATAAACGGTGGGGTAAGACATTGTCACTGCTCGACCATGCAATGTCTGTGCTTGAACATGTGGTGGGAGTAGGGCATCAGCCAGATAGACATGGGTTCACAACATAATCAGCTGAGAGCTCACATGCCCATGCATATTCACAGTCCTGCAGTGCCAGTACCACCAACACTACCAAGCTCCACAACACATTAGTGCGGGCCATAGGCATGTGATCCTTACCAGTCCCATCAGGGGCGTGGATCCAGCAGACAGTAGTCACTGTCGGGGAGCAGTATTTCATTTGTCCTTGGACCTGATGGTGCCAGTGAGACTCAAGGCAGGACCAATTCCCACGTACCTGTCAAGAGATGGTGAACTTTACATCCTGCTATGTATGGTCCATGGCTGTCCAAAGTAGACCTGTGTCAGGCATCCATATGTCTTGATTATGTGCAAACACTCACATCTCTATCACAGACCCGTCCACACCAGACACACACAGCTCCGCTGCACTGCATAGTTGAACATCACCTCTCCAGACACAAACACACACACACACACACACACACACACACACACACACACACACACACACACACACACACACACACACACACACACACACACACACACACACACACACACAAACAACACACACACACACAAGATGTCAACCATATGGCCCAGCCTAGGCCTCTGGCGGTCCCACACCCACCCTGTGCCACAACCCTGTTATCCAGAACATGGACATGCTAATATGGGTCTGATGCACAGGGTGAATATAGTACAGTGTAGTAATGTAATGTAATGCTGTGTAAGGTGCTGTCTGCTGGCTATAGTTATGGGTACACATTGATGTGTATATACCTTGTTAGCCATGATGCATTATTTAGTACTACTGACTGACTGCAGCGTGACATACTGAATTTTGTTTGTGTTCCAGGTGTCTGTGTGTCTGCAGGCTGTGGGACTGCCAAAAGTAGCAATGATGAGCATGGCAGAGTGGAAACACAGTGACCTTTTCATAGCCAGGGTACAGCTGTATATGTACAGGTTTATCAGGTGTGTCTAAATGCAACAGTGTGTGAGGGACAATTGTGGCAGACAGTGTGATCTTGCATACCTTCCCTTGACAAAGCCATCTAACCTTCATACATGTCACCTGGATGTTCTGTAGGACTGCAGGCCCACACATACAGAGGCGGTTACTTGAGTACTGACACTGGGTCCCCTCACAGGCTTAGCCATTACTTTAACCGCAACCAATTCACCTATCAGCACCTGTTGCCCCTGCGATTTCTGTCCCATCCATTCAACCTTCATGCAGGTGGTGAGGGTATGCCTCGTACTGTGTATGTCAGGTGTGGGGTATGTATTCCTGACACAGATCAGCCTGTGTTAGTCTACCCTGACAATCACCGGCATGTTCGTCTGCTAACTCATATGCATGTCTGGCCTGTTGTGCTGGTAGTGCACACAGAGTCATATTCCTGTACATGGGGCAGCTGTTGAAGTGCTGAGCACAGCCCCTACTTGCACACAATTACAGGGTCTGTTAGGATTGCCAATGGTGGGCTCAAAGGCCCTTAACATGGTAGAGCCATCTGACGCACACACACACACACACAAACACACACACACACACACACACACACACACACACACACACACACACACACACACACACACACACACACACACACACACACACACACACACACACACACACACACAGAGAGAGAGAGAGAGAGAGCTGCATGGGGACATGCATTGAAGCACATGTACATGGAGTTGACACTTTTCAGAGTAGATGACCTACCCATCTATTTATGTACAATACACAGTGATAAGACCATTGTATGCACCACAGTGTCTTGGTGTTAGAAACTGTGTAACTGTGCTTGTACGGTGGATGACATCTGTACAGGCTGAAACTAGGTTGGCAATGGAGGAGTTCACAGGGAGGAGGAGGCACACAAAATGGTATAGCCATCACATACATACAGTAAGGGCAGCCACAGGGGCTTTGCATACAGAAATACATACACAGTCCCCAATAAGCATATTAGTAACCCTACATATCCACTTGTATGTACTATAGTGCTATGTACACATGACATGCTAGACATAGATTATATGCCTGGGACATAACATACAACCTTTTGCAACAAGTAATCTTATGAATGCCTTCATGGATGGTGGTATGACTCAACAGAAATAGCGAATGGTCTCATCTTCTGCTCCTACAAACCTACACAAGTGATAGAGTGACAGACTTTATAGCAGCATGATGTGTCAGTCAGTATGATGGCTGCTGCTGACGTGTGTGTCACTATGGTAACTGTGACATATTTGGCAATATCATAGGAATGCTCATTGTTAATGGACACCGACCACATATAGGTTGCAAACATGTGGATATTTCATGTACAGCTGTACAAATAATGGGTATGGGCTCCATAGTTTTACGTGGTGCATCTGAGGCAGATGCCATTAACAAGCTCTTTAAAGTAATGTCATGGGTAGGGGATCAACAGGCTTTAAAATGGTATAACCTACACATACAACAACCACAGGGGATATGCTTCACATACACACTACTATAGTTGTTAGTATTGAGATTAGAACCCCTACCTATCTAATTATTTGTGCTATAGTATTACAAAGTTTTTACACATGCCACAGAGCTTAGACGTCCGACAAGTGTATACAGGTACATCTACTGTGAATGACATCAGCAGGCCTTGTAAAGTAGAGCAATGGGAAGTGTACTGGGTGGTGCAAGCCTCAAAATGGTATAGCCCACACCACCAGAGGCTGTGATTCTCACTCAAACATACACACAGTATCACAGTTGCCAATACTGAGTTTAGAACCCCCATCTAGTTATGTGTACTACAGTGTTATGCAGTTATCACAAGTGCCACAGAGCTTACAGGATTTAACAGTGCCCCAAGGTACATCTAAGGTCAATTACATCAAGAGCCCTTGTAAAGTATGGCAATGGGAAATGTACTGGGTGGAAAGGGCATCAAAATACATTACCCTACAAACATATACACTTACAAGTAAATTCACACATACTTATACATACACACACACATGCGTGCCAGAACTGAGAATAGAACCCCTACCTAACTACTTATTTATACTATAATGTTACGTAGTTATTGCACATGCTAGGGAGCTTATAGGGCTGAGAGCTGTCCAAATGTACTTCTGAGGGGAATGACATCAGCAGGACTGCTAAAGTAGGGCACTAGGAAGTCTAGGGGTTGGGAATGGCCTAAAACTATTTCACCTACAAACAAACACACATACTTACATTTGCCAGGACTGGGATTATAATCTCTACCTATCTAGTTATTTGTACTATGGTGTTACGCAGGTATCACACAGTTTACAGAGCTTATAGGGCTGAGGGATATCCAACGGTACTTCTAAGATGAATGACATCAGCAGGACTGCTAACGTAGGGCACTGGAAAGTGTTGTGAGTGGGACAGTCCTCAAAATACTTCACCCTACAAAATACACACATACAAACTCTTATACCCTTGTATACACACACACACACACACACACACACACACACACACACACACACACACACACACACACACACAGAGACATACAAAGATAAATTTGCTGAAACTGAAAAAAGAAACACTGCCTATTTACTTATTTGTACTATAGTGTTAACATTTATTGCACAGCACATGCTACATAGCTCATAGGGATGAAGGCTGTCCAAAAGTACTTATAAGGTGAATGACATCAGCAGGACTGCTAAAGTAGGGCACTGGAAAGTGCTGTGGGTGGGACAGCCATCAAAATACTTCATCCTACAAACATCAACACTTACAAATACTTGTACACACTTGCACACACACACACACACACACACACACACACACACACACACACACACACACACACACACACACACACACACACACACACACACACATACATTTTCCAGAACTGACAATAGAACAACTGCCTATCTAGTTATATCTGCAATACTGTTACATAGTTACTGCACATGCCATGGAGCTTATAGGGCTGGGGTTGTCCAAAGGTACTTCTAAGGTGAATGGCATTGGAAGGACTGCTAAAGTAGGGCACTGGGAAGTGTACTGGGAGGAAATGGCCTAAAACTGTTTCACCTACAAACACACACACTCTGTCAAAGTCTAAGATTAGAACCCCTATCTATCTAGTTATTTGTACTATAGTGTTACACAGTTATCACATGTGCTACAGAGCTTACAGGGCTGCCAGCTGTCCAATGGTACTTCTAAGGTGAATGACATCAGCAAATCTTGTGAAGTAGGGGAATGGGAAGTGTACTGAGTGGCAACAGCCTCTTAATACTTAACCAGTAAAAATAAATACTTAAACCTATGGACACACACACACATACACACACACACACACACACATACACACACAAGCAGGTGATGTGATGATATAACCCCCACCTCAGCACAAATACACAATGGAGCTCACCTTCATGCTGGCACGTGACTGGTTGCAGCTGGTATGCCACTGTCCACAGCAGGACACCACTTTATGCCATTCAGGGTATCCCTGTGTATGACTCACTCTCTGTGTTTGTCTCCCTGTGTGTGTGTCTCTCTCTATCACTGTCTGTCTCTCTCTTCCCCATGTCTATGTGTGTATATGCTGGACATATTGTTCTATGTTGCCCATATATGTCTGTGTATCACATGCAACAGATGCAGGTATATCACATATGGGCCACTTACAGCTAGCTGAAGGTAATCCTTTCTGATGGGTGTGTGTAGAGACAGTTAAGGAGTATATAGCTGTCTGTATGCAAAGACATATATGCAGAATACAGTTATATAATCCGATGTGGGTTCCAACTTGGGCTGTAATTCTCTAAGTGTAGGAGCATGTCCAGTATGACCTTCTATAGTAAGAGTGGGACTCCAGTCCAGAGGTAGCTGTACTCCAGTCCGGGGTGTGCTATAGCCATACCTCTCAACAGTAAACAGGGAGATGCTAGGGGTACAGGGTTTGTTTTTTCAGACATTTTCTGACATATCTGAAGTCTGACACTTCAGTGTATTGTGTCATTTCCTACATCCTCAGATCATCACAGTGCTTTACCAGGGGAATACTAGATGTATGATGCACAGACCAATATTATGAGCTCAAATATAGACATTCTTGCCCAAAAAGGCCAGTTAAGATGTGTGGCTACAGCCCATTGACTGATGAAACAGTCAAGCAACTTGGTGATATACTACCTGGGGTTTTCCTGCTTGTGTGGTATTCTTCTTACCTGAAAAGTCATATTCTGGTCCATACCTCTCAAGTGTACTGTTTTTGTCAGATTGTCCAGGGTTTTGTCTAGAAATTGTGTCCACTCCACAAAAATGTGTGTTTTTATGGCAAGTTAGTTGCAAATATATTCCACATAGCACTGTGTGACTTCCAGGTATATCAGTGGCAGAGCAGTACAGAGTAATGTGGTTAAACACTGACAGACAGTTGTGTATAGGTTGATAGATTGATATGACATTAGTATGGTATTGGCCCTGACACCCTTATAACCCACACAGACAGGAGTGTAGCCCATGTTAGGCAATGTCAGCACACAGTTTCCCTGTCCAGCAGGGACACAGGTGGAATAATAGGACTGTATTTTGTGTTTCCCATGCTCTTATACAGGGACCACATCACTAGTGGAATTGAGGCACTTGGCTTGATGTAGACAGGGAGTGTATTCCACAGATGTGGGAGTGTGTGGGACATGTATCTGTCACAACAAGCCATACTGATAACACAGACCCGGTTGATGCTGCGCCTACAGATTGAGCAAGTGGGCCTTAACTTCCAGATGTGCAACAGTCCCATCAAGACAGGGTCTGGATTGCTTTGTATGCCATACAGGGGTCACCGCAGCAGAGTCTGTATAGAATGAGGTAGAGGGACAGTGCTGTTAGCCTTTCTGTGCTGGGCAGTTGTTTGGGGTTTAGAGTACGGATTTTGTGTTTGCAAGACCCTGCATGGTCTGTGGTGTGTATGTTTGTAGAGTTCTCATGTATTTTTGCCTCTGAGGTGTCCTTTGTTTCGGCTTTCATTTTGTTGCAGACCTCCAGTTAGGTGGGTGTGTGTTGTGTATTTACAGGTGAAGTTTACTGACTCCATACACTACATTGCACCTATGTTACTGCACAATTTGTTCTGGTGTGCACATTCTCCATTTGTCTGGCCAGTGGTTCCCCTTCCCCCTATGTGCGTCTCTTTGTCCATCTGTAGACCAGTCACAGGCTTTGCTCACAGTGGCTGCTGTTATGTATTTGCAATTCTGATCTGTGTGGGGTAAAATTGCACACAAGGTTGTGGACTTCACACCTCTGAGTGTACCTATGTAGCAAGTTGTTCATTATCGCACAACTACATTTGCTGTGGTCCTCAGACAGTTTGTGTTGCTATATGTAATTATGAGGCTAAATGCTGGCCTTGCTGTCAAACTGTCACAGACTGACATCTGTACAGGCCCACATCTGACAGTTGACAAAGGCACACACATGGGGACAGGGTGTTACTACAGTTCTGCCAAACACAGACAGTTGAGAGACTACTTTAGTATTTGCTTGCTTTCGCTTATGGGTATGACATCTGCTTCTCCACTATCTGCTATTGATCTTTTGACAAGACCCTTTCTTGTTTTGCAAATATTTGACTGGCAAATGCAATGTTAGGACAAGCAGAAAAGATATACAAGGCATACTTGTGCTCCTTCTGTGACAACCTGTCATTCCAGGGTATGGATGTTGGCCAGTGACATGTTGTCAGTGCTGACACAGTAAGTTGGCAGCGTTTTATGACCTTGCAGTACAATGACCTTCAGGTACCTGCTGTCCTACTAGCCATATTTAGAGCCAGACATCTGGACAAAGCCATATGCAATTTGGGGACAAAGGCCTACATATAGGGACCATTGTTAACTATTGGCCTTACAAACCTAGAAAGATGATACAATAACAAGTTTTGCATTAGCATGCATTTTCCTAAAAAAGTATGAAGTCTGAAACTACAATCTGTCATTATTTTCTGACTTTAGGCTTTTGTGATTTGCCAATGATTTGCCAGACAACCACAATTTCATGGTAAAGAGACCTCTGGACCCACCCAGTGACGAGGTTAGAGCCTATGTCAACCACACAAGGATCCATGATGAACAAGGGCATGTGTGCCAAGGCCATTAGGGTATTTGAATGAAATGTGTGTGAAGAAGCCCTGGTAGTTGGGCTCCCATATGGCTCTGGATGTCTGCATAGCCCAGGCATTTGCCAGGGGGACATTTCATGTGGCCATAAATATGATGCAGACCGCTGGACATACTGCAAAATGTCTGTACAGTTGAGGAGTATGTTAGGCACTGTGTAGATTACTCTGAGCTGTGTACTGTCTCTATATGTGGCCCCTGTCCCTGACCTGTCCAGCTTTCCTGCAATACTAGATATTGACATTTGGATACTGTGTACAACTCCTACCATAGCTGTATTTGACATGCAGAATAGTTGGCAATGCAGTTCTTGGAACATGGACCCTCTCAAGCACAGTACTGTACCTAGGCCACTAAGACATGCCAGCCAGGAGTAAGTGCAGGCCACATACTGACAGTATTATCCACTCATATACATAGCTCATTGACCCCTGCATATTGTGGACATGCAACAAGTTATGAAGTTGATGGGGACAGCCCTGGGAAGGTGTGCACTGCTGCTCATACCTTAAAAACGTTACCGCTACTGCATTTCTATGGAAACATGGATTTGTGTGGAGGGGCACACCTGTCAGTCGTCCACATTTGCACAGACTGCCCTGATGTTCTCTTTACATTTTGGTACCATTTAGCATAGCATGGGGCCTGTCTTGGAGACTGCAGGCATATGACTAAAGATCACAGGTTAGATTGTAATGGCAGACATTTGGGTTTCAGACCTCTCACCCTTCAGAACCTTAGTGCAACTGTAAGACCTGCTTTGATATCACTGTGTAGGTCTGTGCGGGCATATTTCATCATTGTCCCCATTTGTGGGCCTTTGCCAGACATTTCATTATGATTTTCTACAGCTAACTTGCTGGGTGAGGCTGAGGAGTGAGTATTGCCCCCCTCATTGACATCCATGCATGTGACATTTGACCTCTCAGTTTGTTAGCCCCCCCCCTGTATATACTGCTCTGAGAATTGTCACCTAGGGGACTACTGCATTCTCTGGGGAAGCCAGTATTGGGCAGATATTTCCAGTAGTCCCACATAGCTGTCGGTTGTCTGCTGCTAACACAGTAGACCTCCCCATTCCCTTGTATGCATGCAGTGATACCACAGCCATGCTACCGCAACATATTACTCCATTAATTTACTGTTAAGAAGAATGACTTACCTTGTGGCTGTGGCAGTTGTGAGGACAGCGCTTGAAGGCTGGCTCTGTTGGGTGCATGCAGTACACAGCCTATACAAGGTAAGATACAGGTAGTATGAGGTGTGTGGCATCCATTTTACTGTGTGTATGAGTCAGAGAGAGGTGGCAGTTCCTGGGTGCCTACAGTGTCAGTGCATGTGCTAGTCATTGCTTCTTTGCCAAGGCCTGGGCATACTGGGCATGCCTCCATCTGCCTACAGAAGCAGGCTCAGGTGGTTCCTCCTCTGAGTCCTCCTGTGCCTGTGGGAGCCTTGGCAATGGTAGGGGGCTGTATGGGCCTTCCCTTTGATGATCCTGCTGCAGCTGTTTCCACAGGATCATATTGTGTAGCATGGCATATACTATGAACATGTGTGCACATGTGGCTGGAGAGTACTACAGGGCTCCACCAGATATGTCAAGTCAGTAGAACCGTGGCTTGAGCATCCTAAACACATGCTCTATAATATTCCTGGTTTATGCGTGTGCCTCATTATGGCATTATTCAGTGTGTGTGTGTGTGTGTGTGTGTGTGTGTGTGTGTGTGTGTGTGTGTGTGTGTATTTCTGATGGGTGTCATCATCCACAGCTACAGTGCATAGCCAGCATCCCCCTTCAGATGGCCATACGAAATGTCCCCCCTGGCAAATGCCTGGTACAGCTATGAGGCATCCCAGATATGGGAGCCATGATAACTACCAGGGCTTCCAGCACACACATTCATGATAATACCCTTGGCATTGCACATGACCTTGCAGTTCATGGAGTGATAATCCTTGTGGTTGACATAGGCTCTAACCTCGTCACTGGGTGGTGCCTTAATGTGGATGTGCATGCAGTCTAAGGCACCAAGTACCTCTGGGTAGTCTACTACATGGTGGAAGAAAGGCATATTGCTGGTCCTCTCCTCACAGTTGCTGGGGAAATATATGTGCTCAGCGGCATGTGTTCGCATGACAGAAACTGGTAGAGTACCCTGGATGTAGACACCAGTGGGAGCCCCCCCATGATGTCCCCACAGTAGGTCTTTGGAAGGTACCTGTAGCTAGTATTTTTAAGGCTCCACATACCTTACTCTCAACTGGGATGGGTTAGTCTCTGTTGGCTCTGGGTCTGAGGTGAGGCTGGCAGAGCTCACAGACTTGCTGAAGTAAGTCCCTGTCCACCCTGTAGTGCTCTAGTATCTGCAGATCATATGACCCCTGGTAGGTTAGTTTGGGTCTGAACACTCTTCTCCTCCTCCTCAGTCTTGAATGGTTGTCAGCACTATCATCCTCGCAGCCCTCAGCCTCTAGCACATACTGATGTATCAAAACAACAGCATCCTCTAACATTTTGTCAGTTAAAATCTCCCCTCGAGTGTGCACACCAATGGTGCAAAGTTTGTGGGAAAAAGACTGAAAGGTGTTTGTATAGTTTATGCTGTTATGCTGTAAATGCTGCCCATGTGATTAGCTGACCATGATACATTCCACCTGCCAGCTACATTATTTGTACTTGGGTGCCTTTATTCTGCTATTTCCCCTTTTTTCTCTTCCCATTTTTGCCCCTTCTAAGCCTCATGGTGGGCTGCACTAACCCGCTGCTCAAATGTAAACACTTCTGCTGGTTGCTGTTGTTTTTTTTTATTGTTTCCCTTGTGCTTATGCCTCATGGCACACTGTGCAAACCCCTGCAGCTATAGTAAACAGTTTTTAGCAGAAAGAACCCTCCCTGGGATGCGAACACACTCAGGATTTTATGAACTAGCTCAGATACCCACCCTTGCTTAGCTGTGCTTAGCGAAGCGCAGATAGAGAAAGCGGAGCTCCAATGTGCTTACACAAAGCATGACACACCTGACACGGTCTCCCATTTTGCAATTCAATAAATTTAGCTCATTTGCATACCCGACTGCCTTAGTCCCTTGTTACACCATTACACTGGAGCCTATCTCCTTACTAACCAGTGTTACCTGTTATTATTGTATATCTAATTTGCGCACCACTGTGCTATGCTTAAACGTCTGAAGCTGGCCAAAAAAATAAACTGATTTTCATAAATATGCACCTGTTTTCTATGCCAATGGCCATATTTTTGGCCATTGGTATGCCTAATGGTCATAATACATGCTTTATATTGAGCTGTAATGCCACTGTTTTGATTTTTTGCAGAAATGTACACTGTTAGTAATTGAATACACTTCAGTAATGGACACTGTTTTGGCAAGGATGCCTGCCTGCTTATTGAATCGCTAAGTCACCTCATCTGCATGGTTTTTACCAACAAATGAGGTAATTAGCATTATCCAGTGGTGTCTGTGCCAGAATAGTGCTAGCAGGCTTGTGCATGCCCCCAGCCTTGTTTACTGGAAAGCTTAGCAGCCATATTCCATGCAGAAGCTGCTACACTATTCTGACACAAAGATTTTCCTTAATTGAATCTAGGCCAACATCTTAATTTACTGTGTAAAGTATCAGCTTTTTCTGTGATGGATGTTAGCCTCTAAGAATGCAATGATACTAGCTGACATGTTACAGTACTCAACAATTTTAACATTTTAGGTAGACATCATGTAGAACTAGTACCCCATTTATTTATTTATTGACATTTGTTTACCAGAAAAGTCTCATTGGGTAATTGTATTCATTCTCATTAGAATACTGGAAGAAAAGCTTCATAAATAAAAGAACAGAAAACTTGCATACATAGGTGAAAACCTGATATCATATTAAAATATATCATCACACATAAGATACGTACAATAATACACATAGACCATCATTAAAACAAGACAAATCCAGTATCATTTAACACTGAAACATTTTGATATGTTGTAAGTGTATGAGTTTATTACTCACTTATATAACAAATGTCAAAATGGAACATTCAAACAGAGGATAAGGGCAAGAAGAAGAAGGGAGGAGAGAGTGAGAAATACGTTAATTCCATTTATCCATTTGTAAGAACAGAATAATCCTCGTAGCTATATTAATATGAAAATAAATTCAGAAACATTCTGAGAGTATCCAGAAGCAACTAGCATACTACATTATGTGAAACAATACTACGAGCAGTGATGAGCAGGGATAGGCCATTGCAGAGACATAAATAGCATGATTGTCAAGGGAAGTAGCTTGATATGCCTGTATTGCAAGTGAGTGCCAAAATGTTATTGAGAGCTACCACATATGCAAATAACAAAAGCAAACATATTGGTGCAATTAAACATATAAAATATAGCACAATAAGATGTGGTGTTCAGCTTTTCTGTGCACCAGCATTTCACAGAAAACAGGTTTATCATTAGTATAAAAATGCTAGCAGTAGCATCTACATTAGAAATTCAACATGTGTTGGTGGTTGCTTTGGAAGCCTGGTTTAACAATGTTGTGCACTGCTTCTTTCCACATCATAGAATGGTATTTCAGCAGCTGACATACCATTACATCTACAACCAAGGCATAACTGACCGCTGTTGTGTGGTTGCCTGCACTATGCTAACATGTGTTCAAAAGAAATGCACCCCAGTGAGCACAAAGATTTGTGTACTTTTAACCAGCCTTGCTGTAGGGACCTTTGAGTGTCCAAATGGAGACATGCTATGAGTTTCTCATGCCTCAGCTGCATGAATCCTCCACCAGTTCCTACATGCAATAATGATGTACACAGAGGAGCAGAGTAGACATGGTTCACATGGACAGTAAGTGAGAGTACCACCACTATGCCGGTATTTTATGATATAGTCTATTTTCATAAGATCTTGGGGGCCATTTACTTCACCCATATTGCCATCAAGGCCACACTTGGTCCACTTGGTGCCTAGAATATTAATTACACTCCAATAAAAGACAGGTGAAGTGCATATAACAGGATAGTATATGCAATGTGTCTGTGCAACATAGAGGCAGTTTTCATAATTCCCATATTTTGTACCACATGCAATATCAACAAAAATGTTGTGTGTGTGTGTGTGTGTGTGTGTGTGTGTGTGTGTGTGTGTTTGTGTGTGGGGGGTATGTGTGTATGTGATCTTTCCACAGACACATCAAGTTGTCACGTGTGCACATTTTTAGTCTTAGAACAATAATGGTCACATCACATAGGTAGCAGCTGACTCATAATATGTTTGATATGGTATGTCACAGGGATGCCAGAAATATCTTTGAGCCATGGCTGATGACCACCATCCAAAGTCCTCACAAAGGAGCACACACACTAGCACATACAATGAACATTGTTGAACTTGTTTTCAGATGCTGTTGTCTCACTTCTGCTCCCGGAATTCATCTGGCAGTGCACTGCAGTACACTGTTAAGAAATGCAGCAAGCTGTTTTATGGTGTGTCCCATGGCACACATTATAATGCTATGGATGCATTTACAGAAAGTTGTGAAAATAGCACAGAAAATCTTTGAATGCCAGTAACAGAGAAGGAGCTGGGTGAGGAGTCAGAAGTGGTCATGGATGTGGCATGACTCTATGTCAGACAGAAGTTGATGCAGTATGTAATGGAATTGGTAAAAAGGCAGCATCTGTTACACAATTACAGATCATAACAGGAAAGTATAGAACAGAAGGGATTTAGGCATTTACACACTCAGGCTATGCAGTAGGGTGCAGTGCATGGACTATCTAAGGTGCACACCAGATATCACAGTACTCATATAAGATAGGGCATGGGCGGGATACATTCATTATTAGTTGCACAGGTAGGGGGAATGTAGTGGCATGGAACAACAATGCTAGCATAGGAAGAAGGATTATAGTTGCTGCCTGCAGTAAGCCTGTTCACATCCAGAATGTTATGGGTTGTCAGAAGTCATGTGCTTAGGTGATGGAGTGGAGTTTTGAGTGGAGACGTCCTGGCTAGGTGTACCATCAGTATCTGCAGAGGCAGGTGGCATGTCTTGTGGTTCATTGGATGTCATAGTACATGGGCTACTATGTGGAAATGTGTTTACATCCCCTGATGTGTGCTTCTTAGCAAGTGGCTGGCTGACACAATGCCCTGTCAGGCCTGGGTATGTGTCATTAAGGTGGCATTTACTGGGAAATTTACCACTGTGGAACTCCATGACCCTGAATGTGATATATCGGGTTCTCCCACAATGGTGTTGGAAAAGGATACATTCCAAGGGACATTCCAAGGACATAGGTGGAGGTAATGGTGTAACAAGCAGAATGTTTTTAACATCTACATGAGTGTCCATGGAAATATGGTTGCAATGATGAGTCATATGAATGTTGCCCTTGTCCCTGTGGAAGCCAAATTCAATCATGAAGGGAATGGTGTAGCCAGAACACTGTCATCCACATTGATATATGCAGCCATAGTTAGGGCTAGGAACAATGATGAAGCTATGCTAAGGGTCTTTCACATTTATGAATCTGTGGCCAAGGACAGGGTTGGAGGTGGCAGTTGAGCATGCCATGTCTGCAAAGTGGCCATGAATAATTGCAGTGTGCAACAATCCTGTACCTCAGCTATTCCTGCAGTATGCAAGCAGGTATAGGAACCCTCTAATGGCTGTCAAGTGGCTTGGCATTCCCTGCAGTGACTGGAGATATTCATGGAGGCCATCATCGTCTTTATGTAGGCCGCATAGTACACTACATTGATCACCTTTTGTCATGCTCTGAGTAGAATCCATCTCATACCAAATCAAAGCTATGCACATTTCTTCATTGATGTCTAAGGTAACACCAACATTATGTAATGCCCCTCAGGTTTGTGATGGGCACTAGTGTGTATCAACCTAATGGCACATGTGTGCACCTTAGAAGGTAGTTTCTGTTTCACACTTTATCATTCACAAAATGCAGGTGATTCAGGTAGGCCACCCTGAGCCTTTGCAGTTACCTCACATGTGGAAAAGTGGAATGTTCCCTCTACTGATAGTGTTACTGATAATTCATCTGTATCATCTGACTGTGCCTCGTGCATATTATCATTCTTACCAGACTCTGCAGAGATACTGATGCCAGTAATGTGCAGACATCTAGTGATGGATCCTCTCCTAGAGGAAACTGTGAAAAACATACAGATAATTTAGTTGTCTATAAGCCTGCAGATGTGTGACCCCCATCACCATGCATTAAACTGACAGTTGCATAATAGAAATATGCATAGTCTATGAGCACAGACATACCTCTTCATGCACAATGTATCCATTGCTGTCCTGATTTCCTGGCTAACAGAAATGTGGTATACTTTGCAGAGGGCTCACTAGTGTTAACTTGGATGCTATACAACTCCCCCTTTTTCATCCCCCACAGACACTTAGGCAGTTGTAACATGGGCAGCAGGTGTTCACAGTTGAACACCTTATATTCATGGGTGACAATAAAGCTCATAATGAAATCTGCATACACCAGGTGGTTGTGCTGCCAATGTATTACATTAATGTAATTAATTAATGGCATTTACCAGTACTCACCTAGGGTGTCACCAACAAACACACAGACAATCCTTAGGTGTCCATCCCCGCACTTAATTCACCACCCAGAATTAGTGTCATGTCATTCACTATTCAGAGCTATTAGGGACTGCTAAATCTCTGTCAGCTACCAATGTCTTGTGGAAGTGACCTCAGTGACACATTTGTTAGCCTCTACATTTTGTTCCCTGTTCTTTGCATAGAGTAGTATGTTTCTGACTCTCTAATGCATCTGCAGCACTGTGCAGTTTTATCCACCAACAGCAGTCATCTGTTACACCATCTCTTGCAACACCTACTCCCTGAAGGGCTTACCCACCGTATCCTTCTTCAGGATTTTTAAACCAAGGGTATGCAGGGCCTTCATCAGAGCATCTGTCTTCTGTTATGTCAATTTTTAGTGCCTTGTCATTCTTTTGGTGCCACAAGAACCCCAGTACACCTAGGAGAGCACATATGGATCAGCGTCTGCATATAGGACTGTTCATATTGGGCACATCCATCTCCTGCTGCCAGCACTACTCCATGGTACTAGGATATAACTGCTGAGACACTATGATATGCTGGGCATGCCAGCCACACACATTACCCTTGATAACTGGTGTGCATCATAGCCTTAATTAGAGTTCAGTGCAGTTGCATAACTTTATTACAGATGTGTTGTACTATTTCACATCTGTGTTTTGGTTTGCATTTATTTATTTGTATTTTATTTTGTTTAATATTTGTTTACTGGGCAAGTACGACTTGGAACAAAGCCAATTGTCAATAGAGGCCCGCGGAGAAACACTCTAGATTCATTTCTTTGTACCATGGAGGAAACCAGAGCACCTGGAGGAAACCCACATGAGCACAGGAGGACATACAGACTATGCACAGAAAGCATGCCAGCCGAGAATCAAACCAGAGAACCTCTAGCTGTGAGGCGACAGTGCTACCAATGCACCACTGTGCCATCCTGATTTCCATATTTACTGTATATTTTATGTTAATCTGATATTTAAACTACTGTTTCTACTTGCTTGCACTATTGTATTACTTTACTTGCTAAATTTTTTTTTATTTTATTTATAAAATTGTTCATCTGAGCACTAGTCATTACTGAAATTAGTCAAATAACCAACCCACCTACCTCGTTAACAAATAGCAAAATAAAATGAGACAAAATAAAATAAAGGCAGTCATTACAGCATAGTGTTTGCCTATAGAATTGCAGGCCCAGCATCTCCTTAAAAGTGAGTGTACAACTTTTCTCATGGTCTGCATGGATGAATGTTTCCCTATCACAGTCACATTTATTCATGTTTCACGTGACCTTTTTCTTTTAACAAATGACACCCCAAATTGCAGCATTTATTAGCTGTTCCTTTTGCCCTGAAAGTGTTGGCCAGCCCCCAGCCTCACACAGTCCAGTATATCCCTGCCAGGTCCACTGCTGTGTTACCACACAGCAATCAGTATGACATTACCACTGTTTATGTCTTCCATACACCCTGGAGTTGTCCCTGCAATGTAGTTTACATTATCTGTAATCATACCTGCTGTTTGTTTCTTAATATTTCAGTTTTCTGCACTATCTTCTATTTTCTGTAGTGTGATTTCTCACAGTATGGTGACCATTCTGTCCAGACAATATTACAGGACTTGAATCAAAATTATTATGCTAATAAGGAAATACAGCACAACGTACTCTGATTCATGTCAATATCTCAATTACTTATTGTTACTATTCCACACTATGAAGCCTTGCTTGACTTGTGAAACTGAACTGTGGCCAGTTAAGTTGTGGGCAACATTTTAGCCAGGTCTCTCAACTGTCTCTGTTTTGAAGGAACATTACCATTTTCAGACCAGATTTAGGATTTCCCTATTTCTGCAGCTATTTTCAGGCCTGATGTACTCCTTTGTACAATTTTCTGCATCCCCCTTCACCACATAATAATACAGCTCAACTGTCCAGATTTTCTCCGAATGCCCAGATTTTTGCCTCATATTTTTAGTCTGCTCCTCATAAAATTTTGTTTTTCTGGCAAATTATTGGAAAATTGTTGAAGACTGATGTCAGCAAATATTGATAGACATTTGAATTTAAGACTTTGTACACTTCAGAAAATCCATACTATTGCAAAACCTGTTATTTTATCAACTTAAGTCTGTAAGAGCAATATTTAAAAATTGTCCCTATTTTAGGCCTTAGCCCCCCCACCCCCCATTATTTAAGTGAGTTGTCCAGATTTCTTGCTCTAAGAGGTGAAGAGCTATACATGGAATTCTTTACTGTCTACAATACAGAAATCCACATGTAATTTTGAAGCTGCCTAGAATACAGAAAACCACATTATGTGATCAACATAATTATCTCAACAATCATTTAAAGAAGGACACACATCTTGCAACTTGCTTTTTCTGAAGCAAAACTAAATTAAAGAATAAACAAAAAAGTAGTTTTGCCAGAGACTCTGACTAAAGTTTCATTCCACAATGTAGAAAAGGCAAAAAAATACACTGAAAGTGTAATAATGTAATGTTTTTTATTTATTCTTTAGTTTACTTTTGCTCCTTGTATGGGTCAAAAATAAATTATCATGTGTGGTAGAATTTTAGGATATAGTTCAGTAAAGTCTACAAATTTTATACTCTCTTTCATAATGTGCTTATATTTTCCATCATTTTTGTCACCCTGTTTTTTTAAATGTGTCTGAGTAGTATGCCACATTCCTTTTGATGTCATTTGATATTGAAATTTTTAGGCTAATTAGATGTCCATATTTTAGCTGGATGTTCCTATTTTTTTAAGGACCTTTGCTCCATTGTTCAATGTCTGCATGTTGAAATATATGTTTGTAGCTAGCCTGCAGTTCTGCAAATTTGTAACACAGTAATGGCCATAGGTTCAGGCATGTAACTAATGCAGGGGGTATGATCATGCATGTGCTACATCCGTAACCATCCATGTTTGTCATGTAGTCTGTGCAACATGAAGCATTGCGCCCCATCTGTCATTTCACTACAGGTCATGTCCAGGTGAGTGGACTTCTGGAGGATCTGTCTGTAGAAAGGCCTTTGCAAGGTACAACATGAAGACTAAAACCATTCTACACATCTTGTACATACAACAAGGAGACTGCATACTGGGTAAGCTGTGAGAGTTCACTATATAAAGCTAATGACTGGGGCTTGTTTTCAGGGGTGGTGATATGACAGGCACCACCATCTCTGGAGTCTGCAATAGTAAATCACCCAGAACTTATCTGCCATTGGGGAGAATAGGTTAGTGAAAGACAGTCATGGTATTACATTTTGGTTTAATTTCTGATGAGCCATAATATTATAGTAGAACTTAATGTATAGATATAAACTGTTTCTAATGTCTATGAATTTCCAAAGTTCGTTACTGTTTTTTGTGTTTTGCAGATAAAGAGGAGATAACATCAAACTGACTTGCCTGTAAAAGAGACAGAACAGGCTCTCCAGACACTGGGCTAAGTGCCTAACATTGCCGCCCAACCTCTGTCTCTGTTTCACCTTTTTACCACAACACTATTTAGTTTTGTACTGTTGACAAAAAGCTAATCATTGGATAAGTATTTGCTTATTGTAAGACTGCCTTTATGGTTTTAAGTACATTTCTAACTGTGGTATTGATCCTATCTCTGGCCCTTATTAATGACATTGCAATCTGTGTGACATCTTTACTACCTTAGGAGCAACACTGCAGTTAAGCTTTTCTCCTTTATATTAGTTCATTATTTTGTTGCCCCTTCCCTCATAGGTATGTGACTATCATAGCTTAGGTGTTCACTGCCTTTGTCAGACAGCCAGTTTTCATGCATGGGTACCCATGGCACTATACTTCTTTGTGTCAGTTATTTCTGCAGTAGCAGTGGTATGATAACTCTCATAAAGCTGTGTGCTACTGCAGTGCAGCCTTAGTTTTCCATTTTGACTTTTAAAACAATAATTACTTATTCACTGCCTACTCATATTGCTCATTTGTGGCATGATATTTGTGGAACTATGCCATCCTGTGCCACACATTCCTGCATTTGACACACAGTATATGACAACTCCAATTATAATTTTTCATACTTCTTTCATTCTTCATTTTGCTTTGCACACACACACACTAATCACAATCCACAGCATAAGCCATTGTCCTACACTACACACAAGTGACAGTGAGATCCCCCCACCATTATCATAGTTGGCAGCAATAGGTATCTTATCATATGTGTTAGCCAGCCAGCCACTTATATAAATATTCCTCTGCTGTTTTTTTTTATTTTATTTTATTTTTGGTTTTCTCCTTCCAGCATCTCTTTTTTATTACATTTCTTTTCTCTGGTCAGGAATGAGATGGACCAGTAGCTTGGCATCTTGCTTGATAGCCTGAAGGGCAGCTTCATGTGGTAGGTAGAGTCACATAACCAACCATGATGACAGCGATTAAGACGAGGGACTTTGCAGTGGGATCCCTACAGGGACAGACTGACAAGTTCTCCTATTCCACACTCCATCTCCTTTCATTGCATTCTCCTTCCTTGTGTTTCACACAAACTGTACTCTTTCTTTTCCAGTCCTCCTTAATATCATTTTTTCATCTTTTGTCTGTCTGTATCTATCCATTGTGACCTCCGTTTTGTATCACATCTCCCCTGTCAGTATTTGCCATTGTTATAGTTTTGCCATTCTGCCCCAGCTGTTATACCTATACCATCCTTCCTACACACATCATCCCCATGCTGCCCTTCTCACTACCAACTACAGGCAGTGTCATGCAGTTTCTATCATTCTATATATCCTCCAAAGTGTCTACAGTTATTTAGAGTAAATAAATAACAAATGAAACCATGGCTTGGGTAATAAATGAAGGCAATATCTACAAAGAGTTTACATTTTTTTGCATTTGTTGACAAACATAATATAAAGCTGCTTAAATAATGATGTAACGTTTGTGAAGGGCAAGCCACTTAGTTCCTTAATTTTTAATTATCTTCTGTTTCTCCTTTCTCCCTTTCCACTTTAAAAAAAAATACTAAGCTTGTTTCCTGCCTTTCCTGCAACCAGTCTAGTCCAGATACAGATTTGCTGTAACGAGTACTGTTTGTAAGCTTCTGAGCCCCCAGAGCCTTTCTATGTTGGAGGGAAGCCTTCTAGCTTTTCAGTGTGAGTGGTAAGCACTAGTTAGCCTAGCCATCACAAGAGAGGCTTCTGGCCCACAAATTGTAGTTTATTGGCCGTTTGGGCAATTTCTCCATCTATTTCAACATTCTAGTTTAAAAGACTGCGTTTGCACTTGTTTCCCATCTTTCCTGTAACTAGTCTAGTCCTTATACAGAATTGATGGAGCCAGGACTGTTTGTAAGCTTCTGAGCCCCCCAAGCCTTGCTGTGTTGGAGGGAAGCCTTCTAGCTTATCAATGGAAGTGGTAAGCACTAGGTAGCCTATCTACCATAAAAATGTTTTCTTGGCCAGAAATTGTAGTTTATTGGCCGTTTGGGCAGTTTTTCCATCTCTTTCAATCTTCTGGTTTAAAAGCCTGTGTATGTGCTTGTTTCCCACCTTTCCTGTAAGTAGTCTAGTCCAGATACAGATTTGCTGTATCCAGGACTGCTTGTAAGCTTCTGAGCCCACCAAACCTTTCTGTGTTGGAGGAAAACCTTCTAGCTTATCAGTGGGAGTGGTAAGCACTAGATAGCTTATCTACCCCAAGATGACTGGTTTCTGGCCCAGAAATTGTATTTTATTGGCCATTTGGGCAGTTTTTCCATCTATTTCAACTTTCTGGTTTAAAAGCTCACATTTGCCCTTGTTTCCCGCCTTTCCTGTAACTAGTCTAGTCCAGATACAGATTTGCTGTATCCATAATTGTTCGTAAGCTTCTAAGCCCCCTAAGCCTTTCTGTGTTGGAGGGAAGCATTCTAGCTTATCAGTGGAGTGATAACCACTAGGTAGCCTATCTACCACAAGATCCAGGTACAGATTCTTAGTTTTAGCACTTGAATTTGCTTATTCATGCTCAGCACTTATTCAGAACATGTTGTTAGCACTAAATAAGCTACAAATTACTATAGCACTCAACCTTCTTCTTTACCTAGAGGAAAACATTTTTTGTACTTACTTTCCTCACTTACTTAGAGAAAAACAGCTCTTATACTCACTTTCCTCACTTGTCTAGAGGAAAGTAGTTTTTTTTATTTGGGCATGTCCAAGGGTCAGCTCCCAGTGTTCTCTCCTGTCTATCGGATGAATCTGGGCATTTTGGGGCAATGTAGCAATTGCCTCATGTACACGGACAACCCTCTTCTCCTACCACCCAACACCACAACCTGTGAGAGATGCACTTATCTAGCCAAACTGGAGGTAAAGCTGTTTCCATCCAGGACTGAACTTGACAGTAAAGAGGAGAAGGTAAACACTTGCACCAAACCACACTCATCACATAGTCCCACTAAACCTACACCACAAAAATCCACACATAGAAATACAAAAACATTTGCAGAGGCTCTCAACAATAATCTGCTTAAGCAACAGAGACCTCCAAAGCAGAAACGCAAGCAACCTCCACCCCCCCAACACAACCCAAATGACACATAGCTCACAGACTCAGTGTGCCACTCAACCACAGCCCATAAGGCAAAACAACGTACCCAACACACTAGTCATAGGTGACTCTATAGTCAGGCACACTGATGTCCCACTCACCAGGCTAAACAAGAAGAAGGTTACTGTCAGCTGCCTGTCGGGTGCCAGGATCCACCACATAACCCACGCACTCAGGTCACTCTACAACAAGTACAAATATGACTCTGTCATTGTCCATGTTGGTGTGAATGACCTGAGACGTACCTCCCTGGACCACATGAAAAGAGACATGGAAGAGCTCTCTGATCTTGTAGCCCAGGAAGGTATGACCCTAGCCCTGAGTAGCATCCTGACATCACCCAGAATGATACCGCAGTACAAGTACAAAATGATTGACTTCAACAATTGGCTAAGATTCTGGTGTCATTCTATGGGGATCCAGTATCTGTCTTCCTGGGACGACATGGTCAACAGACCACGATGCTTTTCCAGAGACGGCCTGCATCTGTCACCCCTGGGATTCTGGATACTGGCTAAGGCTCTTGCTGTCCCTATAGTGCTTTTTTAGGCAAGGTTCAAATGACAAATTCACCACCATAGCAGTAACAGGCAAGCAAAAACTGAGGGTAATGCTACTCAATGCTAGAAGTCTAAATCTCAAAATGCACTCCCTCGAGGCAGTTCTTAAAATGATGAACATCGATATCTGTGCAGTGACTGAGACCTGGTTCAAGGCTCCAGAGAGCAACACTGCATTACCAGGCAATAACACATGCCACACTTTTTGGCCACCTAACCTGGACCAGAACACCAAAGGAGGAGTTGTGTCCATATTCATTAAGGATATCCACACCTCCAGGCTTGTTGCAAAGCATAATGCATCCGAGGTTATCCATGTGCAACTAACTCTGGGCAAAACTGCAATCCAAATTGTAGCTTGCTACAGATCCCCCACTATGCCCCAGGATTCCCATTACTCTTTTCTTGATATACTGGAAAATATTAGGGCTCAACAAAACACCCAAATAATGGGCAATTTCAACTACCCCACCATTAACTGGGAAAACTACTCACATACCAACTCCTTCATTCAATGCTTTCTGGAATTCATAAATTCCAATGCCCTGGATCAAATTATCCACACCCCACCCAGGGGCAACAATATCCTAGACCTAGTCATTACCAACAAGAGTGACTGGTGTTCCACACATGAAGGCAACTCCTCGTTGGTCAGATCTGACCATAAGCTAATCACCCTAAATATCCACATCCTACACCCACTCCCCATTAAGGAAATCATGGTAAAAAATTCTCCAAAGCCAACTTCATGCTTCTTAAGACAGAAGTGTTGAACTTCATGACCCATGCAGATGGACAATACAGTTACCAATACCAGAATCCAACACTCTATAAGCACTTACACAAGTGCATGGATCATGCTATCCCAAACAGAACCAAGACGCTATCCTCCAAAAAAAAGGAAGCCAATCTGGTGGTCGCCTGCCATAAACAAACTCTACAATAGAAGGAAGAAACTGTTGCAAAAGAGAGTAAAACCCCATGAGTGGAGGAGTTTCCTGGTCAGTCTCATTAAGAAGCAGAGATCCATTATAAAATCCTCCAAAGCTAGCTACGAAAAAAAATCACCACTGATTCTAGGGACAACCATAAAGCATTCTATAGCTATGTCAAGAATCTCAATGGCAACACCCAGACCTGCTCTGAGTTACAGCACAACGGCATGAAAATTACAGAGCCAACTGATATTGCCAATGACCTGGAAGATAGGTTCAATGCTAACTTTACCCCCCCTCTCACCCCCTAAAGGGCCCATATCTATACAGGATGAATGCAGAGTCCCTGTAATCACAACTATGCAGGTAAAAGCTGCAATCTCTAAAGCCAAAAACACAGCATCCATGGGACTGGATAACATCCCAAGCTGCGTTTAACACAAACTTCAGAACTAACTGGCTCCCCACCTAAGCACCATGTTCATTTATAGTCTCACATCAGACTTTGTGCACACTGAATGGCGCACAACAAAGTTATCTGACTCCACAAAGGGGAAGCCACCACTGATCCCAGGAACTATCGTCCTATTAGCCTGATGAGCCTGGTCTGTAAGGCCATGGAACATATCATCATGGAACTCATAAACAAAGACATTGGTAACCTCCAGACTCTGGACTCCACCCAGTTCAGATTTGTGAAAGGCAGATCATGCCTCCTGAACCTAATTGACTTCTTTGAGGCAGTCACCAAAGCTTTAGATGAGGGTAAGGTGGTTCACACAGCCTATCTTGAACTCACCAAGGCTTTAGACACCATTCCCCATTCTGGAATTATATTATACAATATTAGGTATAAATCCCTACTTCACAAGATGGGTTGCCAATTGGCTCACTGATAGAACCCAAACTGTAAAAGTTGCAGACTCCAAATCTAACTTCAAACCAGTGACAAGTGGAGTACCAAAGGGTTCAGTCCTGGGACCTCTCCTGTTTGGTATCTACTTCTCTGAAGTACAGGCTAACACAGAAGGCCTTTAGATAATGAAGTTCACAGATGACTGCAAACTAAGATCCATAGTTGAGTCCCCAAATGATGTGGACATCCTACAGAAGGGCCTCACTGAGACAGATGCTGGGTGTCAAAGCCATGGCCTCAAGCTCAGTGCCAAAAAGTGCATTGTCATCCCCTTTGGTAAAAAGTCTGTACCCATGAACTACCACATAGATGGCAGTCTACTTCATTCTGAATGTGTGATAAGAGACCTGTGGACCCAGGTTGACAGTAGTCTCTCCTTTGATAATTACATCGCCAAAGTAGTCAGGAAATCCTTTTATGTGGCACACCTCATCACAAAAGGGTTCTCATCTAGGAAAAAAAAAGAGGTCATTGATCCCCTCTACTTGACACTCAGACCCATTATAGAGCACAATGCCCCTTTTGGAATGTACTCACAAGACATCTGCAGCAGCTGGAAAGGCCACAGATGTACCTCACAAAGAGGATTACTGGCCTCAAACAGATGCCCTACACTGACCATCTCAAAATCCTCCAGCTTTACTCCATAGTATATCGCCTACTCCAAGGTGATCTCTGCCTAACATATAAAGCTATGTCAAACCCAGATCTGTTTGACATGCTACACCTAAAGAAATCCCAATCCCTCAGAGCTACACGCTCTAGGGACCTAAACCTTGTCAACACAATAAACAGGAGATGCTGGAGGGATAGATTCCTGTCCCAGAGACTTCCCATACTCAGGAACAAGCTACCAATCTATGTCAAGCAAAGTTCCTCATTATCAATCTTCAAGAAAAATCTTGATAAGTGGATGGGAAATAGGAAATACACCCCAGGGATCACTTCTGTGGCTCTGTTCGACAGGGGCACAGGAAAATAACTTTCTTGGGTTGCATAAGCCAGGGAAACTTGTTGGCTAGGCTTACTTAGGCCCTTGGGCCAATAGCCTAGTACCTACCTATGAACCTTTGAACCTATGTAATGAAGAATAGAAATAAATTTACTTGACAACCAGTGCAATAGTGAAGCTTTGCCATTTTTTATTTTTTTTTGGCTTTTTTGCAGAATTTCTCAGATCCATTTCAAATGAAACTGTTGGGTCATTATTAGATTAAAAAATATCTACTTAGCCCATTAATGAATTACTTTATGAAAAGTGGTAGTTTTGGCAAAGTACATCTTTTTAAACAGTAATGGTGGTGGTAAACATAGCTGCCTTCATAATTAGATATATTTTAAATATGAATGGGAATGTTAAACACAACTACTGTCTATGAAATAAAAGAAAATATATTGAACATTAAAAACATTTTCTTGTATCACAAAAAAAAAAACACAAATGAAATATAGGCAAACAGATATACGAGAAAATTTATGTAGCAGTTACTTTATGCATTAGTCTACTCCAGTTGGTACCAGACAGCAATTTTTTCTGATAATCAGAAAATCAAAGGGGGGGATTCAGTAATCCTCCGTGTAAGACTAAATAAGTCTTACACGGAAACAGCAGTCTAAGAGGAAGACATCAGTGCACCATGCATATTCATGAGGGCACGGTGACTCAACTGGAAGGCTAACACGGAGCATGTAAGACTGCAGGGGGCGTGGCGGACTGCCGAGCAGTCCAAATATCCACTCCCCTGCAACTATATAAATGTGAAAATGACAAGTGCAATGAGCGAGTCTGCTGAAATGTACACATAGCAAACACTACACAACCCCACATACTAAACCCCTTAGTAATTTTAAAATGTGGACCCTCCTCTCCCACCTCAGCTGGCGATGGCACCTGGCACCAGCATGTCCAGTGCCCAGCCCGGGACCTCCTCCTCTTCCAGTGGCCCTGTGCCACCTTCGTGTGGAAGTGCTGCAGGAGATGGGGCTCATCCCCCCCCCCATGCAAGCGTGGCCGGAGGAGGGCCACCTATCACCCTCTGAACAGCCCAGGCTGTGGTGCATAGGGAGATCCAGCGTTCAGTTGCTGATCATCTATGCCAGCTCGAGGCAAGAGTGGTGTGACTCATGAGTGAGCCTGCCCCTCCTACGCAGCCCCCAGCACAGCCTCCTTCCCGGCTGTGAAGGTGCAGTGGTGACTGTCCATGGGTGGGGATCTCAGTTCCACTGTTGCCATCTGTGGGCTCATGGGCTTACGATTTACAAACACCTTTCCCCGTCAATGGTGTTCACCCACCCCATGTGTCATATTCCGCCCCTGTATGCGTCTTGTTTGTCTAGTCTGTTTACCTCCCCAACCTACCTCCCCAAATATACCTACTTCCCCTACCCCACATATCACTCTCACCTGAAAAAAAAATAGGCAATCTGCTCCCACAAAAACATTACACCCCATACATAGCTGCCCGTTTTGCACACGTCAGCTGGACACATAAACTGAAATTTAATTGGCAGTACAACATATTTTGTTGTCCTCACCCCTCTCTCAGGGGTGGAAGGTTTCAAAATTCCATCCAAATTATTAGTATATGCACAGCTGTTGCTGTTAAAGAAATGGGCAGCTATGGACGTTCCCTACACCCGTCCTGCACATCCCGAGCTGTTTTCCCTAATGTCTTTCCCTCTTTGTGCCCCTTTTTCACCACTTTCCTATCTCCCCATTTTCTTTTCTTTCAAAGAAATGAGCGTAGGGGTTAGCGGGAGTAAGCACTTTTAAGCAGTAGTTAGCGGGTTTGCGCGAGTGTGTGCTTGTGTGTGCTTAGCTAAGTATTGCTAAGCGTCATACAAACTTGTGCAAACCCGCTTACAACTGCTTAAAAGTGCCTTAATCACTCTGCATGGCAGTGCCCTTTTCTGCTGAGCAGCAAAATAAAACACCTCTGTCAGTCTTGAACCCCAAACCTTGGGCACACTACACTGCATGAAGTACCACTAAGCCACAGTAGACATACAACAAGTTGGTGCTGTAATAAATATATCATGCATTACAATGAGTGAATGTAAAGGGAAAATAGGAATGCCATAACACAAATCTTGTTCTGTGGATCTTTACCAGCAGTTGTTGTGGAATTGCATGACATGACTGTGAAAAGAGAACCAGCCATTCTAGCAGGAAATAATGTTACAGTAGCGCTTTACAAACCCCACATAGTATCAGAGTAGGATAAACACTGGCATATTTGAATAGGGCAGAGGCCATACTTCCCAACTGTGACTTCTTGTCAGGGATGTCCCTGATTCATAAACAAATGTTAGCTGTGTCCCTCTGAATCCCACTGAAAAGTACTGACATTAGGCAGAAAAGTGGGGAATTACACTCAATGAATAATGCCAATAAGTAAGAGTACACACTGCATGCACATCAGAAAAGGTGTATTAATACATATGCTCTGATTCTCTCACAGTCTCAACTTAATGTCTGTAATATATTACAGGTGTACCTCACTTATATATACCTTTCCCTGAGGCTGTTCAAACATATACCTGAGTGTATCAGAGGCCTGGCAGAGGCAGAAACACACAGGCATGTTAGCTTTTCTGCTGTTACACACTCTGCAAATAGCTTTGGAAGGAGGCCCACAAGCATACCCTTATGTAGGAGTACAACACAGAAATATCAAAGGATGTAGCCATGTACTGGTAGCAACCAACTGTGACAATGCCATTGTTCCAGTGGTGAAAAGACCGGTGTGGTACACAGACAAAGAATAATAGGCTAATCTCTGGCTACCATCTGGATATATCCACAGGTGGGAGCTACGCAGACAGACTACTTGCCTTGATAGACTAACAGGTACACATCAACCCTGTATGTTCAGAAAGATAAACATCACACAATAATAAATAATGATCTCTGTACTTCTGCACCCCTACCCAAAAGAACAATATACCTGTGTATTCAGGCTCTACCAAGGATGTAGGTAGGCATACTCAGTACTGAAATATGTCCAGTTGTCTTAATCAGCCTGTGCTAATGTCAACACAAAAAAAACACAAACTTCAGAAGTGAGTAAATTAATATTTACAGTATAGAAGTTCACAAACAGTTCATGTGCCAGAAGAATGCATTGCAATAACTACTTTTGTATGGCAGTTAATTGTCTAATTAGAAAAGAAAGTACATACTCCCATGTATCTTGTGTTAGCATTTGAAGGGGTGAGTAAAATTCTATACTGACAAGTGTGTACTAGAAGCAGCAACATTCAGGTTTGAGTAAAACATGCAAATCACTGGCTACAACCCTAGCTTCAGATATAAGAAGTATACCAACCTTCTGATTGACACAACGGTGTCCACAGCAAACAAGCATAGGCCCCACTTTGGAAAGCTGAAAGGGCTACGCCTACCTAACTTAGCATTTTATAGCAGTGGGCTGCTATGACAGTGAGTACTGCAATTACCACACAGCAGGCTGCATGCAATTACTAAATGGTGGGCACCAATTGTTGCAGAGGCCATCACATGCACATGTGCAGATACTTAGAAAAGCAGGCTGTACTTGCTGTCCAAACATGCAATAATATCATTGCAGCAACAGAGAGAGAGAGAGAGAGAGAGCGAGAGAGAGACAGAGACACAGACAAAGACAAAGAGACAGAAACAGACACAGAAAAAGAAAGAGCAACATCAACAGACAGAGAAACCCCCCCAACAAATAAATAAATAAATAAATATTTCCTTTAAAAACAAACGGAACAGAGAAATACAAAGGAACGGTATGTAACACATATGTATTTGCTGGCATGTAGTAGATGTTTTTGAAGAGTACTCCACATACTGTGAATTATCCATATGTGGCAGCAGTACATATCTATATGTATCTGTACATGTGCATAGGGCAAGGGACATACTGCAACTGTTTGTGAAGGCTGTATATATATATATATATATATATATATATATATATATATATGTATATATATATATATATATATATATATATATATATATATATATATATATATATATATATATATATATATACATATATATATATATATATATATATATATATATATATATACATATATATATATATATATATATTTTTTGTTGAAGGTTGTTATGTGCATATTTCTATGTAGGTTGTAGTGTGTGGCAAAGAAAACAGCATGCAGTGCTGGTATATGACATGTGGTGGTTAAATGCTGTGGGTATGATTTGTCAGTTTTGCAGTGTTGCAGCCAGTGAGGCCTGCTAAAGCTACATGGTCTGAGGGCACCTTCAATGCATTCTGCACAACACTGTGCAATATTATTACATAACTGTCTCACAACTGTCGCATAATTGATATTCCCACCATGAAAAGTGGACTGTATATGTGCCTATATGTACATCTATATGTACAGCAATGGATGTTTATATGTATGTATATACATATATATATATATATATATATATATATATATACATATACATATATATATAGAGAGAGAGAGAGACACACAGGGTCATACTTACTGCGACAGGTGCCTGGTGACCAAGGCATGGACTGAAGCTCAGTCTTGACACTGCAGTGCAATCCCTTCATGCCAAAACACTGTACCCATTAACTACCACATAGGTGGTAGTCTACCTAACACCGAAGTGTGATAAGGGAACATGGGACACAGGTGGACAGTAGCCTCCCCTTTGATAATCACAGTGCCACACTAGTCATGTAATCTGTCTATGTGGTACATGTCATCACAAAAGGTGTGTCATCTAGGGAAATATAGGTCAGTGTTCCCCTCTACTCATCACACTGAAAATGAATTATAGAGTACAATGCCCCATGTGGTATGTACCTCACATGACAACTACAGCAACTGGAAAGGCCACAGACATACCTCACAAAGAGTAATATCGGCCCCAATCCTATGCAGACTGACTCACAAAACCCCAGCTAGATTGTATTGCATACCGCCTACCCAGAGGTGACCTCTGCCTAACATACAGAGCTATGTCACACCCATAGCTGTTGGACATCCTCCACGTAAACATATTACAATCCCTCCGAGATACACGCACTAGGGCCCTAAACCATGTCAGCTCACTAAGCAGCACATGTTGAAGGGATAGATTCCCATCTCAGAGACATGCCATTCTCTGGAACAAACCACCTATCAATAGCAAACAAAGCTCCTCATTAGCAGTTGTCATAAATACTCCTGATGATTGGTTGGGAGATAGGAAATACACCCCGGGAATCACCTCTGTGGCTCTGGTTGACAGGGGCAAGTGAAATTAAATTACATGTGTGTCAAAGGCCAGGGTAGCGTATGGCTAGGCTGCTGTAGGCCTTAGGGCCAATACCGTATTACCTACCTATGACACGATGCACAAACACATGTACTTAGTGCAATAATTGCTATGTGAGGTTGACTGAGTGTGATGGTGAATGTGTGCAAGGTCTGTAAAGGTGTGATAGCTTAGTGTGAAATTGTTTCTGTCATGGTAGTTTGTGTCCTAGCTGTGATCCCAGCAAAAGATGTGTATGCTATTGCTAGGCAAAAAAAGTAGTATGGCATACGGTGTGACGTAGTCCCTTGTTGTCGACTGTGGTGTCCCATTGTAGGCTAAAGCAATGCATGTATGCTTAGTGAGTGGTACTGCTGCTGAATCCAACTCCCATATGAACTGTAGTACTACCTGAAGCTGTAGGCCTAAACAGTACAGTATGGTGTATGTTCACATTGCTTGGAAACACTGTTTTGTGTGTTCCCTGTAGTCCTCACAGATTACATACCTCAGGCATAAGGTTTTGTAAGTAGTGACACACAGTACTGTATAGTACACATGTAAAGCTCATCTTGGTTGGCATACATTTGTGTGTTGTTTGTATGTATGTCTAATGTGTGTGTAATTATGCCTGTACCATGCCCTCAATCATATGTGTGTTATAGGGTATACATGTGTATCTAGCAACATGTATAATCTAGTACATCAGTATGCCAGCTATATTCACGAATGTTCACATATGTTACGCAGGGGTTTGCCATCAACAACTAGAGTGGTATACTGGTAATACTGTAACTGTACTTTACATTCATTGCAATGGATGACATCTTTCTTTATGCATTAGCTTGATATATACCTCCTGTGGCTAGGTGGTGCATTGTGTCACATACAGTATGCCATGTACTGGTGTATAGACTTACATGCTGGCTTCTCTTTGCTGCTGTGCAGAACATGGTTTGATATATAGAGCGTGCCAGGCACTGTCAGCCAGTTGTGGCCTGAGCACTAATATGTGGTATTGAACTTGTGTATCCTCTGATGGCCAATCAGATGCTATATATGGCAGTTAATTGATATCTGTACTTTAGAATGTTAAGTGTGCCACATGACTTGCTCACACATATTGTTTAATTGTCTTCCAGGGGCATGGCCCACCAACGCAATCCGTGTTATACAGCTGCAGAGGAACAGGAAATACACAGCAGCCTGGTGCAGCACTACACCCTGCTGTTTTCTAGAACCAGCCAGGACCAGTATGAGCGGACTGCACTGTGGCAAGATCTTGTTCATCGGGTAAATGACATAGGCATGCATAACCGGACATATGAGCAGGTACGCCATCACTGCAGTGACTTAATTAGACATGTCTGGCAGTGTGTGTCTGATATCCGTAGACAACAGCTTGCCACAGGTGGTGGGGTAGCCATTCATCCCCCCTCACCAGAGTGGAGGAGATGCTCATAAACATGGTGGCTCCTGGCCAACAACAGGAACAGCAACATACATGTGTCATCATGGAGTCCGGAGCCACCCAGCATGTTGACATAGAGCGTGCAGGTAACATGCCCTATATATAGACTAATGTTACCTGTATTGGTAGATTATGCATATATGAGATGTGTACTGTGTGTTTAGCATTTGTGCTGCCTAGTGCAATACTGATATGTGGAATATAATCTGTACGCCTGTGACTGTCGACTGTTGTACTACTGTAGTTTAGCAAACTCTCAGTAGCAATGCCACAGTTGTGGCCACTGACAAACTGTGTCATATTCTTGTAGGTCCCTCTGGTGTGACAGCAAGGCAGACGGTCGATGCTGGTGAGTGTGTTATAAATGTAATATTGCTAATGAAATGTGCATGTCATAGGTGAGGTGTAGGCCATGTACACGTAACACACCTACGCATAATGCATGCTGTGCATGTTTGCTGTGAGACTATGCACATCTCAGTAATGTCAGTAGCTGCCTCAATCACATGCAATACACAGAGCATTGCACACAATTGTGGCAACACTGTACTGGACATTGGAGAGGCATAGTTGATACACATGTACACAACATACACAACTTTGTCATACACAGTGCACCTTAACATGCTACACATGGCGTATCCAGACACCCGCTGTAAGGTCACACTTCAGTATCCCACATGTCATCCACACAGAACACATAATATACCTGAGGGGTAGAGGCCTATCATGGGGCTGTGTGACACTCTTCAACACATAACACATTAATTTTAGGCAATGCTCCCTATTGGGCACCTTACAAACCCATGTAACAAGTGGCTGTGTAATTGTGAATGTAGCCACGGTACTGCAGTTCAGGTACAGCATGCTAGGTGGTGGTCTGGCACACATTAGTAGCCTTGAGTGACCACATGATGCATGGTGATGATGGCTCATGGTACTACACCCCATCCAGTTACAGTGACCACAGTACTACACATAGCAGTCATTGCTATGCACCTCAATGTTGTGTGTGTGCAAACATATGCACCTATACACAATATGCATAGTAATCACCATTTGTACAAAGTGACACATATATGTCTTGTAATGCTATTGAGTGTATAGGTCACAACACACATTGGTATGTGTGATGTTCAATGTTGCAGTCATGTTGTAGCATGCCATGTCATGGCTGGCACTGGCATGTCCACAATATGTCCTACACTCACCATAACCACTGTATAATGGCCATGTTGATCAATGGTATTCCATCATGTATACATGCACCACTCATCCTGTGTGTATACATAGCATGCACATGCTAAACCTTTGCCCACAATTATCTGCTACAGACACAGACACTGTAATCAGGAATGGATATCTATGTGACACATAGGTACACATCCAGCCATGGCATGTATACCTGTGAGTAATGGTGCACAGGACATTGCAGACCTTTTAATACTTGAACAGCAATGTTGTGTCCATGTACACATTGCATTCCAGGGTGAGGCCAATCACTGAACAACAACACACATGCATCAAAGCCATGTATACTGTTATTAACAAGGGCTGTCTACACTCGCACTGCATGGTCTTAAGCAACACATTTTCTGTATGCTGACATGTGTGATATGACTGTTTGCCTTGTGATACTGTAATCCACCTTCAACCACTATTGAGTATGTTTTCGATTGCTGGTGGTGCATGTGGGTATCTGATGTAGTGAAGTGTGTATTTATGTGCATGTGTGCATGTGTTCATGTGTGCGTGTGTTCATGTGTGCATGTGTGCATGTGTTCATTTGTGCATGTGTTCATGTGTGCATGTGTTCATGTATTCATGTGTGCATATGTGCATGTGTGCATGTGTGCCGACATCATGTACAGGTCGTAAAGTGTGTTTCTTGTCTTCCTCCCACAGGTGCTGTGTTAGGGCTGGTTCACTGCAGCGGGGAAACTGATGTCACTGAGCCAAATAGTGATAATGAAGATAGGTGTGCGGAGGCAGAGGAGTGTTTGCCAGGGTCTGTCGATGGGCCACCAATCAACAGTACACAGCTCTCCACCCCATCTACGCATACAGTCATACTGCCAATACATCTATCACCAATGCCCTTAGCTGAGGGACAGTGTACAGTTGGCATTGGCCAGGACAGTGTGGTATCATTGGCACATGCATCCCAATACAGCAGCCATACCCAGGTGTCTGGAAGGGTACCACATAGGCAGATGTCCAGGGGTTCTCGTAGGAGCACTGCTGCTCATCATGCCATTGGCAGACATGCCACAGGTCTGACAACATCAAGCATGCTCCAGGCTGTCATGGAGGCACAGGCACATATGGAATGGTACACCAGACAGGGACGAAGGGCACAGTGGTCACATAACACCACCATCATTGACAGTATCCGTGCCCTAGCAGGTGTCATCCATCATTACACCGAGGTCACTGATAGACGTTGGGGAGAGACATTAGATATCCTCCACAATGTCATGTCCATGTGTCAGGACAGTGCAGGATGGTTGAGATGTCGAATTGGACATATGCCAGCAACAACAGCAGCTGGCAGTCGCCGCAGACGTCCCTCAAGCCACAGCCACTCCCGTAGTGCCAGTACCAGCCCCAGCAATGTTGGGGGTGGGATATCCATAGAACATCCTAGAAGACCACATGCACGTGGCTCTGGACATTCCCAGCAGGGACCTGTGTTCAGTGTACATCCATCCACCTCTGGGGATAGTACCCAGTCTGGCTTAGTACCTGATAGTTTCAGTAGCACCCCTGCCAGGCACAGGTACCGTATCCATGGCCAGAGATGGTGATCTGTAAAGCCTCACAGGTACAGTCTGTGGCTGTCCCACAAATACCCGTATATGGCAGCCACATGGTGGAACTGTGTGCATGCAGACACACACACATACTCCAGACACCTAGGGCTAACACATACCCACAAACATTACAACAACATTGGCCCATTCCAGTATTCTTGCCCCTCACACACACACACACACACACACACACACACACACACACACACACACACACACATACATGTCAAGTGGATGGCTCACTGTAAGCCTCTGGCAAACGAACAACACACCCTGTGCATATGATGAAACCTGTGCCGCCTCCTGTCATCTGTAACATCAATGCAGGAACAGGCTACCATGGTGCTGATGCACAGGGTGTCTATGTAGCAGTATAGCAATGTTAGCATGTTGTCAGCTGTAGAGTATAATGATATGCTTGAAGGTGTAGCTGAGCAGGCATTATGCATTAAAGCAATGATTGTCATTGTAGTGTTGTTTACACCAGTGTTGGTTCCAATTGTGTATTGTCCGGCCACGTGCCACATGGCTGATGTGTGCAGTATTGGCAGCATGTGTTAGAGAGTAGACAGTATGTGCGGGATGTGTGTAGCACAGATTTACAGGTGTACAGTTGTGAACATGGTGGAGGTGCACTGTCTGCATGTACATGCATAGTGGACACATGGCCAGGGTGACATATTCTGTAGTACACAGTAACACTCCATAGTTTCTATTGGTGGCCAGTATGCATTGTACTACACACATTCCGGAACCTGACTACACATGTGTGTATGACATGGTTTGATACTGTGCTGTGGGTGATACTGTTACTATCTGTCATTGTTTTGCATTCTGGTAGTATACATCACTTCCACAGCCTGACCATAACCAATCGTTAGATGATGTCTTGACAACCGACACACAGATGTAGGACACACAGCAACATTTGGATCCTTCAGGTACTATACTATGCCAGTAACCACTGGTATTCACCTGCACCCATTACTGACACCACTCCTGTTTGGCATATAGCTCTCTTAGGTACAAGCAATCACAGTAGGAATATGTCCGTCCACGTCTGGTAATGCATACTGTGGCCTATAATGCATTCTCCAGATGACACACACGTCCTGCACAAAGGTATCATACAGACAGATGCCTGTTATCAAACTCATGCTGGAAAGCTATAAGCTAAAATAAGCATAGTCATCCGCCTTTACGGAACATATTATCCCCACAGTACCACATAGGTAGTAGCCAACAGCATGAAGAACAGGTACCGATGTGTACATGCAACCAAGTGTTACATCATCTGTACTATGTTAATCACATTTCCAAAGGTATTTTGAGATCCCTTGGTGGATTACATAAGCAATAAGGGGTCTGCATGCATATCCAAAAAGGTTGTTCTACACCTGTTATGAATAGTCATCATTGACAGACTTTGCTGCGTTTGAACAGGTCTGACATATATCTCAGCCATAGACCCTCACACACACATTCCAATAGGAACCGTAATGACTTTGTGTGACACAGATGACCTAGGCCAGGGATCACTGCAGTGGCTGGGCTTGTCACAAGCATACAGATGTGACCTATGGTCTGGGAAGCAGCAGCACAGTCTGGCAAGGATAACAGCTATGTTCTTGGAGAAAGCAGGGTTCCCACACCTGCAATCATTGAGGTAACATGTACGTATATGTATTTGCCACACAGCTAGCTCACATGTGCAATGCATACTGATATGTCATACAGTAGTAAAAGCAAAACCCACAGCACATAGACCAACAGTGTCACACACTCATCAAGTGCAGCATTCAAACCCCTACTTAACTAATTGATGATACTAGAGGAGTATGCATTAACACAACGCACTATGCATATTACTGGGAGTTCTCTTTTCCACAGGTATATTTGTAGGATGGTGACATCATCAGACTTGACAAAGGTTAGTATACCACTTTTGAGGTGTTTCACTACTCTCCTAAAAGGTTGCTCCTTACCAAGGAGACCACACACAAACACACACTTGTCCAGTGCAGGATTTAAACCTCTACCTAACTACTTCATGATACTCGAGGAGTATGCATTAACATGACATGCTATAAAATTTAATGGGAGTTCTCTTTTCCACAGTTATATTTGTAGGATGGTGACATCATCAGACTTGACAAAGGTTAGTTTACCAATTTTGAGGTGTTTCACTACTCTCCTAAAAGGTTGCCCCTTCCCAAGGAGACCACATACAAACACACACACAGTTGTCCAGAGCAGGATCCAAACCCCTACCTAACTACTTCATGATACTAGTGGTGTACGCTTTAATATGACACACTATACATATTACTGGGAGCTCTTTTTTCCACAGGTATATTTGTAGGATGGTGACATCATCAGACTTGACAAAGGTTAGTTTACCACTTTTGAGGTGTTTCACTACTCTCCTAAAAGGTTGCTCCTTCCCAAGGAGACCACACTCACACACACAGTTGTCCAGTGCAGGATTCAAACCCCTACCTAACTACTTCATGATACTAGTGGAGTACGCATTAACACAACGCGCTATACATATGACTGGGTGGTCTTTTTTCCACAGGTATATTTGTAGGATGGTGACATCATCAGACTTGACAAAGGTTAGTTTACCACTTTTTAAGTGTTTCACTACTCTCCTAAAAGACACAGACACACAGCTGTCCAGTGCAGGATTCAAACCCCTACTTAACTACTTCATGATACTAGAGGATTACACATTAACACAACATGCTATACACATTACTAGGAGTTATGCTTTCCACAGGTATATTTGTAGGATGGTGACATAATCAGACTATAGGAAGTGGGTTAAATTAGATGACATTAGATGGCCTACATTGAAGAAATGTCTAAACACTTTGGCCATGTGATCATCAAAGGTGAGTTTACTATCTAACTGTGTCCCCAGGGCCATAATGACTTTCTCCGTACATGCTGGATTACCACCTATATGGTAATTTGTGTGCACTTTGCATTACCCAAAGGGGATGACTATGCATTCTTTGCCATTCAGCTTGAGGGCATTGTTTTGACACCAGGTATCTGTCTCTGTAAGAAACTTCTGGAGGATGTCTGTGTCAGCTGTGCAGTCAATTATGGACCACAGTTTCCAGTCATCTGCAAACCTGTTCAGCCTTACACCTGCCATGCTTGCCTGTACCTCTGAGCAGTATCTACTGAACAGGTGGGGTCCCAGGACCAAGACCTGTGTGATGCCATTTGTGACTGACTTAGAGTTAGACATGGCACCCACAACTATGAACATGTGTGTTTGATCTGTGAGCCACTTGGCCAGCCATCCTGTGGCATAGCTGTTCATGCTCAAGCTGGTACACTTGTCCATGATGACAGAGTGGGGAATGGTGTGGTAAGCCCTTAGTGAGGTCCAGGTGGGCTGTGTCGACTACTTTCACCTCCATCTATGTTCATGGTAACTGTTTTAAATAAGTCAACTAGCTTTGGGAGCCAGGCTCTGCCTTTAACAAGGTGAAGTTGTGTAGAGTCCAGTGTCTGGAGATTTCCAATGTCTCATTGTATGGGTTCCATGACAATTTGCTCAATAGCTCTGTAGACCAGGCTGAGTACACATATTGGGCAATGGTTTCCATGTACTGTTTTGGCACACCCTTTGTGGAGCTGGATGACTGTTAGTGTATGCCATTCTTTAGGTACATAGCCTGTAGTACGCTTGAGTCTGGACAGTGAATGTAGGTGAGGGTGTAGTTCCTTATGGGCATAGTATAAGACGCAGCCTGGGGCAACATACAGTCACATTGATGCTATGTTCTTAGCTTTGGTGAGGGCTGTCTTTACCTGCATGTCCATGACGTCTGGGTCTCTGCATCCTTCTGTGATGGACACAGGCCCTTTTGGGGGTGATGGGGGGGAGTTTACACTGAACGTGTCCCCCTGGGTGTGGGCAATGAAAGTTGATTTGGTGTATGTCATTCCTTTTTTCAGTAGCTGACAGCATATTTGGAAGTTGACACCTACATGTCTGGTATAGCTACCGAAGGCTTTGTGGTTGTTATTCTTAAATTCCTTGGCTATTTGTCTTTAGACACCATCCTTGGATTATTTTAGGAGCGATCATTGTTTCTTCCTGATAATGATCAGTGATGCCTTTCCTTTAGTGAAGTTGGATCTATCATGTGTTCATTTCCTCCTTCTCTTGTCTAGCTTATTTATGGACAACAAACACCTGCTTGTTGTCCTATTTTTGGAGGAGTGCATCTTGGTTTTATTTGTGATGTCTCATTCCATGCATCCCTGTAGATGCTCATAGGATGCACTTGTAAATGATTCTTCAGATTGCATACCATTTTCCTATAGCAAGGGGTGTTTGGAACATTCCACTTTGGTCTTTGGAAGTGTGCAGTTTGCTTTTGCAAATGTCTTCACAGTGGTTTCATTGACTTGGTGTGGGGGTGGGATGTGGATGTCCAGTGTGATTACTTAATGATCTGATATTACCAGCGAGGGGTTTATCTCTGTTGTGGAACACTGGTACCCCATGTTGGTGATGATCATGTCCAGTATGTTGTCACCTCTAGTGGGCATGCTGACCAGCTGTTCCCGGGTGTTAGAGTTTCTTAACTCTAGGACACATTGGGCAAAGAACGTTGTATACGAGTAATTCAGCCACTCAGTGTTTGTGTAGTTGTAATCTCCTCATATAATGGTGTTTGATAGGACCTTTATATTTGCCATTGTTCTCCAGAATACTGAGTGAGGTTCCTGAGACAAGGTACATGATCTGTAGCAGGCTACAATCTGATGGGCAGCTTTGGCCAATGTTAGTTTCACTTGCATGGTCTCCAAGGCCTCATGATGTGCCAGTAACCTGGAGGTGTGGATATCCATAAGGTAAATGGCTACACCCCTTCCTTTTGTATTTCACTCGTGGTCTTGGGTCCAAAGGTCAGGGTGATTGTGAGTGTTTTACATGGATCATGTCCAACAACTCTATGTTTGACATAGCTTTGTATGTTACGCAGTGAACACCTCTGAGTAGGCAACATGCAAGTGAGTACGCCTGGAGCATTTTGCGATGGTCTGTGTATGGCATGTGTTTCAGGCCACTAATGCTCTTTGTGAGGTATTGCTGCTGGCTTTCCAGTTGCTGTAGTTGTCTTGTGAGGTACATAGCAACAGTGGCATTGTACTATTTTAGAGTTCTATTGAGTGGTGAGTAGAGGGGAACAATGTCCTCTTCTATTCTGCATGAGACACATTTTGTGATGAGGTGTGCCACATAAGAGGGTTTCCTGACTACTGTGGGAATGTGCTCATCACAGTTGTATCCACTGTCCACCTGTGACCCAGTGTCTCTTGTCACACTTACAGTGTGAAGTATACTACAACCTATGTTGTAGTTCTTGGCTACAGTGTTTTTAACAAAGGTGATGATAATGCACCTTTTGGCATTGAGCTACAGCCCATGGCTTGGACAACAGCCATCTGTCTCAGTAAGGCCCTTTTGTAGGATGTCCACATCTTTAGTGTTTACAATGATGGCTCCTAGTTTGCAGTCCTCTGGAAACTTCAGTAGCCACAGTCCTTCCATGTTAATGTTTACTTCAGGGATGTAGATACTACACAGCCTGGGAAGTTATCTAGTCCCTTGGCTGCTGCGATACTGGCTTTGGAGAGTGTTTTTTTACCTGTGCAGCTGTGATGACAGCAACTTTGCAGTCTTCCATTATAGACATGTGCTCCTTCATGGATGAGATGGGGGTAAAGTTAACACTGATCCTATCTGCCAGGGTGTTGGCAATATCAGTTGGCTCTGTACATTTAGTGTCATTGAGCTGTTACTCAGAACAGATCTGAGTGTAACCATGACATGGACCTGTCTGTTGGGCAGAGATCTCCTGAGTAGACAGTATGCAACATAGTACAGATTGGGTTACATTTCAGTCTTGTTGCATGGGGCAACTATTTGAGGCCAGTAATCCTCTTGTTAAGGTACTTCATTGGTGTTTCTAGCTGCTGAACGTGCCTAGTCAGATTCATTGCAAGTGTGTTGTGGTACTCTCTGACAGGTCTGATGACTGCTGAGTTGTGGCAACCTCCTTTGACCTACATGCACAGACCTTGGCAGTTTGTGTGAACACATAGCAGGATTTTCAGACCACTTTGTGAATGTGTTTCTGGAAGTAGAGATGATTATACACATTTGTCCATAGATCCCTTATTATCACATCCGTATTTAGCCTAAGTGTGTGAGCATGCCCAGTATGACCTTTCAGTGTGATGCTGAATGAAATCCACTACATTTGTTGGAGTGTGTAAGCATGCACAGTATACACATTTATACTATATATGTATGGTAAATCAAGTTGTATTTTTACAGCAGGGCTCACCATTGTGTCATAGATCAACAGGGATCATGCTGTGCCTGCAGAGCTTCCAGGATACACTTTGCATAGACTCATCAACATTCTACATACAGGGGGGATAGCTATTCTTTGTACATTTCTACCCATGGGCACACCGTTTTGTTACTGTGGGTGTACATAGGATGTGGGTTTCACCTGACACTTATACACATTTGCTGTGCCTGCACTGCTATGTACAGGACACCATTACAGTCTGTATTGTTGCCTATTGTACTGTCTTTAGGCATACTACTGTACTACAGATCTTAGCATCCAATGTCATGTATATTAGCTTGCGACTTCATAGCCCACACAACCCATGTCACAATGCCTGGCCTGATGTTCTCTGTCTGCACAGCCGTGTGGGAAAGGTTACCCATTTGCCTCTTTAGGGGCATGATACAGCATTGCTTTGTGTTTGCATTAGTGTACAATTGTCCTGCTGTGTCTGTGCCACTGAAATGCTATCATGGCTTAGTGGTTCATTACTGTAACTACAGTGCACAGTATCCTGGAATCAAGGCCTGTCACTGCTTTTTATTTTCATGCTAGCCAGACCAGACTGTTTAAGGAACAGTAAAGCAGATATGAGCATGTTTAACTGACTTTGCTCAACTTGCCCTGACCTTGCCCAACATTTCACGAGCAATTTGGTTTACATATACTAGATATTGGTGAAAGCTTCTTAGCACTCCTTTATATTGCTTAAAACATGGCAATCATGCCTCAGGTGGTGCTGCAGGGCTGCCTATGTCGGATGCACATACTACACTGCCTATACATGTTTAGAAACAGGTAGTGTTAAGTTAGGCATCCCTTTTATTTTATGTGCGAGTCAGAGAGAGGTATCATTTCCATGGTTCCTACTGAGTCAGTGTATGTGCTATGTGTAGCCTCTTTGCCAAGGCCAAGGCATACTGGGCATGCCTTCTTCTGCCTACTGGGGCAGGCTCAGCTTGTTCCTCCTCCGAATCACACTGTGCCTGTGCAGGCCTTAGCAATGGTGGGGCTGTTTGGCCCTGCCCCATGCTGTTCCTGCTGCAGCTGTTTTCGCAGGGTCATATTGTGTAGCATGGCACATACCATGACAATTTGGGTACATGTAGTTGGTGAGTACTGCAAGGCTCGACCAGATGTGTCCACGCACTGGAACCATGACTTGAGCATCCCAAACACACGCTCGATTATATTTCGTGTTTGTGCGTGTGCCTCATTATGGAGTTCTTGTTCAGGTGTGTGTGTGCATTTCTGATGGGTGTCATTAGCCACGGCTCCAGTGCGTATCCAGCATCCCCCACTAGGTGACTGTCAGGGATGTCCCCATTGGCAAATGTCTGGTACAGCTGTATCAGATGCCAGATATGGGAGTCGTGGTAGCTTCCAGGGCAGCCAGCACACACATATTCAGTATTATGCCCTGGGCATCACACATGACTTGGCAGTTGATGGATTGGAAGCCTTTGCAATTGATGTAGGCCCTACCCCGCTCACCGGCTGATGCTTTGATGTGTATGTGCGTGTAGTCAATTGCACCCACTACCTCAGGGCATTCCACTATTTGCTGGAAGAGATGCATATTGCTGGCCAATACCTCATGGGAATTGGGGAAATATACATGATCACTGACATGTGCTGACATGGCATTCAGGAACTGGTGCAGTACCCTGGATGCTGATGCCTGTGAAATCCCCATCATATCACCAGTTGGTCTCTGAAAGGTACCTGTTGCTATTATTCTTAGGCCAACACATACCTTTGTTTTCACTGGGATGGGTTCGCCTCTGTTGGTTCTCTGTGTGAGGCGTGGCCTGCACAGATCAACAATTTGCTGCAGGAGCTCTCTGTCCACTCTATAGCGCTCCACTATTTCCAGCTCATGTAGCCCCTGGTAGGTTACCCTGGGTCTGTACACTGTTTTCCGTCTCCTCACTGTGGGTTGCTCAGCAGCATTCGCAATGGCACCACCCTCAGCATCTTGCACATGTCGCCTTATAATAGCAATGGCAGCCCCTAACATTCTTTTGTCTCAGTTAAGCTTTTTAAGTTTTCACTTCTCTTTGTAGACTGCAGTGTTGCAGTGTTTCTGAGAAAAACATGGGAGAATGTTGTATGCAGAGTTTTAAGTGCTGGGCTGGGCTAGGCTAGTGTACTGCCTGTATAATTGACTGATTCTGATTGATTCCACCTGTCAGCTCTGCTAGTTCTCCTTGGTTAACTTCCTACTCCTTCCTTTCCTTCCTTTTCCCATTTCTGTTTCCACAGAGGGCAGTGGCATGCAAACAAGCACAAACATGCGCACACGAGTGCACACGCATGCACACAGGCTTACACAGGCTTACACAGACTTACACAGGCTTAGGTGGGTGCACAATCATGCATACACGCTTAGACAGCCTTTCGCAGGCTGACACGGGCACACACATGTGCACACAGGCTTACAACAGTTTACAGGCATGCACATGCGTGCACACAGTATAAGCAGCTTTGCAAGAAACTTTGGTGGTAGCCACAGCGTATGCCTTCGGTTTCTGGCTTTCAGTTCAGACAACTAGGCACGCGCCTCTTCCAGTCTTCAGTAACTCACAGCAGACACATGTCATTCTGCTCCGATGGGCTTACAGTGTTTGATACATACCCTCCTCATGATGTCACCTATCTACTACTCTGTTACTCCCCTAATCCTACTCTTACACTCTAGGAACATGGTTCACATAGCAGGGAAAATTGGGATTCACTATCCTTATACTCATTTGCATAGGATTGCCTACTAATGCTTGGTTACATCTCTCACACTGAGCTTCCCCCCTTAGCAACCACTACTCAGTAGCCTTGTTATCTTCAGCCTGCCATTCACTTGCATGGAAGATGTATATTTGTAATAAAATGCCTATTTTTGCCTTTTTTTTTTTTTTTTTAGAGCGCCGCAAGTTTGAGCAACGCTGCGCTACGGTTAAACACCAGGGATTGAGGAAAAAAATTAATTTTTACAAATTTTTGCAACACATATAAATGCCAATGGCCTTATATTTGGCCATTGGCATGCTTCCTCAACTGGATGCATCCTTTATTTGGAGCTGTCATTGCTCCCTTTTGCTATATGCAGAAGGGTACTCAATTACCATCCGAGTACATTTCTACAAATAACACTGCACTTACTCGGACAGGTTAGTGTTTCCTGGATCACAAATTTACCTCATTTGCATAGCTTTCAGCAGCAGATGAGGTAATTTGCATACACTAACCCTGTCCATGCAAAAGTCATTTTAGGACCTCTCTTGTACGCCCCTGCCAGCTGTTCCTGGATCGCTCAGCAGACATGTTGGCTGCATGGAGTCTTACACTACTCTTAGACTCCGTGCAAGCCTTCGTGAATCCGGCCCAAAGTCTCTCTCAGGAAATGAAGAAATCAGAGGCTCTGTTAGGAAGTTCAGTTTTGATGAACACCTGTTAGGTATTCTGTGGGCTCAAATAATTCTGAAGTTTATTTCCCAAAATATTTACTGTTTCACCTGGATTTTTTATTTGCATTTATTTTATACTATATATATATATATATAGATATATATATATATATATATATATATATATATATATATTTTTTTTTTTTTTTGTCAGAACTGTCCTTTTTTGTTTGTTTGTTTAAGTGGTATCTTGAGTGACATGATATTTGTACATGAGAAAAAAAAACCTGAAACTTTACCAATAGACAAATGGGGATGTTCCTATCACTTCCTGCAGGAGTGTACGATTTAATATTCATATTAATGAAAAAACATAATTACTTGATAATATTTCCATAAATTCAACCAAGTCCCCCATTCTACCATCTGCAGCCTCAATTTTTGTTAACATTTTATTATGGTTGCAGGAAAAGTTATACTTTTTTGCTTCAAGTTTTTTGAACCACCTTAAATTATATTCATGGTACTTGCATGATATTTTTATTTAATGATACGGAAGTACTTTAAATTTATAGATTACAGCAATAACACTACCTCATTTTTTTCCTTTTTAGTGCATTTTTATACGTGTGAAAATTTTTTGGATGTAATTTTTTTTTTTTAAATAGACTTGAAAATCATTTTCTACTACTATTTATAGGAAAGCTATACTATACACTCTTAAAGTTTATTACATTATAATAGTTTCCATCCACTTTGGCAAAAAGGAGCATAATCAAGGGACAAATGGTTATGTTATCTAGATTAGTATTTGATGAGGTGCATTTTTTTACTTGAGATGGATATTCTTTCAAAGATTTTTTTGGAGAGAGCCTACCCTTTAAGTATGATTGGGACAACTATACAGGAGGCTGATAGTGGTAGGAGCACATTGTTTCAAGAAACTTTGGACAATATTGAAAAGGGTTTGGGTGTTGTGACTAATAATCACACATCCAATGTTTTTTATAGAACAATGGTTTGTGAATATGATGGGGCTATGAAGGAAATAAGGGCTATTTTGAATAAAAATTGTTAGTATGTTATTGATCCTTTGGGATGTGAAATGGTTTTTGGTGAGAAACCTCTGTTAGTGTACAAAATCAAATAAAATTTAAAGACATATTTTGAAAGGGTGCAGAATAGCTCACCCACTCAATATAGCATATATGGGAATATTTAAATGTGGGTGCTGCTTCCAATGTAGACTTATTTGGGAAGAGGCAAGTTTTATGCTACCCTGTTTGCCTAGAATGCTGTCACCTACTGATGAATTCAATTGCAACATTAAAGGTGTGATATCTTTAGCACATCACTTAACATGCCCAGCATTTTATTGGGTAAGACTGAGAATACTTTGAAAAAAAAGGATTTATCAGAAATTGTATGCTATTTCCAGGGGCAATAGAACAAGTGTACTATATAAACATTTGATTAATCATTTATATTTTAAGAAATGTACATTTTTTACTTTGAATAAAGTTTCAATATTTGAGAGAGATGGTGACTGGGTAGCAGAACTTGAAGCATGTAGACCTTATTTGCAGTCACTACTGAATGCAACTAATAAACAAGGTTTAAATGAGAAAACATCCATTAATAGTTTTTGAACCTTTAAAAGAGTAAACTTATACACATTTGTAAATTAAAATGAATCTATTGGGTATTTTAATTATTATTTTATTTTAGTTTATGTTTTACTATTTCTTATAATGTATTTAATTTATATTTATATGGGTTAATTTAATTACTTAATTGTTGTGTGTAATAGATTAATTTTTCCAAAAGATGTTCTCTACTTAAGGTATTTAAGAAGATTATCTGATAAAGTTCTATGTACTTTTAAGAATAAAAGTGTTTATGGAATATTTATTTTTGCTGTGATATTTATATCATGTATTTGTTTCTACTTTACCTCTTTTCTATTAGCAGAAACCTACACTCACCCATAAAATCCTCTTCATGATGCATTTTAGAAGAAGTAAACAAAGACTGTCAGCCTTCTTTTTTTCCATTAAAAAAATTGTACCTGTCCACCAGTTAAAAATGATGCTTTCAGTGTCAAATTACATATGTATTATTTCTCTTCAATATGAATAATACTGAAGCAATAAATAAAATCTGGATTTAAGAAAATTGTAAAGTACACATTGCAGGAAACAGTATACAAATATATATTATTCATTTCCACTTTTCTTCAGTATGAGTTTTAGATCCCCGTGCTTACTTAATTTAATATTTCCATGAAACATGCCAGTTGCCAAAACAATATTACAAATATGTTAATTCATGTGTAGCATGGTTATGCATTTGCTTATTTGTAGCATTTTAGTATATCGTTTTGAGTTGGCTCCTTATTGAACTGTTGGCACTCGAAATTCTGAGTGCTGAGAAGCTGAAAAAAGACCAGAGGAAAAGAGTAAATCTCAAAAACTGCTTTTCCCCTTTAAATTTCTTTTTGCAAGGGGAGCAAACCTTCCCTGCACCCCCTATGTGGTGAGCAATCTCCACAACACACTGAACTTATATACCAACTCTGAGATTGCCATACATCAGAAAAAATGGAATATTCTGAGAAATGGCATCTTGTACTTAATACATGTAAGTTCTTTCTTTCGGCCTTCCAGAATTTCAAATAGTTATGTTTTATGTTTCATCACAGCTATTGATAGCATGATTATTAATTTTGTAAGAAGTGATACAAATTCACATACTAAAATGGGCAGGACATTTGTCAACTTTTTGTTTTTTTACAAAGGTGAAGAACCTTGTCTCAAATGGTTGTATAAATTATTAAAGGCAAAGCGAACATATTCATGAATTGTATGACACAAAGCTGACATGTTAAGTACTACAGGTAATTCACATGACTATGTTAATGGGCTGCCTAAATATTCAATGACCCACCATTCTGAGTAATTTTGTTTGTCTATGACGTATGGGAAGCCATGTATTATCAGATCCAATTATGAGGATGTACATTTTACAAAATATATATACATTTTAGACACTTTTCAACTACTTACTCTCGATATAACTGAGATATTTGGGTTTAATGCTTGTATACTAAACATCTATTTTATCAATACTACTCAGTTATAATAGAGGTTGGAACTTATCATTTGTTTATTTATTGGTCTTTGTTTACTGGGAATTTCTGACTGCATAATATAAATTTATCACTTTTCAGCGCAGCCTGGGGAGAAAAGCTTCATTACACATAGAAGAAAACACAGGTCTCTAACAACACCAAGTTTTGTAATAAGAAATGATAACAAAAATGCTGCAATATAGTAGTAACACATAGACACACACATGCACACACACACACACATATATATATATATATATATGTGTGTATATATATATATATATATATATATATATATATATATATATGTATATACATATATATAAATATATATCTATATATATATACATATATATAAATATATATATATATATATGTGTGTCTGTGTGTGTGTGTCTGTGTATTGCTACTATACTGCAGCATTTAAATACTTGGGGTCAATAGTTCAGAGTAACGGTGAGTGTGGAAGAGAGGTGAAGAAGAGAGTACAGGCAGGATGGAGTTGGTGGAGAAGAATGTCAGGAGTGATTTGTGACAGACGAGTACCTGTAAGAATGAAAGGGAAGGTCTACAAGAGGGTAGTGAGACCAGCTATGTTATATGGGTTGAAGACAGTGGCATTGACAAAAAGGCAGGAGTTTGAGCTGGATGTGGCAGAGTCAAAGATGTTAAGATTTGCACTGGGTGTGACGAGGGTAGACAGGATTAGGAATAAGTATATTAGTGGGTCAGCCCAGGTTGGAAGGTTTGGAGACAAAGCCAGAGAGGCAAGATTACATTGGTTTGGACATGTGCTGAGGAGGGATGCTGAGTATATTGGAAAAAAGATGCTAAGGATGAAGCTACCAGGTAACAGGAAAAGAGGAAGGCCTAAGATAAGGTTTATGGATGTGGTGAGAGAGGACATGCAGATGGTTGGTGTGACAGAGCAAGATGTAAAGGACAGGAAGAAATGGAAACAGGTGATCCGCTGTGGCGACCCCTAATGGAAACAGCCGAAAGAAGAAGATGATGATGATGATATGTGTATATATATATATATATATATATATATATATATATATATATATATATATATATATATATTTATTTATATATATATGGGTCTATATTACAACGTCGAACTCACAGGAGTCCGAATGTTGTAATACCGAACCCAAAAGTTCGAACTACGAAAATAGTGAAGCCACAGCACACCAATTTTTTTCCCAGGGAAAAATAAAAATCGGTGGGCCATTTTCAGGGCTTTGCTATTTCCTCCACTGTGGTGCAATCTTGGAGTTGGTATTTTTAAGTAGGGGGCGGTGTGAGGGTCACAGCCCCACATGTTGGGGGGGTGGGTGGTAAATACCTCCACATTAGTTTCAGTTTAAAGTGTTTTTTTTTTTTTTGTAACGGAACAGTGATTTTTTTCTCACTGCTCTTTGTTTTCATAGTTATTGGGTTTAAAACTTCATTGTTCGATATTACATCGTTCGGACTCCTGTGAGTTTGACGATGTAACATAGACCCTATATATATATATATATATATATATATATATATATATATATATATATATATATATATATATATACACATATATATATATATATGGGTCTACTTTTCTTTGTCGAAAGTTCATTATTTCGAAAAAGAAAAGTAGAGGACCACTTACGCGAAAGTGAACTTAAATGAAAGTGCACTTTCGCGAATATCGGTTCAATGAATTGATAAGAAAGGAAACAGGAAACACTGTGGTGCCAAAGCACAGTACAGTGGGGAAAAGGGAATTTACCTGTTTCCCCACTGTAGCGCGATCTTGGAGTTAGTATATTTAAGTAGCAGGGGTGCAGGGGGGCTTGACCCCCTGAAAAACACTGTTTTTTGTGTTTCATTTTTATGCGTTTTATCAGTTCATTGAACTGATATTCACAACAGTGCACTTTCGTTTATGTGCACTTTCGCATAAGTGGCCCTCTACTTTTCTTTTTCGAAATAATGAACTTTTGACAAAGAAAAGTAGATCCATATATATATATATATATATATATCTGTATATATATATATATATATATATATATATATATATATATATATATATATGGTTCTACCTGACATAGCCGAAACCACACAACACCGACAACCACATCACCGACACCACATATTCGACAGTCCATAAACACGAAACCACACATAACCGACAACGAAATAACCGACGGTACACAAACACGAAACCCCATACACTGCACACACCACAATAACAATTATTAAAAACAAAACACATCCCCATTCCACAAACCACACACACAACACAAGCACACCAAAATCCTTACAAGCCCACACTAAACCTTACCCTAACCCTAAGGTCCGTCACTATCGACACTTACCTACCCGCTCCTAACCCTAACTCACTTAACCCGCCTATCGCTCCCTAACCCTAACTCACTTAACCCACCCCTATCGCTCCTAACCCTAACTCACTTAACCCACCCCTATCGCTCCTAACCCTAACTCACTTAACCCACCCTATCGCTCCCTAACCCTAACTCACTTAACCCACCCCTATCCCCACAGACCGTCAATCTCCACACTTACCTGCCTCGCACCCTAACGTCCGTCACTACCGCATACTCACACAGCCTTTCCCCATGTCGGCATCCTCGGCGTTGGTGTTGTCATCCGTCGTGTCGGTCTTCTGCATTGTCGATGTTCTGCCACTCGCGATTCGCGTCGGTCTTCTTCGCTTTCGATCTTCTGGAGCTCCGGATTCCGATGTCGGTCTTCTGCGCTGTCGACGAAGTCAGGTAGAACCATATATATATATATATAGTTATATATGTATATAACATTTTGTCTACTGACAATAGATAAATACAAGTATGAAGCCTGACTTGGATACCACTCATCCTCTTAACACAACAAGTCTGGACAAAGCCAAAAATAATGGGAGGACAAAAGCCCAAAAATAGGGACAAATTTTCAATATTGCTCTTGTTGATAGACTAATATGTTTTGCATTAGAATTAATTTTCTGAACGATGTAAAGTCTGAAACTCAAATGTTTGTCAATATTTTTTTGATTTAATCCTCACCAATTTGGCAAAGATAGGCCAAAAAACAAAATTTTATGAGAAACAGGACTAAAATATGAGGAAAAAAACTGGAGATTCTGCGAAATTCTGGACAGTTGAAAGGTATGCTTGGATGCATTCATAGCATGATAGATTAACCTTATATACTAACAATGAAAGTAACATAACGTAACATTTCTAGTTCTTACCCATTGACAAAAGAGAAGTGCAAGTATGAGGCATGACAGAGACTTGGATACATTCATAGCAAAATATATGAAACTTACACATTCACAAAAAAAAGTAGAGATGTGTAACTGTTTTTTGTTCACTAACTGAATGTATCTGATGAATTGCAAAACATCATTGTCAAATTGAGATGACTCAGTCTGTCTAGAGATAAAGAATGACATGAGAAAGCACAGGCAGGTGAGTGATGCAGATGGTGTAGTAATTAGATATTGGTGAAAGGTGGGAGAAGGAAAGGGGAGGAAAAGGGGATAAAAGGGGGGAAATGATAAGTCAGATTAGTCAGGAGTGGAACAGAGACAGAACCATTTACTTCTGAGATGCTCTCTAAGCTGATCTTTGAAAGTTGTGTTTCTGTTAATTTGCTAATTTCTAGTAGTCATGAATGGTTTGACAGACTAGGTCAGTGGAATGGATTGTAGATAAGGTTGTCTGATATGTTGAGTTGTGATACAGCAAAAAGTGTGAGATCTCTGGCTGCTTTGAGTTATGACAGGGATAAGATGTGAGGGATTTCTGGCTAAGACTGCACTTTTAGTACCTGGCAGTGATGGACTTTGTAAGGTTTAATGTTGGCAAATTCTGATAGCATTGTTCAAGTGAATTGGTCTGGGAAGCATGGAGGTTTATTAGGATGGGAATGGCATAGAGAGGGTTGAGAGAAGGAATGCTGATGCAGTGTGTTTTTTAGTAGTAGTGCTAGGTTAAGGAGCAGCTCTGTATAGAGCTCCCAGTTTTTGATAGGTATTTTTCATGACTTCATTTGAACGAATATTACATTTTAAGTTGTCATCTATGGTGACCCTAATAGTTTGGTACGTGAGGTGAGTTTGATTCTTGTGTTGTTGGCTAAGGTGATTTTAAATGTACTTTTATCAGGGTTATATTGCTTGTGAGTGAAGAGGATTAATATGGACTTTTTGGGGTATAGAAACAGTTGGGAATTGGTGAGCCACATTTCAATAGATAAAAACAATTCTTTTGTGCTTTTTCTAACATGCGGAGAGTGGTATCATTACAGATTAGCATGAAATCCTCAGCATATTGTTTAGAAATGTGGAAATAGTTCATAAAAATGTTTAAGAGTAAGGGCCAGACACTGAGCCTTGATGGTATTCCTACAGTGACAAGATGACAGGAAGTAAGGGAGACTATGTGTTTTGCCTTTTTATAGCCTAAGATCTGTTAAATGATTGGTGTGGAACCAGGAGAGAGAAGTTGGTAAGTCCAAGAATAGAGAGATTCTGCAGGAGGATAGAGTGAGAGACAGTACTGAATGCCTTTGAAAGGTCAAAGAAAACAGCACTGATAAAGTTGCCCTCATTTTGGTTTGGTTTACAGAGATGATGACATTTATGAAAGTTGTAGTATCACTGCAGTAAGGGCAAAATACTTGTTGAGGTGATGACAAAAGATTATTCTCAGCAATGTATTTGAGGAACTGAGATTGGATGCACCTCTCTGGCATTTTATATAGGGTTGATAGGATTGCAATGGGCTAAAAGTTAGAAAGTTTTCTGGAGTTTCTGCCTTTCTGCTGAGGAAGGATATAACACTGTTTATATTTGTTTGTGTACATACTTTTCATTTATTGATCTGTTTATGAGAATGGATATGGGGTAATGTAGCACATCAGCTGAAACCCTTATGTATTCAGCTGGAAGGCAGTTGGGTTTAATTTGGATAATAATTTCTTAATATAGGATTTTGGGACGAGTTTGAAATTGAAGGTAGAGGTACTGTTAAGGTATGTATTACCTGAGATAGAGAGTGTGGAGTTTGAATGCTTAAAGCTTAGTGCAAACTCCACCCAACTTAATAGCCTGTACATTCAACACCTTCTTCTCTGAAACGGTCACCTCTCTAGCAAAGTCCATGATTCCCCACACTTCCCTCAAAATGACCTCTCCTCAAAACAACACCCCCACTCTAACATTTAATACAGTCTCCACAACCTATATACACAAATTACTCTCAAAACTAAAACCTTGCACTCCTTCAGCCGACCTACTACCAGCTGAATATCTGCAGCTTGCAGCAGCTGAAGTAGCATACCCAGTCTCCATCTTAATTAATAGAACAATAACTGAAGCCACTATTCCTTCCCTATGGAAAATCTCCCATATCATTCCTCTGCATAAAGGAGGAAACACTAATGAACTTTCCAACTTCCGTCCTATAGCCTTATTATCACCTCTATCTAAACTTATGGAACGTTGTATTCACCAACAATTTCTACATCATCTTTACATAATAACCTACTTTCTGACTCCCAACATGGTTTTAGACCTTTCCATAGCACCTCCACTGCTCTTCTCTCCTTTTCAGACACTATCAACAAAAATCGCAATAACAATCTCTTCTCCTCTGCTTTATTTCTTGACCTCTCTAAAGCCTTTGATATGGTGAACCATCACCTCCTGCTAGACACTTTGAAATGTCTCTCTCGAACCTTTGGCATTGCACTGGTTTGACTCCTACTTGAAAGATAGACAACAAGCAGTCCTCTGGGACAGCCATCTTTCCTCTCTACTTCCAGTCACTATCGGTGTCCCTCAAGGATCCATCTTAGGACCCCTTCTCTTCTCCATATTTATTAATAACCTGTCTACCTCTCTTCCCACCTCCACATGTATTCAATGCATGACGATTCAACTCTTATCTGTTCAGCTGCTTCCCCAGCCGAACTTCACTCTTCTACCCAACAAGTCTTTACAGCAGTAGAAAAATGGTTCCAAGATATCTGTCTCCTCCTCAATCCTAAAAAAACAAAACTATTACTTTTCTCTCCTACCCTTAAATCCCCCCCTCTCTCCTTTTCAATTATGTCTGACAATGGCACCATCATTACACCTGACTGTTCCACTAAACTACTAGGCGTCACAATAGATAATCAACTAAACTTTGATTACCACATTAACCTTACCATCAAAGCTGTTAATAAAAAGATTGGTGCTCTTTATAGACTTAAGCCCTTTCTAACAGCATCTACAAGGGTGTCTCTAGCCCAAACTCATCTCATCTCCACACTATTATATGCCTCCCCTTCCTTTATAAACCTTTCAAAATCTAACCTTCAGAAACTTGCCACAGCCTATCATAGCATTGCCAGGTTTGCCACAGGCTCCCATTTCACACCCATCATTGTGTTAACCTCAAAAAACTTGATTGGCTCGAACTCCAAAATCTTATTCTCCTACATCAATTAGTCATCACCTATAAAATCCTCAACTACCCTTCTAATACACCCACACTAAATAACCTTATTGTCCCTTACAGGAATCTCACTTCCTTCGCTCAGCCAACAAACTACTTGTTGCCACTCTCAAATCACACAACAAAGCTGGTGACTCCTTGTTTACAAACGCCATTGGCTCATACTGGAATAAACTTCCCATAGAACTGACCTCTCTAGGCTCTTCCCAACTTTTCAGGAAACAACTGAGGAACTATTTTATGTCTCACTGGCTTTGCCCCTGCTCAAACCCTGACTGACCTGAACATCCAACCCACTTCTCATTTCTCTCTATTTACTTCTATGCTTGTCCCTATCACTAATGCTTCCACTCTTCTGCAACTATCTACTATCCACTTGGATACTACTTTACCTCTGCAACCTGTTATCCCTCATATTTACAGGCTGCTCCCAGCTATGCTAATCTGCCTCTTAATATATTGCCCTGGCACAAAACCATTATAACAATTGTTATTACTGCAAATACCTAAAGACTCTTATGTAATTTACCACTTTCTTTCTTTTATGGCTGTATTATTCCTACTACAGCGAAGAATTTGCAATTATAAATCATCTCTCTATGTTATAACTATAGCTTTATTAAGTTTGCTAATTATAGCTTCATTTAAGTTTGCTAATTATAGCTGTTGTCATTTGCTTTAGTATCATTGCTATACTTCATTAGACTAATTTTCTTATCATGTTTATAATTTTGTATCCCGGTGTACTATTTTTTATGTTACCTTCTAGTATATAGTGGAGCTTTTCTCCTCGGGCCTCTGCTGAAAATGGACATGTATCCAGCCAGACTAGCCCGGTCAACAAATGTAAAATAAATAAAAATAAATAAATAATAAATTAAAGAGTGAGGCAGTTCTATGAAGTGGGTGTTAAACTAGGAGTCTATGGATGGGGAGTGTGATGAAAAGATAGGGCTAGGTTGAGTGGATCATCCAGGATGTAGGAGGCTGCTATCTATGGACCAGAAAGCTTTATGGATTTGTGTGTTATTATTTTGAAGATTTGTAAAGTAGTTTCCTTTCTCAAGCTTTGTTTTGTACTTAAAACTGTTTCTAAGTTGTCTATAACATTATAGGTTTTTGTAAGTTGTATTTATTAGCCATGGTCCCATGCTTTGTCCCTTTGATTCATTAGTTGTTCTGTTTCTTTAGCAAGCCAGGGGGGGTAACTTGATAAAGTTCTGATTCATTTTATAAAGGGTGGAGTTTGGGTATTTAGATGGTTAAGAAATGTAGGACTGAAGAATAAAACCACATCATTTAATGGAAGGATGTGTAAATGTGACCAGTTCAGGAGTTTAAGAGTATTATTGAAGGTCTCTTAGCTAAAGCCTGAGAAATTACGGACATGCTTGAAAATTTGCTGTTTGTTGACAGAGGGCTTGGCTCTAATGATATATGTGGGAATGTGGTCACTTAATGTGTCTGGGAGACAGTCATTGCATTGCTAAGAATCCAGTTTATAGTTCGGTAAGTTTGTTTGGACTATGTAAGTCTTATAGGGGAGGAGACGATTCGGTGTGAAGCCAAATAGATTAATAGCATTGTTGGAAGTCACACCATAAATTTTCTGCCAATGTATATTAAACGATTAGGGATTCCAGTGAAAAATTTGTTGTGGTCCAGGTAAACATTTCTTTTGCAGTGGAAGTATTATTGCCAAGAGAGATGTAAATTTCTATGATGCATATTTTTTGTGATTCTTAAGCCTGAGTCAGGAGTATTTTAGAATTTTGTATAGGGGAGAGGTAGTGTTGTGGTAAGAGATATCAAGTGCGTCTTGGTAGAGTATGGCAATTCCACTGCATATCTAGTCTAAGAATATTATAGCTGAAGGGAATGATTTTTTGTTTTTGTTGTGTTGCTTTAGCCAGGTTTTGGTTATTATGTTAGTGGAGTGCTGCTGAATCCATGCATGGAATTCCACAGTTTTATTCTGAATGCTAAATAGGTTGATAGTATACAGCCTAAGGTTGTATGTTGGATGAGAGGTGAGGCTGTTAGTAGCATTATGTAATTCTGGGACTTGTATGGATGATCCGGGGTTTGAGTGGTTGTTCTCACATTCAGGGAGGTGTTGAGTGAATATGAAGTGAGTGGGAGTATCTTTTTGATTAGGTCTTTATGATGTTGAGTGTGTATAGGAGCTGAGGAGCGAGAACTGACATGGATTTTGTTATACAAGTATATACTGCTACGTGATAATGGTAGATTCCATTTCTGGGATGAAAGAATTCTGAGTTGGATGATGGGAGGTTGGCTGAACTGATTGGAAAATGTAGGAATGCGGTGGTAGTGAGTATCCAGAGGAGAATGCAAATGAAAAAGTAAAAGAGAAGCATGTTTTGAGTGTGAGTAGGGAGAGATTGCAAGAGAGAGTGAATGTTAGAGTAGATGAGGGTTTACAGTGAGATGTCTGGTGTGTTTAAGTGGAGTGGTAGATAAGCTTGGATAGATAGTGGTGTTGTCAGAGACAGGATACTATACATTTGAATGTGGTGGGACTGGTTGGGGATTGGGGTTAGAGTATGGGAGTAGGGTGATCCCAAGTGTAGCAAGGGAAAATGTAGCAGGATTCACACAGAGAGAGGAAGAAAACAGTTAAACAGTTTCAGAAAACAATTAGTGAGGAAACCATAACTGAAGTTAGAACAAACTGGGTGAACATCAGGGCAGATGCTTTTGTAGTGTGATTCAGAAGACAAGAAAAAACTGAAACTGTATTTTAACAAAAGTGCCTCTGTAAGAAACAGTGACTACAATGTGCTATTTAGGATTAAGTCTATGGGTACTGTGTAGTTAAGCCTACTTTGGACCTCTTACTAGCAATTTTAAAAGATTTTTATTGCTGTTTCAGTGCTGCATGGACTTGGACCTCAGTCTGGCAATTTTAAAATACTTGCAGTGCTATTGCAGCACTATGCCCTCAGCTGCAGCACTTTAATAATTTACAGGAAACAGCATAAAATATGAAACAAAAGCTGTCCAGACACTGTACTCCGGAGTGAGTATATTAGCTGGTCTCCATGATGGGGCTTGGAGTGGATGTTTCATTCATTAAAGAAAGAGGTGCCACATTAGCAGACAGGAGCACTTGCAAAGAAGAGTCCAAGTTTTAAAAGGAGAAAAGTGTACTTTGTATTTAACTATCACACTATGCTATGCTGTGCTATGAAGAAAGGTTTTTCTTTTCTGTTTTAATCTGAGTCCTTTGTTCTGCTTTAGTAATAGTAAGACATTATGCTTGATGAAACAATTACAATTCTGTCAACTTCTCTTTAAAATAGCAAGTAGGGCATTCTGTCATTCAATGTTTCTTTGGTCTTCATTTGCCACAAGACACCCACAAGGTTATCCTCTGAACTCTTTATAGGCATTGATGCCAGATAATGCCAGAACTATTCTTAGTAAATATGAAAAATAGAAAATGGTGTCACCAAATGTATATTCTCATCAGCGAATGTCAGAAAAACTGAAACAAAATAACATGGTGTGTCTACTTAATTTTAAATCACTATGGAAAACTTATCATGCTGTTCATCAGCAATCAGAAATATCAACAGTCAAGATCAGGAATTTCTCCTAAGGGGTTATCCTGGATTGGAAAACTAGAATCACTTACTCTTTCTTCCTTTCATGGTAATGTTATTCCTAATATGTTTTTGTAATCTAATTATCATGCTAATTATTTCAAGAGAAACAAGTTTGCATGAACCTATGTACATCTTAATTTCTATCTTAACAGCTACCGATCTTGTCCCAGGTATTGTGCTACTGCCAAAGCTTCTAGCAACATTATGGCTTGGGGAACAGGTCATTCAATTTAATGCCTGCTTCATTCAGATGCTTTTTGTTTATTTCCCAATGGAGTCATTACTGTTAGTATTAATGGCCTATGATCACTATGTTGCAGTGTGTAAGCCCCTCCAATATTTCTCTATAATGACAAATGCATTTATTTTCAAAGCATGTTTGTTTATTATAATTCAAAGTCTCTGTTATGTAATGCCTATTCCTGTTTTTGCAAGAATGTTGGTATGCTGCAATATATGTATTGTTAATAAAAAAAGAGGTCATTGTTCCCCTCTATTCATCACTCATTAGACCCATTATAGAGTACAATGCCCCTTTTGGTATGTACCTCACAAGACATCTACAACAACTGGAAAGACCACAGAAATACCTCACAAAGAGGATTACTGGCCTCAAACAGATGCCCTATGCAGATCGTCTAAAAAAACTACAGCTTTACTCCATTGCATATCTCCTACTCTGGGGCAATCTCTGCCTAACATACAAAGCTATGTCAAACCCAGAGCTGTTGGACATGCTCCACTTAAAGAAATCCCAATCCCTCCGAGCTACACACTCTAGGGACCTAAACCTTGTCACCACAATAAACAGAACATGCTGGAGGGATAGATTCCTGTACCAGAGACTTCCCATACTCTAGAAGAGACTACCTATCTATGTCAAACAGAGCTCCTCATTAGCACTCTTCAAGAAAAATCTTGATGATTGGATGGGAAATGGGAAATTCACCCCAGGGATCACTTCTGTGGCTCTGCTCGACGGGCACAGGAAAATCATTTTCTTGGGTGGCGAAAGCCAGGGTACATTTTTTGGCTAGGCTTATATAGACCCTAGGGCCAATAGCCTAGTACCTACCTATGAACCTATGAACCTATAATGCATTTTGTGAATATTTTGCTGTGATTAGCAGTGCATGCAATCGTACCATTATGAGTGATAATTATATGACTAGTTGCCTTTTTTAGTGGGTCCATCTGATACCATTTTAATTGCTTTATCATATTATATGATTATTACTGCCTCTTTAAAGTTAAGATCACAAGAGGCACGTAGAAAGGTTTTAAGCACATGCAGCTCCCATTTATTTGTTCTTTGGGACATTGTCTATAGTGGTATTCATTTTTGAGAATAGGTTTACATTACACACTCGTGGCCTGTTTTCAGTCCTGTACATTACAGTACCTCCAGCTTTAAACCCAATATTATATGGTGTGAAATCTAAAGAAATTTGTTTGATGTTAAAAAAATATTTAAAGGCACTCAGAAACTTATTAACATGGTAACAATCTTCTTAACATAAAATAAAATATTTATAAAGTTTATAATTATGTGTTTATTTCAAAATTCACAGAATTAAATTATTTGTTCCCAAGTCAAATTTCATAGATGTTTTTTTCAAAAATAAAGATTGCAGTCCACATCATTTCTTGAAAGATGTTTTATTTCAGTTGAAGACTTTAGACACTTGTTAAGGAAGTTAATTTAAAAATTATGGAAGTCTTAAGATTAAGTAATGATTAATTTTGTTGTGTTGAGTGCTGTCTTTTGTCGAGACTTTCTACCATGGAAGAAGACAAGTCAACTGCATGGTGCTGTGATAATTTTTGTTCATTTTTATATTTGTCATTCATACAGAAACAAAGAACATTTTTATCTTAATCTGTAAGTGCGCGGCAGGGTATGTGTGTATTACATGTGGAAACCACATTAGTGTTTGAGACTTGCCAGATTTGTAACTCATTTTATGTAGGGAAGACGGAAAGAAAATTTAAATTGAGAATTTATGAGTATTTTGATGAAATTAAAAAAGAAAACCTGAATAATGCTTTATTCCGTCACAAATTATTATGTGAACATGCCTCCTTTACATTCTTTGTACTGGAGGTCGTACCCAAGGAGATTAGAGGGGGAATGTGGGAGACCAAACTTGAATATCGGGAGTTATTTTGGCAGAGTATTTTGGAAGCCATGGCCTTGCAACTGCCCGCCCCTCTTGTAAATTTGTGTTTGGATACTCCTTCTGGGCCCATCTCATTTGCTCACTCAACTGAGTGCAGTGAGATCATATTCTGATTTCAGGCACTCCTACTGTGTACAAAGAGAGCATCTGGGAAACAGAAAAAAAAAAAAAATTAAGCTTGTTTCCTGCCTTTGCTGTTAAGTGGTATAGACTATTTGTAGGCTTCTGAGCCCCCAAGCCCTTCTGTGTTGGAGGGAAGCCTTCTAGCTTAGTTTTTTTTTCTTATAACTAGCCAGATTTCTAGTTTCAGCACTCAAATCTGTTTCTTTGATCTCAGCACTTGTTCAGAAAAAAAAAAAAAAAAAAATTCATCTGCTTTTACTGTACTTGTGTTTCTACCTACTTTTTAAACTTTTGCATCATCTTAAAAGTACTCAATTGTATTTATTACTGCTTGGTGTAACTCATTCTAAGCCTTTTGGTTTAAACACTTGGGCGTCGGACCAGTTATTTTGCACTTAGAGGGTTTGTGGTCTGCACTGTAGTGGCAGAACAGGTAGCTTACATCCTTCTAGGTTGGGAACTGCTGATTGAGGGATCAGTGTCTGTTATTCTAAAACTGTATTAATTCTGGTTTAATCACTTGGGCTTTCAGGCCAGTTATTTTACATTAAGAGGGTTCATGGTCTGCACTGTTGTGGGAGGAGAGGCTGGACTCTGCCCTTCTGAGCTGGGAATTTCTGGTTGAAGGCTTATAGTGCATGCATATCTGAACTGCTTCTTACTGAAGTTGGTGCGCCTTGTTTGCTGTGGCATAGACTGGATTCGGGCCTGCTGGATCTAGCTTTGTTTGCGTAACTTGAGCACTAATCCAGGCATTCCCTAAAGTATTCAATTGTATTTATTACTGCTTGGTAGTAACTTGATTAAAGTGTAGCTATCATTCTAAGTCTTTTGAATTAAGCACTTGGGCTTCAGACCAGTTGTTTTACATTAGGAAGGTTTGTGGCATGCACTGTGGTGGCAGGACAGGTAGCTTTCATCCTTCTAAGTTGGGAACTGCTGATTGAGAGCCCAGTGTCTGTTATTCTTAAAGTGTATTAGTTCTGGTTTAAACACTTGGGCTTCAGGCCAGTTATTTTACATTAAGAAGGTTTTTGGTCTGCACTCTTGTGGGAGAAGAGGCTGGACTCTGCCCTTCTGAGCTGGAAATTTCTGGTTAAATGTTTATAGTGCCTGAATATTTGAACTGTATCTTACTGAAACTGGTACACCTTGTTTGCTGTAGCATAGACTAGATCCAGGCCTGCTGAATCTAGCTTTGTTTATATGCTTGTTGTTTGTTTGCTTGTTATTTCCCTGGAATGCTAATTCCACTTAATACGCGGCTTCTCAGTGCTTCTGTGGATCACTAGTGATATCTGCATTGCTTACTGTACTTATTTCCTTGTTTCACTTGAAAGAAAGTTACTGTTTGTCATTTTTGCATTTAAGTTACCTGTAACACATTGCACTTAAGTTACCTGGCACTTGCTCACTAAAGCAATTATATAAGTCAGCACTAAAAATTAAAAGCACTACACCCTCACTCCCCACTGGCCCTGGTTTTCAATTATTAAGGAATTCCCAATATTATTCTAGCATGTCCAAAGGTCAGTTGTCAATCTCCTCTCCGGTCCAGCTGGTGAATCTGGGAATCTTGAGGCAATGTTACAACTGCCTCATGTACACAGACAACCCTCTCCTCCTCCCAACAAATTCCAACACATGTGAGAGATGCAACCATATAGCCAAACTGGAGGCTAAGCTCTCTCAACTCAGTACTGGCATAACCAGTCAGGAGGAGAAGGAAACCACACTCACTACAATTCCAGTCTCACATAGACCTACCACGACAGCAAACCAAACACATAATCACACAAAAACATACTCGGAGGCTGTAAATAAAGATCTGCCGAAGCAGCAGAGACCTCCAAAGCAGACACCCAAGCAGCCGCTACCCCAAAACAAAACACTGGCAACACATATCTCACAAAGCCAGTGTGCCAAACAGTCACAGCCCTTAAGACTAAACAACACACCTGCTACACTTGTAATAGGTGACTCTATCGTCAGGCACACTGACGTCCCGCTCACCAGGCTGAACAAGGAGAGGGTCACGGTAAGCAGCCTGTCGGGCGCTAGGATCCGCCACATAACACAAGCACTCAGGTCACTCCAAGACAAGTACAAATATGACTCAGTCATTGTCCATGCTGGTGTGAATGACCTGAGATGTATCTCCCTGGACTACATGAAAAGAGACATAAAGGAGCTCTCTGAGCATGTAGCCCAGGCCGGTATGACCCTGACCTTGAGTAGCATCTTACCCTCACCAAGAATGATGCCAGAATATGAAGACAAGATGATCAATTTCAACAACTGGCTTAAGTACTGGTGTCATTCAAAGGGGATCCAATGCCTGTCAGCTTGGGATGATATGCTCGACAAGCCATGTTGCTTCGCTAGGGACAGCTTGCACCTGTCACCCCTGGGCTTTCGGATATTGGCAAAGGCTCTTGCTACCCCCATAGTACCTTTTTTAGGCAAGGCTCAAAAGACAAACCCACCTCCATAGGTATCACAAGGGATAAGAAACTAAGAGTAATGCTACTCAACGCCAGAAGTCTAAACCTCAAGATGCATGCACTCGAAACTCTCCTTAGCATGGAGAACATCGATATCTGTGCAGTAACAGAAACCTGGTTCAAGGCTCCCGAGAGCACCCCAGCACTACCAGATTATACCTCATACCATGCTTTTCGGCCCCAAAACTTGGACCGAACCACAAAAGGAGGGGGAGTATCGATATTTATCAAAGATACCCACACCTCCAGGTTGGTGGCAAAGCACGAAGCATCAGAGACTATCCATGTGCAACTAACAGTGGGTAAAACTGCCTTCCAGTTTATAGCCTACTACAGACCACCCTCCCAAACCCAGGAACCCCACTCAGCCTTCCTGAGAACACTGGAAAATATGAAGGTCTCTCCAAACACCATTATATTGGGTGACTTCAACTACCCAAACATAGACTGGGTGCATTACTCTAGCTCCAACACCCTAGCCCAAAGGTTCCTAGAATTTATAAACTCAAATGCTATGGAACAACTTGTTACCCTCCCACAAGAGGGGAAAACATACTGGACCTGATCATCACCAACATGGGGACTCTATGCTCCAGACCAGAAGTGTATCCCTCACTGGTAAGATCAGACCATAAACTAATCTCACTGGATATTCACATCCCGACCCCACCCCTGCCCAGAAAACCACAGTGAAAAACTTCTCTAAAGCAAATTTTGCACTCCTCAAAACTGAGGTGGAATCCTTCAAAGCCCCCGGGCCTGTGGAAAATACGGCCCAGACCGCAGAATCCTTTATAAATGCATTCTATGAACACCTTCAGGAATGCATGGATCATGCAATCCCAAATAAAACCAAGACCCAATCCTCCAAAGGCAGACGTCCTGTCTGGTGGACCCCAGCCATAAATAAACTATACAATAGAAGGAGGAAGCTACTAAATGATAGAGCAAAATCCAAAAAAAGGGAAGGCATCACTGATTAGTATTAGCAAAAATCTACGGGCACACATAAAATTGCCTAAGGCCAGCTTCGAGAGAAAAATTGCACAGGACACTAAGGATAATCACAAGGCTTTCTTTAGTTATGTTAGGAACCTGGGTGGCAATTCCCAGATATGCTCAGAATTAGTCCAAAATGACAAAAAATACACTGAACCCACAGACATTGCCAACATCCTAGCTGACAGGTTCAGCGCAAACTTCTCCCCCCCCACCAAAGGGCAAATATCTATCCCAGCAGAGTGCTGCCCCTGACATCTCAGATGCTCAGGTAAGAGCCGCCTCTCCAAAGCAAAAACACAGCATCAATGGGACCAGATGGTGTCCCGGGCTGCGTCCTACATGAACTTCAAGAAGAGCTAAACCCAAACATAAAACTACTGTTCAATCTCAGCCTTACTACAGGATATGTGCCCAAAGAGTGGCGTACAGCAACAGTGGTCCCTCTCCATAAAGGTGGTGCCTCAACGGATCCTGGAAACTATTGCCCCATAAGCCTGACTAGCTTGGTCTGCAAAGCTATAGAAAGGATCATCATGGACCTTATAAATAAAGATATTGGGGACCTACAAACACTGGATCCTACCCAGTTCGGCTTTGTTAAGGGCAGATCCTGCCTCTTAAACCTGGTTGATTTCTTTGAAATGGTCACCAAGGCCATTGACGAGGGGAAGGTGGTCCACACAGCTTACCTGGACCTCGCAAAAGCCTTCGATACAATACCCCACTCGGGCATTATAGATAAGCTCACCAGCTTAAATATAAACCCCTATGTCAATAGATGGATTGCAAACTGGCTCAAGGACAGAACCCACATGGTTAGAATTGCTGGAGCCATGTCAGACTCCAAACCAGTTACAAGTGGTGTCCCACAAGGCTCAGTCCTGGGACTTCTCTTGTTCGGTATATATTTCTCGGAGGTACAGGCCAACACGGAAGGACTGTGGCTGACCAACTTCGCAGATGACTTCGACTCTCCAGCCGACACAAGCATCCTTCAAAAGGGCCTCATAGAAACAGACAACTGGTGCCAGAGCCATGGCCTCAAGCTAAATGCCAAAAAGTGTATAGTCATCGCCTTTGGCAAAAACAAAGTGCCCACAAATTACCACATAGGTGGTAATCCATTAAGTACAGAAGAAGTAATTAGGGACCTGGGGACCCAAGTTGATAGCAATCTCTCATTTGACAACCACGTGGCCAAAGTGGTTAGAAAAACATTTTATATAGCCCACCTAATCATGAAGGGATTCACATCTAGATCAGGGGAGGTCATCATGCCTCTTTACTCATCCCTCATCAGGCCCATAACTGAGTACAATGCCCCTTTTGGGATGTACCTTACCAGACACCTGCAGCAACTGGGAAGACCCCAAAAGTACCTCACCAAGAGGATCAAAGGGCTCAAACAGATGCCATATGCTGCCCAGTTAAAGAAACTCCAGCTATACTCAGTGGCATACCGCCTGTTCAGAGGCGATCTGTGCCTGACGTATAAAGCCATGTCCAACCCGGAATTAATGGACATGCTGCACCTCAGAAAATCCAAATCCCATCGAGCTACGTGCTCGAGAGACTTGAACCTCAGCACTGAAATAAATAGGACATGCTGGAGGGACAGATTTATAACCCAGAGGCTCCCTTCACTCTGGAATAAAATCCCAGTCCAGGTTAGGCAGAGTCCCTCATTGACTCTCTTCAAGAGGAATCTTGATGAGTGGATGGGAGATCGTAGGTTTACCCTGGGTATCACTTCTGTGTCACTGTTAGACAGAGGCACAGTATACTAACCTCGAAAAAGGGCATAGCAAAATAAATTTAAAATGGGTGGCGAAAGCCAAACACATTCTGGCTAGGCTTATAAATGCCCTAGGGCAGATAGCCTAGTATGAACCTATGAACCTATGAACCTATGAATAATATGCTTTCCATTCTTTCAGTCCTTAAGCTAAGAGCTGCTAAATTGTAATTTTTTTATAAAGCCACAAGATGGCAGCCTTGTAATTTAAATATGTTTATAGTAAAAGTTAACAGTATTTATTTATTTATTATTTTAAACATCTTTTAAGCTTTCCAATATAAGGAAATGCTTATTATTAATTGTTGTTGATGTATTGTCATGAAATATTATACAGTGTATGTAATCCAAATATTTATTTAACTTTTTAAAGTCTTAAAAGGTTTTTCCATGGTTACGTAAAAAAGATCTCCATTTGAATTTTTATGTTTTCACAAAGTATGAATTTCATCGGTTAAAGGCTTTAACAATGATTGGTTTTAGTCTTAACAGGCACACACATAAATATTTAGTTTAATCATTAGGGAGTATTTGCATCTGATGAAGATGTACAAAAACATATTATCAACTGTCAGCGTTTGTGTGTTTTGTGCTTCAGTACGTTTTTTTTCATTTGATTTGTGGCAATAAAATACTTCTTGGTTTTATTTTGGACTTGGGCCCTTATTTGATGTTCCTCATTAGCTACATACCAAAGGGGACATCGACTCAAATAATAGGTCTGATGAATGTTAAATAAAATGGAACAATGACTTCCTTGGACCTAGATGCCATACCTCTGTTTATAAGTTGTGCAACATAGAATGATTTCCTCACTACTGTAGACATGTGATGGTCAAAGGCTGGGTTGCCGTCTATGATAATCCCTAAGTCCCTGACTACTGAATCAACTCTAAGGGGTGTGTTGTCAATATGATAGTTACCAGGGGTGGATGACTTCTTGAAGGACACTATTAGGCATGTCTTTGCATTTAGTTTTAGTACATGGCTCTGACACCAGTTGTTTGTATGTGTAAGCCCCTCCTGCAGAACATTTGTAGCAGTGTGGGATTCAATGACAACTCCTAATTTGCAATCCTCTGCAAATTTAGTCAGCCAGAGACCAGTGAGACTGACCTTGACTGCAGAGGAGTAAATGACAAAAAGCAGCGGTCCAAGGGCTGATTCCTGAGGGACTCCAGATGCGACTGGCCTCTTTGTAGAGATGGACTCCCAAGTTCTAACCTCCAGTGTCCTGTCTATGAGCCAGTTGGCTATCCACCAGGTGACTTATGGGTTTGTACCTAACCTCTTGAGTTTGCCAACAATGCCTGAGTGGGGTATTGCGTCAAATGCCTTGACCAGGTGAAGGTAGGCTGTGTGCATTATTTTCCCCTCATCTATTCATTTGGTGGCCTTCTCAAAAAAGTCCACCTACTTGAGTAAGTATGACCTGTACTTGACAAAACCAAACTGGGTTGGGTCCAGTGTCTGGAAGTTTATTATATCATTATTGATCATTTCCATGATAATTATTTCCATGACTTTACATATAAGGCTACTTAGACTTATGGTTCTGCACTTTCTAGGTACTATAGTTGGCCTACCTTTGTGCAGAGGGATGACTGTTGCTGTTCTTCATTAATGAGGCAAAAAGTTTGTATGGTGGCTACAGTTAAATAGTAATCCAGACAGCATGAAAGGTTATGTTTCATGCTGTTTAGAAGGTATCCTGGGATATTGTCTGGGCCCACTAATGCAGTGTTTCTGGCTTTAGAGAGAACATTACTGACCTGTTCCCTAGTGCTAGCAGTGGGAGTTATATTTGATGGTACTTCCTGAGGGAAGGTGGAAAGGGAGAGAGGGGTAAAGTTGGAGCTGAATTAATTGGTCATTAGGTTTGCTGCATCTTCTGGCTCAGTATAGGTAGCTCCATTCACATTGAGCTCTGCAAAACAACTGTCTACTGCCTTTGAGGTTGTGGACATAGCTAAAGAATGCCTTTTGGTTGTCCTTGGCTTGGGAGGACACATTTACCTCAAACTTGGCTTTGGTAGACTTTATTTGTCCTCTGAGTTGTTTGTTTAGTTTGATGAGAGTGCTTTTATTCTGTTGGGGCCTGCACCTCCTAATTTTTGCCTTGATTTTCTCCCTTCTGTTATGCAGCCTATTGATCTTGTGATTCTACCAGGGTGCCTTGTTTTTTGAGTTAGTTCTGTACTTCTTCCTGATGGATAGTGCTGCCTCTATGCAGCTATTAAGATGCTTGTATGTGGTTTCTGTGAACAGTTCTGCATAGGCAGCAGTGTTCTCAAGATTTATGGGGACTTGAAATTTTGCCAGGTTATTACCTAATAGTAGAAAGTTAGCCTTAGAGTAGTTCCTGAATACTTCAGGTTTAGCTCGAGTCCAGGTTTTATTTTTACTTCAAAGGAGACCATTTTGTGATCTATACTTACCAGGGAAAACATTACACTAGGGGGTGTACAGCACTTTCCCAGGGAAGACATTACACTAGGGTGTGTACAGCGCTTTCCCATATTAATGAGGAACAGATCCAGTATGTTTGCACCTCTGGTTTGTGTAATGACAATCTGGTACAGGGAGTTTGTGTTTAGAAAATCCAGTAATCTCTGTACCTGTACATTTGGTGTCATATAGGATTCCCAGTTAATAGTGGGGTAATTAAAGTTGCCCATGAATATGGCATTGGGTTGGATAGCAAGTGTTTCCAATAAGTTTAAATAAATGACATAGATTTCCTGGTCATACAGGGGGACTTATAATTTGCAAGGAAGTAGTATTGGATTTTGCCTGTGGTGATTTGAACATGGAGCAGCTCAAGTGCATTGTCCTGTTTGACCAACCTTAAGGTATATTTATTTTTGGTGTAAATCGAGACACCACTACCTTTAGTGCCTGTCTGTGTAGCAGCTGGTCTAAATGTGTGGAAGGCATTTTATTTTTATTTGAAATAGGCCAATAAGGTTGTTATATAATATGCTGTAATGCTACAAGGTGTTCTGTAGCACCCAGCTCTGTTAAATTACTATTTAGCTGCTGTATATTTTATATGAAAGAGGACTGATACAGGGATTTGTTTTCTTTTATTCTTAACCTTAAGAAAACTTATACATATACCACATCATCACCATTATGTCTACTTCACTGAAGGAAGACAAGCTGAGGTATATTTATTTGCAGGATACATCACTAGAGCAAGATTCAGTGTATCAGGCACAAACCATTAAATGTTCAATTTTAAAAACAAAAGTAAATGCAAAGTGATTGTTCTGTAAAATTGTTTGATGTTAAGACCAGAGGAAACCACAGGAGTGTTTTCTTTCATGGGACAAACTCTCCAGCTACCACAACACCCTTGCAAGTGTACTAACTTTCTTACTGAACAGTAAGGGGAGAAATGACACTCATTTTAAGTATTCTGAAGTTTCAGTGTTATGAAGTGAATCCATATATATATATATATATATATATATATATATATATATATATATATATATATATATACCGATGTTTCACTTACCTGACCTCCCACTTGGCCAAGATGAAAGGACTGACAACTTCAGAAGACCGACATCCGGAACACCGACTTTTCACATGAGGTAAGTAACTGCTTGGCCATCTAGAATAAAAAAATAAACGAAACAAAACTAAACCCACCAATGTGGGGGGCTTCACCCCCCCCCCACACATCCCCTAACTAAATATACCAACTCTGAGATCGCACTACCGCGGGGGAGTATGGGGCAAAGTTCAACAGGATGGCCAAGTGGTTACTTACCTCATGTGAAAAGTCGGTGTTCCAGATGTCAGCCTTCTGAACTTGTCGGTCCTTTCATCTCGGCCAAGTGGAAGGTGAAACGTCAGTCGACTGAAGTAGACCCATATATATATATATATATATATATATATATATATATATATATATATATATATATAGGTTTACCACTGTTTAGCCGATGGAAGCAATGTCGACCGTCTGTGTATCAAATGCAGTGCAGCAAATATTGTAAATACCGAACGCAAATGCATCAAACGGCAATCCCGCTCCCCCTTTTGGACCCATGTTAGGACTCATTGTGGATGTAGAGCAGTCGAAAATGTTGCATTCAGTGTTCTTTGTGACATTTCGGCCATTCAACATGCAAAACTTCGGGATTTCTACTCGAGCATTGGTGGGTTCGACTGCAGTGTATTCGATTAAATGGTGGTAAACTCTCTCTCTCTCTCTCTATATATATATATATATATATATATATATATATATATATATATGCGTGTGTGCACGTGTGTGTGAGTAAGTGTCATTCTATCTGCCTGCCTGCCTGACTTTGTTCATACAAGGCCACAGAAATATTTGTCATTTTTCAAATGGATCTTTCTGTTTTCTTTCTCATTATATTTTTCTTTTCCTGTGCCTTAGGTGTTCTAGGTAACAAACTTCCTCAGCCATTAGAGTATAACCAAACTATGTTTGCATCTTTGCTACCTGGAAAGATTAAAAAGCTAGAAAAAATGTAATTTCTGTATTTCATAAACAAATAACTGACTTAGCAAACATGCTGCATGTGATTATTTGTAGCTGTATTTTGCATTAGACATTAGTTTTCAAATATACAGCATTATCTGAATGCTTGTCCATTAAAGCCATGGAGCTTTTATCAAGATGTTTCAGGTATTTATGTCAAACAGAAATCAGTAAAAGGGAGCTCTATGTTGACTGCTGTGTAGTGTAACAGTGGTTGTATTAAATATTGTAGTGTTTTTCCTTGGATGGTGCTGATCAAGATAAAAAAAAAAACACATAATGAAAAAAAAACAAAGAAAGGTATGCATGAGAGTTCAGATTAATTATTTCAAGCTTATCATAATGTACATATATGTGGCAGATATACACTATTCAGTGAGGTACTTTGTCACATTTTTTTTTCAGTCAGTGTCATACGAAAAATAATGGCAAACATTTTTTCTCCCTTAGGGAATAAAGCTGGACAACTGGGATAAATGATTCCATTAGAACAATATCATAACACAGCTATTCTTTTGGGTACTGCATGCAACATTATAAATATGAAGTGCATTTAATGCATTATTAGGGAGACAATCAATTGAGTTTCATCTTTCTTATGTCAGTTTTTGTATTTTAGAGACATTCTCCTTCTTTGCAAGTGAGTATACAGTGTCATCTGATGTGATAATTTAGTACAAAAACAGAAGACTGGAAACTCATCCAGTGCTGCAATGATTTAATAATATACTCTGTGTTTATTTCTGTTAAATATTATTCATCATATTATAGTGACAAAAATAAGTATTAATAATTACTATAATTGCATTAAATGTTCAGTTGCATAGAAAATGTATTTAGATTCAGGAGAGAGTTACTAACACAATCACAAATGGAATTATATACATAATAACAAAAGAGGATTTATTACCACAGCAGAAAACACATTAGTAATACTTTCAAAGGATACACTGCTAGAGCAATAACCCACGCCTGGGTGTGGGTAATGCTGGATTTACCCACGGTTGGCGTGGTTTGGTCCCGAGGCTGCCCGAGGACCAAACAAAGCCAACCGTGGGTAAATCCAGTATTACCACCCAGAAGTGAGTTATTATATTAATGACATTATTTAAGAAAAGAAATTACTTTTCTTAAATAATGGCATTGTATAATGCCTCTACTGCCTTACGCAGCTGTCTGGTATTCTGCGGCAGTTCTGATGTACTACGCATGCCTCGCAGTACATCAGAGCTGTGGGCAAAGCACTGTTTTGCTATGTTAAATGGGTTTAACATAGCGAGACAGCTTTAAAATAAGCAACGGAGATCTCCGCTTATTGTAAAGCTGTCTCGCCATGTTAAACCCATTTAACATAGCGAACAGTAAAGCAACGGAGATCTTGCGATCTCCATTGCTTTTTAAACTGTCTCGCTATGTTAAATGGGTTTAACATAACGACAGCTTTTAAAGCAACGGAGATCGCAAGATCTCCGTTTTACATTGTGTCGCTATGTTAAAGGGTTTAACATAGCAAGACACCTTTAAAGCAACGGAGATCTCCGCTTTTTTAAATGTGTTGCTATGTTAAACTCTTTTAACATAGCGAGACACTAACGGAAAAAGTCCGGGCGGACCTTTTCCGTTAGTATATTGATTTTACGGGCACGCTGGTTGGGCTGGCCAATCAGCATGCACGTTTTAGGGGAGGAATTGTATAATTGGCAATAACTCATGATTTAGTGCAATGTTTCTGTCATGTCCCTGTTTTAGACATGGTACAGAGTGCTCTTCATACTGAATTGAGAAGATATGACTAGGAAGCTGGGATAATTGTCATAAAAGAACAAGCGCAATCTTCACCTTCACCTAAAGTATTAGCAAATTAGACTTAGGAGATCTCCTAGTTGATTATCTGCTCTAGGCTTTTACCTTATGAATGCAATGCCACCATACGTGAAATGGCAATGCCAGCACTAGAATTTGAATGCCTGTATGAGTATCATAGCCCTTCAGCATTCCAAGGCATGTGTATAGTTTGCTGAACCACTGATAGTATATACTTCATCCATTTGTATAGGCTAATAAATTGTGAAAGCAGTATGGACACAATGAATGTGAGCTAAGTGCATGTCTTTTAAGATATTCTGTATGCATGATAAAAGTTGAGGAATTCTCTGTGTTGGCCCACCCAATGTCCAGCACCACTAATTGTGATTAAAGCAACATTCAAATCTGTGCTTAATAACCGACAGTTTTTGGAATGACGGTGAGAATACCAGGATTGCAAAAGGCTTATTCCAGTGCTGTTCCTGTCTTTGAAATAATATAATTTTTGTGTAGGCTATATTAGCCTGAAGCAAGGATTTGAAATCCCACTTAAAATATCTTAATATTGCAATTATTTGAATTACCTTTTTTAAATGTCATATAATCAAAAGAAAGTGTTAGTATCATACCGTTCAATCTCTTAGAGCAAGAAATCTTGACAAAACCATAAATAATGGTGGACAAAGCCGAAAAATATAAACAATTTTTAAATATTGCTTTTACAAACATAGAAAGTTGATAGAATAACAGGTTTGGCATTAGCATGCATTTTCTGAAAGGTATGAAGTCTGAAACTCAAATGCCTGCCATTATTTTTTTACTTCAATTCTCAATGCTTTTCCAATGATTTGCTAGAAAACCAAAGTTTTACGAAGAACAGATAAAAATATATGAGGCAAAAATTTGGACATTCTGTGAAAATCTGTACATCTGAGTGGTATGGTTAGTACTGAAATTACTGGTTCATTTTAAGTTTAGCTGTATCTTACTATTATAAGAGATCCTTTTGCTTTTATTTCTAAATGAATTAGTTACAGTTGTCTAAATGCGTATTGGTGACATGCACTATATAAAGATACATATCTCTGCTAGCCCTTCATAATTTTAATGGATAAAAACTTTCCATTTGAAAATCTACTTATATTTGGAATTAAATATTTTATTAGCTGAATGCATAAATTAAGTAGTAGAAGCATTTTGGGAAGACAATTGCTCTACATTTCACCTGCTTTAAGAAAGGTCTTCTTTCATCTGTTAACATATCTGCTGGGATATGCACAAACTAAACAAGGGACCATATCGTTTACTAGTGATGCTTTACTTAGGGTCTATATTATAACAGCGACTGCTTAAAATAGTGATCGCTGTATAATCGACCCTAAAATGTCGAAACAGCAAAATGCCGAAAACACGGAACTGTTCTATACAAAAAAAAAAAAAAAAAAAACACAAAATAAAGTGGAGGGCTTCACCTTCAACCCACAGCCCCCGATGATGGGGCTGTGCCCCCCATACAACTCTACTTAAATATTCCAACTCCGAAATCGCGCCATAGTGGAGGAAATGGCAAAGTCCTTAAAATGGCCCAGGGTTTTTTTTCCCTGGGAAAAGAAATTGCCGTTCCGTGCATTTGAGATTTCGTCATTTCGAACAAAATGTTTGATTAAGCAGCTTTCGCTATATTAAGCATTCGCTGATTTAATAGGGAACATTTATTTATAGATTAAAACATGTTTTTTTAACCACACCCATACATCAGTTTATTTATAGGTTATGCATTGCTTCCAAATATTGATTTGATTTTCCTCTGAAACATTATACGCCTTTCATTAAATCCCTATAACGTTAAATTAATGAGAAAAATCTGATCCAAAAAAAGAATCAATGTAGGAATCCAGGCAGTCAGGATTGCCTTTTCATTTGTCAAAAACTCTGTTTACTGTTTCTATTGTTATAAGTGCTATTTGTGCTTTTATCAAAATTTGTACATTGTATATATCAAAGTGTATGTATTGTATAGATCACAATGGAGCTTTTCTCCCTGGGCCTCTAGTGGAAATGGTCACTTTTTGGCCCAGTGGACCTTCTAAGTGGACCTTAGACATAATTAAATAAATAAAATTAATAAGATTTTGTGACTGCGATGCTTAGTATAGACTTACCAATTTACATTCTTTGCAGGTTCTGATGGACTAATGCTGAATATTGCATTCCTATATAAAACTGATTACAGGAAATCTGCTGACAGTATGCCACAGAAAGGATTAAGAGCTACTGCCAGTCTAACAACGTTATATTGCATTACCATTAATGGCATACAATAAAAATGAATGGTATTAATAAGCGGCAATTAGAGCTATTTCTAATAAATTTTGTCTAGATGCTGAGATTTTATAATTGCTGACATTTTCTAATTTAACTTTATCGGCCAATGTTGTACCATCTTTTATTAAAGGAAAATTTGATTCTAAGCCTTAGCAATGATGAAAATGTTAAATTATTCAAGGACATGGTACTCTTCGACTAGAGGTCGCTTGGCAAAATAACTTAAAAACAGAGGGAATTAATTTCATTTTATTTCTCTTATTTATTTATTTTGTTTATCTGGGTAGTAGAAACAGGTTTATGAGGTAAAATAATGAACTTCTTGGGTATAAACTAAAAAAAAAACAGAGAAATGTATGAGTTGAGATTAATAAACAGTAGTCAAATTTAATTTATTCCTAACATGCATGTCAAATTACTATGTTAGAAGATGGAGGAGGCATTGCAAGAAATCATCATTTTGGCTAAGGAAGAAATGAATCAAATGAATCTAATAAATTAGTACAAATAAGTCCAAGCTTTAAAGTGCCAATAATTTGTTTTACTTTTATAATATGTAGAAATAGCTGTCTATAACTACTTTTAAAGTGAATTGATAATAGTTTTATATAATGATAGGCATTAATTGGTTGCAGAGCTAGACTTGAATTCCTCCCTAATCCAGTTTAAGTGCAACTTAGACAATTGGATGAGAAATGAAAAATTCATCCCTGGTTTGGCAACTGTGTCTGTAATACACACAGGTAGCTTGTAAATGTTTCATCTCCTAATCCCCTGCTTACACTTATCAAGGGTACAAGAACTTGTTAGAGATTTGGGCTGCATGGATAGACTTGAAAGGTCCCCAGTGGACTCCACAGTCATGTACCTATGAACTTATACACCAATGTAGCATATAAGTAATAGTTTTCCTTGTCAGTCAAATGTCAGTAGAGGGAGCATGATGTGATGATCCTGTGTTACGCAGTAGACAGAGCTTAAATGCCAAGTGAGCAATCCTTGGAATCACTCCATGCCTTGCTCTGGACTAGGTCTCCTATGTCATATGTGGCTATAAAACTATTCCATCCCATTTATTTAATGAAGAATTATCAACATACAAGGGAAACAGGTAGATCAGTGAAAAAAAAAGTATCTCTGACTATTATAATTAATTATCAGTGAGATAACAAGGGCACTCTGCTCGAAGAAATGATACAGTATACCTTAGTACTGCAAAAAAACACCTGGCTAAAAAACAAAACCATTACACACCTTCAAAACTATAAAGAACTCAGGAACCATACAATAAAACAGGTGAACAAGAAAAACATTTACCTTCAGAAACAAACAAATCACAACTCCAGCCCTAAAAATTCTGGGGCACTATCAACAGAATTCTTCACCATGGAAATCCTACTACACCAAATCCCTGCTCTAACAAGACTCCACAAGAAACTGCATCCTTCCTTAATTCCCATTTAATTGACTCTATCAACAAACAAACCCAACATGCCCTCAACTTCAGCCTTCCAGTTCCACCCCCACCACCAACTGACAAAACGTCCTTTCCACTAGCACTTGTTCCCACTGCTTACATAAAATCTTTACTCAGCAAACTAAAGCCATGTTCTCCCTCAGCTGATAAATTACCCGCTATTTTTAAAGCACACTGTTGACTTTATTGCTTATCCTATTTCTATACTAATCAACAGATCTATCCAAGACTCTATAGTCCTTGATATCTGGAAAACATTACACAACTTACCTCTGTACAAAGGAGGAAACTCTACTGACCCTACCAAATTCAGGCCCATAGCCATTCTATCACCACTTTCAAAAACCCTTGAAAAATGCATCCATACTCACTTCTCAACTGTCTTCTCCAAGAAGATCTTCTATCACCAACCCAACATGGATTTTGTCCCAACTATAGTACTTCTACTGTCCTTATATCATTCACAAATGCCGTAGACAAAGCTGGAAACAATAACAGACTTGTCTACTGTCTGTTCCTTGACCTCTCAATAGCCTTTGACATGATCTCACATTTAAAGCTTCTAACTAAACTAAATTACCTCAGCTTCTCAACCTCTACTCTTAACTGGTTCTCCAGCTACCTTACTAAAAGGTTTCATTCTGTCAGGTGGCTCACATCCTACTCCCCATTCAAAACAGGACCCCTCCAGGGTTCTATTCTTGGACCACTACTTTTTAACATATTTACTAACAACTTTTATATATAATGTTGTCAGTCCTCCCTTATACAATATTAGGACATCCCTACTTTAATCTCCTCCTCGGACAATCTCGCTCAACTTCACACATTTACCCAAAACTGTTTCACCTCTGTGGAAAATTGGCTTACCAAAAACCTACTTATACTTAATCCCAAAAAACAAAACAAAAAAAACTTCTCTTCCTTGCAAAATCTCTCTCTCTTTACAAAGCTACTTTCACCATCTCATCAGTAAATAACATGATTATTAAAGCTGAAACCAGACATAGCTTCTTGATGCTATCATAGACGATCAACTTAAATTTGACGTACATGTTCAGCACTGTATTAAAAAGACTAAAAAATTAGGCCTGCTTTACAGGGACAAACTCTCACTGGCACAGACATACCTTTTACCTAGACTTCTTTATGCCTCTTCTATACTAACAAACCTACAAGCTAATCTAACTGCTAAACTAGAACAAACTTATAACAAAATTGCTCAATTTGCCTCATACCAACCCTATACTTCTCACCACTGCCTTTCATTAAAAAAAACTACAATGGCTAGAATTCCTTCAACAATTCTCTCTCACAGCTTCACATAATTCACTCCATCCTCTGCAAACCCACTACCTGCCCTGCTCTCTCTTGTCTAGTCACCTTTTGTACCCCAAAAGCAGCCTTAGAAGCTCTGACCAGCATCTCATGGATGTATACAAACCCAAAAAGAAAAAAAAAACATAGGGAAACTTCTCTATAGATACTCAGTATCTCTAGCCTGGAAAAAAACTCCCTTACAATGTAAGAGTTACTACAAATCATTTCAAAAAAGCACTAAAAGATATCCTATCTGATTAGTGGATCTGTACCTGCCATGACCCTTCTTAACCCCTCTATTTCACTGTCAACTTCCCTCCTCCCCTGCCTTCCCCATTGCTAATACCCATCCTAATCCCCCCACAAACTCATAAGCTATCTCACTCCTCATCTTATGCTCCTCATCATTAACAATTCAAGCAATTACCTTTCTTTTTTCTTTTCCCCTGTTCATTTCCTTATCTCTAATATGTTGTAGTCTGAGCTTCCAAGATTGTTTCCATTATGATATATCCATCAGTGTACATAATTATGTAATTTTTATCAAGTTATAGTTTCTGTAAACTTCCTCCTTTCTGATATGATTTTGTTTTAGCCTCTTTTCCCCCAAATAATGTTATTTTATTTTCCTAAAACGAGTCCACTATTTTGCATCTTTTGTCTACACAACTAAGTTATGTTAAAAATTGTATATGTAATCTATGTCTATTAATAAATGTATGCATAATGCTCTGGTGCTTTTCTCCTCGGGTCTCTGCTGAAAATGGGCTCCTGGCTCAGTCGGACTAACCTGGTTAACAAATGTCAAATAAATACATAAATAAATAAAGATGATATGACAAAAGGTATGCTGCTGCTAATTTCTATGCAAGAACAAAATATAACAGGAGATTACATATTTTTTTATTTATTTTATTTTACATTTGTTGACCGGGATAGTCCGATTGGATATATGTCCATTTTCAGCGGAGGCCTGGGGAGAAAAGCGAAAAAAAAAATGTAAGCCTGAATGTTTTTAAACAGTGTAGAGAAAAGGAAAGCATATAAATACATCAGGACTTATTTTTGTTGTGCACTGTGTGAACCACAAAATGTGTAACAACTGGAAATTACAAAGGTTGTCAGCAGTCAACTTTACCTTAGCCAAACAAAAACACTGACATGCCATAATGTTAAGATGCTGCTACAGAGGCACATTATTCAATTCATTATGGCACATAAACTAATATAATACTCATGTTAACAAATGATATAATTTAGATAACTGTACTAGTTCTTTATTAAATCCAAAATATTTCTAACCATGTGACCCTCTTTACTGCGTCAGATTCTTATAACCCTTTGAAGCCAGTCTTGCTATTAGTAGTCACGCTCTTATCATAACTAGGATACACATTCTTAGCAACTTTTTGCTTTTTCTAATACAGCCAAATAATTGAGATACTGCAGTGTTGCAGATGAGGTTATGTTTCTCTTCCCAAGACGGGAATATTATTGAATCATAATAACTAGGTTCAACTGGATAATACCATACTACATATCTTTATTCTGTCTCTTCATATGCATATGCTATTTATCTTTCACATTATGCCATGGATTTAATAAACAACATGTAGGAATAGCGTTATTCCTACAGGGAGTGAATGGTGTCTGTATCCACATCTCCCTCTTGGCAGCGCTCCTTATATATTAATGAAGGTGTGCTAATGAGACGGAGCCACGTACACCGATGCTGAATGAGTGCAGGGGGCATGTTGCAGTAGTGCTCGCAGATCTGTAACACTTCCCTTGCACTGTCAAAGTGCCGTACAGTACCTTAAAATCCCAAAAGTGTCCGCGGACACTGAAAGAGGAATGTGAAGTGAATGTAATGCAGGGAGTGTGTGACAGGTACTGTAACACACCTCCCGCATTGTGAAAGTGCCATACTGCACGTTACAATAAAATAGTGTCCTTGGACACACACCTCTCAACCTCTTAGAACAAGAAGTCTGGACAAAGCCACTGATTAAAAGTGGGACAAAAGCCCAAAAATAGAGACAGTTTTTAAATATTGCTCTTACATAAAGAGTATGTGGGCTGAAACTCAAATGCTTAATTGAAATATATTTTGATATATATAAAAAATTTTTTTTATTCCATTGTATTTGAAGTTTAAGTGTAGCTAAGTGGGTTTGTGGACTACAGCTCTTTGCTCAGCAGTGCTTAAAATGTCATGAAGAGCTATATAGAAATGTATAGCAGAAAGCATTTCAGCTGAGTTAGCTTAGTGGTTTGATTTCCAGCTTTGCATGAAGTAGGTGCATGGTTTGAATACCAAGACAGGCTATCCAGCTTCCTACATAGGAAAGCATTATTAAATTATTTTTTTATTTTATTTAATGATGAAGTAATTGATATTTGTTAACCAGGTAGTATAGCTGGTTCAAAAGTCCACTGTCAGTAGATACATGATGTGAAATCCCCATTTAAACACAGGTGTTCCATACAGTACAATCACACCCCAAGGTAATATAATCAAAGCACATGGGGTATGTCATGTAAAGTAAAATACATACACTTAATAATATGTCAGTAATGAGTAATTAATATTCAATTCTTATTTTTTTAAAATGAAAACTGGTGTTTGCCCTTAGCTCAGTTTTGCTAAGCACTGCTAAATCAAGCTAAGCAATGCTTAAACAGGACTTGTCTGAGCAATACTTAGCAGTGCTTAGCTGGTTTGCACATTGCTCAGCAGTCCTCTTCTAAGAACTCCTCAACTCAGCTCAGTTAAGTGGATTTGTGCATCATTAAGCACTGCTCAGCAAGTGCCTCTTTAGGCACTGATCAACTCAGCTTAGCGGGTTTGCGTACTGCTGAGCTGTGCTTAGCATTTTTGAAAATGGTCCAATAGCAGCAAAGGTGGGAAAATAGTCTTATTTAAGCTCCACAGGTAGGAATACATCAAGAACCTATTGGAGTTTAATCACTGCAGGAACAATGCCTGGATTTGAAGAGGGAGTGAGCTTTTGGGTGCAGCACTGGGGCATTTTGGAATCCAGGGTCATGGCTGGTCTCCTTGGGCAACACCATGATGACAGACTGCTGCAGGGCCAGTACCAGGTCTCCCAATACAAATCAGAGGCCTGGGACCATCTGGCATGTGACCTCACCAGTGCCACTGGAACCCCCAAACTGGTGAGCAGGTACATCATCATTATGATGACAAAGTGGAGAAAGGGGGAGCTCTTGGCCCAATGGATCCATGATGCTCATGACAAGAATGCACCAGTAGTCTGTAAGTATATGACCCATTGCTTTACCAAATTCTAGCATGAATATATGATAGACAAGTATGCATAATGTTTTTTTTTCCCATTACAGCTCGGGGGAGAGGACTTGCAACATGAAAGCCCATGCGGACAGCCTGGCGAGGCTGTGCCAAAAGTCTGGTGAGTACAGATCTATTTTGCAGTATATGGTGCAATGAATAAGAAAGAGCACATTGTTTACTGCCATTAGGTATAGTGTGTTCTGAGTGTACTGAATAAATAAATTTGTCAGACCAACACTGATATAAGTGACTAATGCCAGGTGCTGTGTAATACAGATGAAGGCAGCAAACAAGCTACTATTGATGAAAGGAAGGCAGTACTGAACTAATACTGTGTAGGAATGAACCTGCTAACAAACTGCACGGTGAGGGCTACTGTAAAGGTAATAAATGACATTCATTCATTATCTACAGGATATGCAGCACTACTGAATGTAGAATCTTGACTGTAATAAAACACTGTGTCGTGTTACCCAAAACAAAGATTATTACCACAAATGGTTCTATTTAATCTGGTATGCTGTTGAAGAAATACAAATGTACAGGTGCCTCACAGCAAATATGGCCATGACAGTATGTATTAACTGAGGTTTGTCTGATAACCAGCTGCTATCCAAATTTGTAGATTGTGGAGCTGTAAAACAAGATACAATGAAATATGAAATATGTCTTGCACTAAAATCTGAACCTTGAATTGTAATGTGTAATGTATTATAGTGTGTTCCCTGCAGAATTGCCTTGCATTAACCTTTGCATTTCAGCTCTATGTAGTCCTGAATGTGGGTATGTTGATACAGGTAAGTATGACAGTGTAATAGGTAGAGACTACAAATATATGATTTGCAAATGTATACGGGTTGGTATTCAACACAGCCCCCTGCTATGGTCTGTAGAGTTCACACATAATCACATCTACTAGGGATTAAATGTGTACACCAGCTTTCAAAGTATTACTACACAGTACACTAACTGTCATGTATAAATCTCAGGCATGTATATTCAACTATCACTACAGTCTTCTGTGACACTCCACTTAGATTACAAGGTCAGACTGTGTAACCAAGTGTTTATTAGGCACAAATCAGTCAAGCAACAGACAGCAGTTCCCCAGTAGCTTAGTGTGATAAGAAATAGATATGTTGTTCATTTTTGTACACACACACACACACACACACACACACACACACACACACACACACACACAGAGTTTGAATCCAGGGATTGGTACTTAGATGTGTTTATAGTAGCACACAAGTAATCCTGGCTATTTGTAGAAACATTCAGATAGTGTTAACAGATATTTTCCCCACAGGGCTGACAGATAAATAAATGTTTGTATAAGCTGTATGAGGGGTATAGTAATAAACTGTGTAAAAATGTTCCAGTGCCCAACCCCATGCTTATAAATGACAGCAGGATAGCTATATACACTATGCACTCTTCCCAATACATGTCTCTCAAGTGTTACACTGTCATGGCTAGTGATCACTGTTGCCAATAACCTTGCACACAGATAAAATCCCAGTTCAAGTATGCCATTAGCACACTCATACTCACACAACATCAGTGCAGGGTACACCATGTTAGTCATATATGTAACCATGACATGTACGTGTTCCCCTCTACTCATACTTAGAGTTGTTGTAGCTTGCCCCATAGCAATTTAGGCCAACATATTAACAGGTCTGTATTTGCTACAGTAGCTATATGCCTCAGGTAGATGTAAAGTGAGGGCAGTCCTGTAGAGTACTGAGCAGAAGTTTTGTGAACAATATAAGCCTATACATTTGGCAATGGACTTTTCTCTCTTCTCCCACTCATTATCTGCATCAATAATTATTATTCATATACTATGAGTATGTTGTTCTCAAAACCTATTGTTGGTACTTGTGTTCTATTATTGTTCATACAGTTAATTGGTTGCATACTAACATACCTTGTTCAAATACCACTGTTGGTGGCCTGTCGCCGTAAATGTAACTGGCATGCTGTTACAATACAGACTGTAATTCCATTTATGCATGTATTCTGTTTGCCATGCTGTTGTTTCAGTTCTGTTGTTCTGGGTTAATGGAACTCCCATGCATGCTGTTATAACTAATTTTGAAATGTTTTGTTCATGACTAAGCAATACATTTTGAAACAACTCATCATAGCACATTTGGGTAGGCAGATCCCAGCAGATCTGCCTGTCCCACCTCATCTGGCCTTAGCACCAGGTCCCAGCATGTCTGGGACCCAACCTCAAACTGCTTTGTTCACTGGTCCTGCACCATCCTCGGGTGTAACCACATCAGGGGACGAGGCCTGTCACCCCCTGGTTGCGGGTGCGGAGAAGACCCAGTCACCCGAAAACAGTTGAGGAGTATGGTGTGCAGGGTCATCCAGATGGACTTGGATGTATGCATGTGCCAGATCAAGGGCAGACTGGCACACCTCGAGGGTCAGCCTGCCCCTGTTCTCCAACCCCCAGCACAGCCACCTTCAGGGCTGTGAAGGGACAGTGCTGACTGCCCATGGCTGGGGACTTTAGTCCCCCTGTTTCCATTTGGGGGCATGTGGGCCTCCGATTCCCAACAACCCTCCCCATCCAAGATGCTTACCCCCTGATGTGTCTTGTCTGTCTGCAAAAACAACCTCTTCTACCCAACCTACCTCCCCAAACATACCTACAACCCTTCACCAAAATCCCACTCTCACCTTAAAAACAAAACAAAAAACCAGGGCATCTGTTATATTGCCCCATACATAGCTCTTCATTTTGCCCCCATGTACTCTGTTATCAATCAATCATCCCAGCAATTAATCAACAACGTTATATCACTCACACCCCTCCCTGTGGGATGTGATGTTCCAAATTCCAAATTGTTCACAACATGTACAGCTGTTGCTGTAGAAGAAATGGAGAGCTATGGTCCTTTTCTACATCCATCCTGCACATCCCTAGCTGCCTGTAATAATGTTTTTCCCCTGTTTTCCCCCATTTCACCACTCTCCTATCACCCCTTCCTTCTTTTCTTTTTTTGGAATTAGTTTGGGTTTAAGTGGGAATAAGCACCACTAAGCAAAATTAAGCAGGACTTAGTGCCACTTGGCATCATTTAGCATCATGCAAACCCACACAAACCTGTTTAAAACTGCTTAAAACAGCTTTAGTCACTCAATCTCATTCAGCCACTGTTCTGTCCGGCAACAAAATAAACAGCGCTGCCAAGTCTCAGACCTAGGACACTATACACTAGAGTCTGAGCAAGGTACCACTATGCCAAATCAGATGTGAGAATTGCTCATGCTTTTGTTACTATATCATGCATTACAGTTATTTGACATTAGGGAAAAAAACACATCCCTGCCAAGTCTCCAGCCCAGAACCCTGTGCACACCAGTCAGAGCAACATACCACCAAGCCAAACCAGGTCTGGGGAATTAGTACTGCTTTTCTAAATATATCATGCAGTGCAGCCATGTAACATTAGGGAAAAAAGACAAAGCTGAGGAGTCATGAACACAGGACCTCCTAAACTAGAGTCACAGCAACACACCCCTACACCAACTCAGCATTAGAGGATTACTGATGCGCATACCTCTCATCCTTTTAGTACAAGAAATCTGGATGAAGACTGACAAAATGGGGGACAAAGGCCCAACAATAAGGGCATATTTTAAATATTGCTCTTACAATTATAGATAGTTACTAACAGGGTTTGTTTTAACATACATTTTCTGAAGGATTTGAAGTCTGTAACTCAAAGGTATGTCATTATTTTGTGACATCAGACCTCAGATTAGCCCAGTTATTTGTCAGAAAACCACAAATATTCTGAGGTACAGACCAAAAATGTAAACACATACACTGGACATTCTGTGAAAATATGTACAGTTTTTGGTATGCTGATGTATCTGTAAATTAATCAGGGATGTACCTTCAGGGCGAAAAACATCACTGCCAAATTATCAACCCAGAACCATTTAAATTGGAGTCAGGGCAATACACCAGAAAGCCAACTGACCTCGAGTACAGCAACTGATTTTACAAACAGATCCTGGTAGCCATTCACACACTACATTTAAATGTAGTGGCCCAAATCACAGTGTACTTGGGGCGCTGACACAGAGCCAGTACACAGACAAATAAATGCTGCCAAGTGCCCCATGTGGCAAGTGTCATAGTCTCACCCTACAAACATACACAACTGCTAGACCAGCACCAACTGTAGCAGCATGCACAGTCAGATAGAAAAGGATCTATGACGCTCACATCTCCCTGTCTCCTTACTCCCCCCAACACACAATTACACAGTACATTCCTACAGAATCTGAAAGTCTGTTAATGGCCAGACATACATACATCTCAACTGTACAGACTTCCACAGAATGTCCAGGTTTTTGGCTCATATTTATGGCCTGTTCCTCATAACATTTGTCGTTTTCTGCTAAATCACTGAGATGGTATGAGGAATGAAGTCACTAACTAATGATGTACATTTGAGTTTCAGACTTCAAATCCCACAGAAAATGTATGTCAAAACAAACCCTGTTACTTTAGCAAATTTCTAAATTTATGACAGCAATATTTCAAATCTGTCCCTATTTTGGGCCCTTTGTCCCCCATTTTGTGATGCTTTGGCCACATTTCCTGTGCTAAGAGGTTGAGAGATATGTAGACATAGCATGCAAAACTGTGGACACAACACATCAATCCAAACAGTGGGCAGTATTTCCACCTGCCCTCTGTAATACTGTGGCTTCCACACCTCCATAATGTCCTCTACTCAGGCCAGGAAAAGGGGCAAGGCCCACATGAAGGTCTTAATTATAGCACTGTGTTGCCATTCCATTGGCTAACGGAAAGGCAACACAGCTGTTGTGGATGCAGTTAGCAAGTGGGAGACACAAACTGGTGCACAGGCCATCACCTGTTCATGAGCATTACCTACAAAAGGCAAGCTGGTGCCTATACTATACATGTCTGACACTTCCTTTAGGAAGACAGACTGTGCTTTTTCACAATACTTTTTGTGGATTTCTTCTGACAAATGAGTACAGCACTATATCAGGTATGTCAAACAATTAAGCATGTAATGGAATGCAGATGGGGTGATGCAGTCATGGGAAACAGGAATTTAAACAGTAGGTCTCAACAACACTTCTTGGATTGACATGTTGCTGTTAGTCTGCTGTCCAGCACCTAGGTCCATCTCTGATGGCTATGTCTGCACTGCAGTGACATAGATCACAGCTCGGGCCGCTGAGTCACCCCAGCAAGGGTTAGCTCACATATGACTACTACTGGATTGTCTGCTGTACAGAACTGACTTTGACACTGCCAGCCCAGCTAATTTGGGATGTTGTAAATAATCATGTCATTTGTAGATATTTATATGATACATATGCTTGTCATACAAGTGTAAGAGACCTTTATATGTTATGTGGCTAGTAAACAACTGGTCCAGAAGTGTATGTTGAACTGCATGTTATGTAGTGAGCTCATACACCTCAATTGACCATAGTTTTGCAAACTGACCTCATGTTTGCCTACATTTGGGTTTTGTCTGGCAAATCCCTGGCAAATCCCTGTCAAATCATTAAAGACAGAAATTATAAACTAATAGAACACATGTGAATGTCAGATGTCATATCCTTCAGATAATTCATGCAAATGCAAAACCTATTATTATATCAAGTGTGTAAGAGCAATATATATAAAGTGCCACTATGTTTTGGCCTTTGTCCTCCCTTTATTTGCGCCTTTGTCCAGATGTTTTGCTCTAACAGGTTACTGGCCAAGAACAGAAATGTATATAAAGTGTTACCTGTGCAAATGTATGTATTAATAGTAGAAGCTGGAAACCTCGAACATACAGAGATAAGTTGCAACACGTCAAGTAAATAAGCTGAACTTGTTTTATGAATATTATCTCAGTTTCAGTGCAGCAAGCAGACATAAATGTCTACAGCTAGAGGTTTTTGTATTGTCTTGAAACATAAATAATTACTAGGTTGAAAATGTGGATGTGTTTAACTGTGTCATGACTTTCAGTTCTACACAAACATCAGACAGATATTCTCTTCTGATGCAGATATGCCAAAATGTATGTTAGTTGTTGTTAGCCTAGGAAGTGAAGGTAGGTGACAAACACTGTGTAATCTGAGCTAACCCAGGATTAATGTTGATTATTACTTCCACACCTGTCTCAGAGAAAGACCTTTGCATGTTGTATGTGTCTGTGTATCTGATAACATCCACTCATCTGCATTTGCCTTGCTAATAATAAGGAACAAGGGAAATCTAAAATTGTTTGCATATAGACGGGAATATAGTATATCCGTTTGATGTTTGTGTGGTCTGCATTGCTCTGAGTATCAGTCATCTCTGCATTTAATGTTGATTTGAAGCCCTTTATTTAAGGTTTGATCACTTGTATTTTGTATCGTACTCTAGTATTACATTTGTTTTATTTTAAGTTTTCTGTTCTGTTGGAGATTTAAGATTTCTTGACTAGGGTCAGTTAAAAAAGGTTACAAAGGAATTCTTTTGCAACTGTGAATAGCATCAGTTAAATAGTTGGAGGAGCTGAGAGATGGCATTGCTCTTTTAGTTAGAAATATCTGTAGTTAGCTGAAGTGTTTGTGCGGTCTGCATTGCTCTATCAGTCATCTCTGCAATTAATGTTGATTTGAAGACCTTTATTTAAGGTTTGATCACTTCTATTTTGTATCTTAGTCTAGTATTACATATGTTATGTTTTACATTTTCTGTTCTGCTGGAGTTATAAGACGTCTGCCTCCCACTCACTCAGTCCTTGTGTTCTTAAATTTGGTGACTTTTGAGTGGCCTGTCCTTACTATAAATTTCATTTTGGACACTCCTTCTAGTCCCATCCCATCAGCTTATTCTACTGAGCAGTGAGAGATCATTTGGGAAGCCCCCCCCCCACCTTGATTTCCCAAACCTAAATTATTATGTTTCATCCCTTCCCACTTAACCTAAATAAAATGTAATTTTACTGTATTTGTGTTTCTTCCTACTTTATTACTTTATATTGCTTTTGCTGCCTGTTCATACAAGTACTCTATTGCACTTATTCTGCTGCATTTATTACTGGTTATTAGCAGCCTGATTAAATCACTACTGTTATTCTAAGCCTTTTGGTGTAAGCATTTGGGCTTCAGGCCAGTTGTTTTACAGTAAGATGGTTTGTGGTCTGCACTGTTATGACAGGAGAGATTGCCGTGTCCATGTGTGTGTGTGTGTGTGTGTGTGTGTGTGTGTGTGTGTGTGGATCAGCAAACATGCAGGTAGTAATTTACGTATGTTGTCTTCCCCTCACAGGTGAACATGGGGGTTGGGGTCTCTCCCCATCACATCCTGATGTCAGCATCCTATTGGACTCTGATGATGATGGCGGTCATAGTGAGGTACAGGTGGGGTTGTTGGGGGCTGAATCTGTACCATTGGTTGACATCCCAATTCCACCCACAATGTCCCACACACAGTTAGTGTGTCCATACATACCCAGTCCCCAGCAGCCACAGATATTGCACAGTCAGAGGGTGGTGGCATTGAACAGGCTAGTGTGGCAACTATGGCATCTGTGAGTGTAGACACCAGCCATAGCCAGAGAGTTGGTGAGGTCCCACACAGGAAGATTGACAGGGGTGCTCAAATGAGGACTGCTGTCAATCCAGCACCTGTCAGAGGTGTCACAACAGTTGTCATCTAACACATGTTTTAGTCCGTCATGGAGGCACAGGCATGTTGTGAATAGTACACTAGACAGATTGTCAGGGTCATGGATGCAACACTTCCTGCCATGCATGAATACCTCCACAGCATTAGTGATGCCATACATCATTTAGCTGATGTCATGGATAAATGGCAGGGTGAGACATTGTCAGTGCTCAACTGTCCAATGACTTTGCTTGAACATGTGGTGGGAGTAGGGCATTGCACATGTGGATATAGGTCAGCAACAAGATCAGCTAAGAGCCTACGTGGCCATGAACATTCACACTCCCATAATGTCAGTACCACCAGCACTACCAAAGGAAGGGTGCTGTCCACACCACAACATAGCAGGTCATGGGCACATGATCCTGGCCATTTCTGTGAGGGACATGGCTCCAGCAGACAGCAGTCACCATCAGGAAGTAGTACCGTATCTGGGCTTGGGCCTGGTGGTGCCAGTGACACTCCTAGCAGAACCAGTTCTCATGTCCGTGGCCAGAGATGGTGAACTGTACAACCTGAAATGTATGGTCCATGTCTATCCAAAATACCCTTGTGTAGGGCTAGCACATGGCTTAACTGTGTGCATACACACACTCACACATCACTATCACATGCAGGTCACCACCAGACACACACAGCTCCACTCCATGGCCCAGCTGAACACCACCCCTCCAGACCCACACACATGATGTCAACTGTAAGGCCTAGTCTAGTCCTCTGACAACACCACACCCTGTGCATGTGATGATACCTGTGCCAAATCCCTGTTATCCATACCATTGATGCAGGGACATGCTATTATGTGTCTGATGCACAGGGTGAATATATGTAAGTATGTAGTGTAGTACTGTCATGCTGTGTAAGGTGCTGTCTGCTGGCAATTGTCATGGGTACCCATCAAAATGTATGTACCTTTCTGCCATGATGCATTATCGCTGTTAGCACTGATGACTGACTGTTGTCTCACATATCTTATTCTGTTTCTGTTCCAGGGGTCTGTGTGTGTACAGCTTGGGGAGCTGCTGACATTACGGAACCCGGGTATGGCAGAGTGGGAACACAGTGAAGTTTTCATCCCCAAGGTATGGCTGTATATGTACATGTGTACCTAGGACTGTATATGTGCAACAGTGTATGAGGGACAATGGGAGCAGACAGTGTAACCTTGCATGCATGCCCCTTGACACAGCCAGCTAGCCTACATACATATCACCTAGGTGTTCTGTAGAACCACAGGTTCATAGATACAGAGGAGTTAACTAGAGTAATGGCCTTGGGCCCCTCATAAGCCTAGGGATTACTTTATCCCCAACAGTATCATCAATCAACATGTGTTGTCCCTGCCATTGCTGGACACAGGTTGAACCCCAGGGACAGATGTTTTTTTTTTCCAGCCCACTCAACCTTGATGCAGTTGATGGAGTATGCATGGTACTGTGTTTGACATGTTTGGGGATGTGATCCTGACACAGGGCAGCCTCTGAGACCCACACATGTCTCTTCAGCATGTGTTTTTGCTACATCATAAGTGAATCAAGCTTCTTGCACTGGGAATGCGCACAGAGTTACTGTCGTATATGGGGCAGCTGTTAAATGGCTGAGCACAACATTGCCATCTAGCCATGCCACAGATACATGTGGACAACCTGACTGGTAACCAGTGAGGCAGTACTGATGACAGGCTGTCTCCATGGAACAGGTGTTGAGGGCCATGGTTGCCTTTTGTCAGTGATAACATAGACTTTACAGTTTCAGCAGATGTCTGCATAGCTGTATAGCAGATAGGCCATGCTGCTAATGTATTCTTGTACTGACTGCAGACTATTCCGAGGTTATGTCCACCTTTTGTCTGGATGTGGTCCCTTTACCTATGTGATGAACCACATACAAGCAATTCCTGACCACTGCCTCTACTTGATGCCTGAATGCAACATTGTTGCCATCATGAGTACCCAGGTCTGTCATCGTAGTCTGCGTGTTTATGGGGTTGGTGCTGATGTGGGAAATACTGGGGACATGTCCTTCCATATGGCATGCTGACACTGTTGTCTGCATTCATCTTGAGTCCAGGAACTTGACACCATTCCATCCCCAATGTATGGCCCATTGCAGTGTGTTAGCAGTTTGTGGCTCAATGACAGACTGCACAATACTTACAGTTGACACAGCCTTAGGCTGTACATATATATGTGGGTGGTGGCAGTAGCATTCCTGCCTATATACATGTGGGTAATTGGGGGCAGCTGGTAGTCACAGAGTCTTCACATGTTTACATATTGCACACACATAGGTGACAGAGATTGAGGTTGCCACCATAGCAAATGTGGACTGCGGAACACATCTTGTAGTAACGTGACAGTTGGCAGGACATGCCATACTCATGGCAAGTGCAACACACAGGACTTCCTTTGGTTTGCTACTATGACACATTTTTTGTGCGACATTACCTTAGCATGTGCAATTTGTCATGACATTACGATGGTTCTGATGTGCAATAACTGCGCTATGCAATTAGTAGATAACTGTACAAAATGTTTGATGTCCTACACTCTTGCTACCGCTTCATTGTTTCAGTTGTTGTCACAGGTCACACCTTGTCAAACATGGACTGCAACCTACAGGGTGGTACAGATGGTGGCCATACCTGTGACATCTACATATGTTTGCAGATTGTCCTGATGTTTGACACATATTTTACTTCCATTACTCATAACATTGCGTTTTTCTGGCAAACCGTTAGGAAATCATGGCAAACTAACATTACAGATTAATGACGGATATTGTCATGTAACAACACATACCCTTTGGAAAGTGCATTCAGATACATAACCTATTTTGGTATCTACTTTAAATGCATGTCACAGCAATATGTGAAGGTTATGCTCAATGTTGGGTTTTTGCCCCACTTTACCATACAGCTTTAACCAGATGTCTTTCTGTGAGGGGTTGAGAGGTATGCTGATGTACGTAACACAGACTGCTGCAATGGGATATGCATCCATACACACACACACACACACACACACACACACACACACACACACACACACACACACACACACACACACTCATGACCTGCCCTTGCTGATAGTAAAACAGCTACCTATCTAGTTTTACAAAGAATACTGCTCTATACATAACACAAGGACTGCAGAGCTGCTGTTGTGTTGCAGTGTCTGCCATTGCTATTCAAGTGGATTACAATTGCTGGGGCTGTTAGGACTGCCAATGGAGGTTACACAGGCCCACAACATGGTAGATCCATCTGAGACACACACACTGCTGTTTGGGGACGTGCACACATGCACACAGATATGAGACTTTCCGGATTAGAAGACCTACCTATCTAGTTATGTATAATACAGAGTGACATGACTATTGCTTGTGCCACAGTGTATTTGTGTTAGGAAATGTGTAACTGTGCTTGTAAGGTGGATGACATCTGTAGGGGCCGTGACTAGGTTGGTAATGGGGGAGTTAACAGAGTGGAACAGGCACATATAATGGCATAACCATCGCATACACACAGGCAAGACAGCCACAGGAAATATGCATACAGAAACACATACACTCACACAGTTGGCAATAGTCAGATTAGAACACCCTGCCTCTCTACTTATATGAACTATAGTTGTTGTTGTTTGTCTTTCGGCTTTTCCCAGTAAGGGGTCACCACAGCGGAACTCCAGTCCACTAATGATTGGCAGTAGATTTTTATGAAACACCGAGGTGCCATCTCGACACTCAACCTTCAATGAAGGCACGCCCATTTACACATGCATGTCTTTCGAACGCTACCCAACCACGGGGAGGACATGCAGACTCCACACAGAATGTATTCCCAAGCCCAGCCAAGAATTGAGCGGGAGAACCTCTTGCTGTGAGGTATCAACGCTACCACCATACCACCGCGGCATATACTTATATGGACTATAGTGCTATGTACATATTGCATGCACCTTGGAGATTATTTGCCAGGGATAAAACTCACAACCTCCTACACCAGTTAATGTTGGGAATGCCTTCATGGATGGTGGGATAACCCCCCCCAAAATAATGACTGATCTCACATATTGCTCTTATAAACCTGGACAAGTGATAAGGTAACAGACTTTGCATCTGCATGACGTTTCAGACGGGTATGACATCTGAGGCTGATATGTCTGTAACTATGGCAACTATCACATATTTGCCAGTGAAGTGGCATAAAACCCCATTGTTAGGGGACACAGACCATATATATTTTGCAAACATCTGGACGTTCTGCATACATCTGTACAGATGACTGGTATGGCCTGTAGAGTTTAACATGGTGCATATAAGGTGGATGACATCAACAGACTCTTTAAAGTAATGCCATGGGGAGGGGTCAACACACCTTAAAATGGTATAAACAACACACACAACAGCCACAGGGGATATGCTTCACATAAAAACACACACCTGCACACATATACAGTAGTATAGTTGGCTGCATTGAGATTCCACCCCCTACCTACCTACATGTATGTACTATAGTGCTCCCTACGTATCGCATGTGCCATGGAGCTTATACGACCAGAAAGTGTCCAACAGTGGATCTAAGGTTGATGACATGAACAGGCCCTGTAAAGTAATGCAATGGGGAGGGGGGGCACCAGGGTAGAGCAGGCCTCAAAATGGTAACACACACACACACACACACACACACACACACACACACACACACACACACACACACACACACACACACACACACACACACACACACACACACACACACACACACACACACACACACACACACAAACATACATGTGGATGATGTCAGATTACAACCCCTACCTCACAACTATTACACATTGGAGCTCACCTTCATACTGGCACATGCCACTGGTTACAGCTGGTGTGCAATTGTCAGCAGCAGGACATCACTCTATGCTTTTCAGGGTGTTTCTCTCGCTATGACTCTCTCTGTCTGTGTCTCCCTCTCTCTGTGTCTGTCTGTGTGTCTCTCTCTCCCTGTCTCTGCCTGTGTATGATTCATATGTCTGTATATGTTGCCCATATATATGTATGTGTAGCACACTCAACAAATACAGATATATCACATATGGGCCACCTACAGATAGCTGAGGGTAATCCTGTGTGATGGGGATTGGGAGCGACAGTTAAGGTGTACATAGCTGTCTGTATGCAAAGACATATATACACAATACAGTTGTATAGTCCAATGTGGTTTAGATATTGGCTGTAATTCTCTAAGTGTAGGAGCATGCTCAGTATGACCTTCTATAGTAAGAGTGGGAGTCCATTGTAGAGGTATCTACAGTCCGGTCAAGGGTTTTGTGTGCTACAGATGATTGGCTGATGAAGCTGTGTAAACAGTTCAGCACCTCAGTGATATACTGGCTGGGGATTTCCAGATTGTGTGGTATCCTTATTAACTGAAAAGTCATATCCAGGTGTGGGTACAGACTGCATTGGACTGAGCAGAGTTTTACATGATATGTGTGGTATATTCTACATAGCACTGTGATTTCCTGTAATGTCTGTGGCAGACCAGTAAAGAGTAATATGTTGAACTGCTGACAGACATTTGCTTAAAGGCTCATAGGAGGTTACTAGGCTATTGGCCCTGATGCCCTTATAGCCATAGCAGACAAGAGTGTAGCCCATGTTTAGACATGTCAGCAACCAGAGCCCCTGTCCAGCAGGGACACAGATGGAATCCCAGGAGTGTATTTCCTGTTTCCAATCCAGATATCCAGGGTGCACTTCAAAAGGGCTATTGAGGTACTCTGCTTGACATTGTCAGGGAGTGTATTCCATAGATGGGGGGGAGTCTGTGGGACACAAATCTGTCACACCTACATGTCCTATTAATATCGCAGACCAGGTTGATGCTGCACCCACATGTTGCTTGAGTGGAACTTGACTTCCAGATATGCAACAGTCCCATCAAGGCAGTGTCTGGATTGCTTTTATGGCAGACAGAGGTCATGTCTGATGAGTCTGTATGAAACTGAGTAGGGGGACAGTGCTTTTAGCCTATCTGTGTAGGGCAGGTGTTTGAGGCCTTGGATTCTCCTGGTGGGGAACCTCTGTAGTATTACCAGCTGCTGCATGTGCTTTGTGAGGTACATGATGAAGGGGATATTGTACTCGATAATTGACCTTATAAGGGTAGAATACATGGATCTCATGACCTCTTTGTCCCTGGATGAGATACCCTTACTTATGAGGTGAGCCATGTAGACAGCTTTCCATACAATGAAAGCAACATGGTGGTCAGAAGTCCGGTTGCTATCAACCTTGGTGACCAAATCCCTCACTTCTCATTGTGTAGTTAGGACGTTGTTGTTAATGTGATAATATGTAGGGATGTCACTCTCCCCAAATGGGATGATGATGCATTTTTTGGTATTCAGCTTGAGGCCATGTTTCTAGCACCAGTCATTTGTTTGTGTGAGACCATCTTGGAGGACATCCTCATCACTTGAGAAATTTATGAGTATGTCCAGCTTGCAGTCATCTACAAGCCTGGTCTACCATAGGCCAGTAGTTGTGGCCTGCAACTCAGAGTAGTATATCCAATATGACAGAGGCTCCAAGACTGATCCCTGGGGTACACCACTCATTACAGTCCTACTGCTTGGGTTTGCTACCCCTGTTATAATTAGGTGGGTTCTCTCAGTGAGCCAGTTTGCTACCCATCTGGTAACACATGGATTGATGCCTACTTGACAGAGTTTATGTACTGTGGGCAAGTGTGGGCTAGTGTTGTAGGCTTTGGTTATGGTAAGGTGGGCTGTGTGCACCATCTTGCCCTCATCCATGGCTTTGGTGACTGTCTCAAAGATGTCGACCAGATTTAGCAGACATACCTCCCTTTGAGAAAACCAGACTGTGTGGGGTTGTGTATTTGGAGTTTGTCAATGTCCCTGTTAATGAGGTCCATGATAATCCATTCCATAGCTTTGTAGATCAGGCTAGTTAGGCTGATAGGTCTGTAATTTCCTGGATCATTGGACACATCACCTTTGTGTAAATGGATGAAAGTGGCTGTCCTCCACTCAGGTGGGACAAAGCCGGACTTCAGTCTTTCATTGAATAGGGTGCTGAATGGTGTTGCAAGGTCATGCCTTAGTTCATGTAGGATGCAGCCTGGGATGTTATTGGGTCCCATGGAGGCTGTCTTTTTTGCCTTTGAGAGGGCAGTGATGACATGTTCCCTGGAGATAAGGGGAGGGGCAGTTACTGGAGATGTTTTGATTTACTGATGGGGGACAGAGGGGAGAAGTTTTCACTTAATCTGTCAGCCAGTAGATCTGCTATATCTACAGCATGTATGTATATGGTGTTCTTGACCACCACTTCTGAACTGATCTGGGTGCTTCCTTTGAGATTGAGGACATATGTGAGGAAGGCCTTATGAGTGTCTCTAGCAGATGTGTCCAATTTGGACTCAAAGTTGCCTTTAGATGATTTCACTAGTGCTCTTCTTTGCTTGTTCAGGCTAAGGAGATACTGCTTCTCATTGGGCACCTGCTTCTTCTTGGTCCTGGACAAGAATGTCTTCCTTTTATTATGTAGTTCTTTATTGCAGATGTCCATCAGACAGGTTTACTCTTCCTTGCAGAGGATGATTTTGTCTTGTCAGGTATTTTTGATTCCATGCGTCTATACATATGCTCATATAGTACTTTGGTGTATATTTGGACGTTGGTGCCTGTTCCTACACTGGGGGAGCTCTTTATACCATCCTGCAGGTGTTTGTAATCAGCTTTGAAGAACTGTTTGTTTTTTACCATAGTTAGAGGGGAGTCAGGGGAGATGATGACATCGAAAGTGACCACTTTTTTGTCAGAACTTGTCAGGGAGGATGATACAGTAGGGGGTGGTGCAGTGGTTAATCATGTTAGTTAGTACTGCATCCAAGATATGTATCACATTTTGTGGGGGTATCAAGTAGCTGTCCCAAGGCATTTGTACTGACAACATGGGGGGATCCCTGTGCATTTCTGTTTTGGTATGGGTAGTTGTTCCAATCTATGGTTGGGTAATTAAAGTGAGCCAGGATCAGGGTAAATGTTTAAATCTTGATAGATTTGTAGAGGTTCAGATAGGTGGAGAGGGCATCTTGAGTGAAATATGTCGGCCTGTAGATACCTATAATTTGAATAGGGGTCTTGCCAACAGTTAACTGCACCTGGAGTGTCTCATGTGCGTCATGCTGTCTGACCAGCCTGGAGGTGTGTGTCTCTTTAATATATATTTCAACTCCACCTCCTTTGACTTTGCTGACCACATTTTGGGATCTGGCATTGTGATTTGATGAGTAACCAGGTAAGGATAAAATGCTCTCTGCAGCTTTGACCCAGGTTTCTGTGACTGCACAAATGTCAGCATCTTCCAGGGTTAGGAATACTTGCGCTGAGTGCAGTTTCATGTTTAGATTCCTAGCATTTAGCAGCATGACCTTTATTTTGCATTTTTTTGGGAGTTTTATGTTGGTAGTATCGACCTCATGACTTTCCCTAATAAAGGCACTATGGCAAAGTCATGAACTTTGGCAGAAAGCTGAAGCCCAAGTGAGAAAGATGCATGCCATCTCTAACAAAGCAACATGGTCTGTCAATCATATCTTCCCAGGCTGTCCGGCACTTGGTCCCCTTGGAATGACAGCAGAAAATAAGCCAGTTGTTAATGTCAATCATATTAGGCAGCCATGGTGGTGCAGCAGTTAGCGTTGTTACCTCACAGCAAGAGGTTCTCTGGTTTGATCCTCGGCTGGGGTGCCTTCTGTGCAGAGTCTGCATGTCCTCCCTGCGGTTGCGTGGGTTTCCTCTGGGTGCTCCGTTTTCCTCCCATATCCCAAAGACATGCTGTAGGTGGATTGGACACTCTAAATTGGCCCTAGGTGTGTGTGTGTGTGTGTGTGTGTGCCTTCTGTGGAAGGGTGGGCACCGGGCTGGCAACTCGACACTGTAAAACTCCACTGCCAATCATGAGCGGACAGGTGATCCGCTGTGGTGACCCCTAACCTGGAAAAAGCCGAAAGAAGAAGAAGTTAATGTCAATCATTTTCTGTTTGTCTGGGTGATGTTAGAATGCTGCTTAAGCCTAGGGACATACCTGCATGGGACACATTTAGCAAGCTCAATCATGTCTGTCTTCCTATAGTCCTGGGAGGTACGTCTGAAGTCATTCACAGCAACACGGACTAGGACAGAGTCATAACAGTACCAGTTGTGGAGAGACTTGAGTGCATGTGTAATATGGCAGATTCTGGCACGTGACAAACAAGTAACCGTGACTTTCTTGTTATCCAGCCTGGTGAGAAGCACATCAGTGTGTCTCAGAATGGAGTCTCCTATGAGTAATATGCTGGGTTTATCTCTGGTCCTTAATGGCTGCGAGACACTGGTGTGTGGACTATGCATGATATGTGGTGTGTAGGATTGTGGAGTTATCATGTGTTTTTGCCTGTGAGGTCTCCTTTGTTAGGGTTTGTTTTTGTTAAGAACCTCCACATATGTGGGTTTGTGTTGTGTAGTTGTGGGTGATGTTTACTGACACTGCAGGGAACCTATGTTACTGCAAATTTGTTCTGGTGTGCACATTCTCTGTTTGTCTGGCCAGTGGTTCCCCTTCCCTTTATATGTGTCTCTTTGTCCTTCAGTAGTCCATTCACAGGCTTTGTCCACAGTTACTGTTGTTGTATTTGTATTTGTGGCGTGAATGGGGTGGAAGTCATAACATCAAACACAGGGTTATGGACTTCACACCTCTGAGTGTACCTGTTTAGCAGGTTGTCCATCATTGCACCCCTACATCTGCAGTGGTCCTCAGATGGTTTGTGTTGCAATGTTATTATAAGGCTACATGTTGGCCATAGCTGTCAAGCTGTCACAGACTGACATATGGACAGGCCCATATATAACAGCCAGACATAGGCCCACACATGAGGACAGGGTGTTAATATTGCTTTGCCAAACATAGTCAGTTGGGAGAATGGCTTGGTATTAGCTTGCATTTTCTTATGGGTAAAATGTCTGCTTCTCCACTGTCTGCCACTGAAGTTTTCACACTAACCTTTATTGTTTTGCAAATAGTTTGGCAGGCAAATGCAATATTATGAAACCCAGAACAGATATATGAGACATATGTGTGGTCCTTCTGTGACACCCTGGTATTCCAAGGTTATGGATTGTGCCCAGTGACTTGTTGTCAGTACTGACACAGTAAGGTGGCAACCATTCATAACCTGGCACTACATTCACTTTCAAGAACCTGCTGTCCTAGTAGTCACTATGTAGGTTACTCAGAGATGTGTACTGTACATATGTGTGGCCCCCTGTCCCTGAACTGTTCAGCTTCCCTGCAGTAACGGATATTGACTTCTGGACAGTGTGTACAACTAATACCGTAGGTGTAGCTGACATGCAAAATAGTTGGCACAGGCCAGTCTTGAAACATGGATCCTGTCAACTACAGTACTGTACTTAGACCAGTAAGCCCCAACAGCCCAACAGTAAGTGCTGTCTACTTCCTGACAGTATTAATCACACATATACATAGCTCATTGACCCCTGCATATTGTGGACTTGCAACAAGTTAGCAAGTTGTTTGTGACAGCCCTGTAAATGTGTGCTCTGCTGCTATTACCCTACATACATAAATTTTACTGCATTTCTATGGGAACACAGGTGTGTTGGGGGGAGAAGGGCATATGTCTCAAATGTATGCATTTCCAGAGACTGTCCAGATGTTTGCTTTATATTTTGGTTCCATTTATCATAGTATTGTGATTGTCTTGGAAAATACTGCCATATCATTAAAGACCAAAGTTAGAAAGTAATGACAGACATTTGAGTTTCAGACTTCTTACCTCTCAGAGACTTACTGCAACTGCAAGACCTGCTGTGGTATGACTGTGTAAGTTTTTATGAGGAATATTTCATCATTGCACCTATTTGTGGGCCTTTTCCACACATTTCTTTATGGCTTTGTACAGCTGAATTGCTGTTAGAAGCTGAGAGGAGTGTATGGGAATCCAACATTGACATCCATGCATGCGACTTATGACCCAGCAGTTTATTAGGTCCCCATATACACTGCAGTGAATTTTTACACCTAGGCAACTACTGCATATTGTAGGGCAGCCAGTATTTGCCGAACATTTTCTGTTGTCCCACATAGCTGTCAGTTGTCTGATGCTGTCCCGGTAGGCTAGCTCATTCCCTTACATACATGCAGCAGTACCATAGATATGCTACCACAGTGTACTTCTCCATAAATTTGTTGTTAAGAAGAGTGACTTACCTTGTGCCTGCAGCAGTTGTGAGGACAGTGCTTCAGGGCTGACTCTGTCAAATGCACGCAGTACACAGCCTATACATGGTAAGGTACAGGTAGTAGATACAAAAAAGACCAAAAAACACACCAAACCAGCTGAAAGTAAGGTTAGCGCTTTTGTTTACTTCATAAGCAAACTTCATCAGACAATTAATTACAGCAAGCCCTTTATATATCCCTGCAAAAAACAAAACAATTAAGACATTAATTACATATTTGAATTATCCTTAAAGGAACATAAACAAACAAAAAAAAAAAAATATATATATATATATATATATATATATATATATATATATATATATAGGTACAGGTAGTGTGATGTGTGTGTCATCCTTTTTACTGTGTGTGCGAGTCAGAGAAAGGTGTGAGTCCCCAGGTCCCTAGTGTGTCAGTGTATGTGCTATGCACTGCCTTTTTGCCAAGACCAGGGTGCACTGGACACACCTATGTCTGGGTACAGGGACGGGCTCAGGGGGTTCCTCCTCCGAGTCCCACTGTGCCTGTAGGGACCTTGGCAATAGTGGGGGGGCTTTTTGTCCCTTCCCTGTGATGTTCCTGCTGCAGCTGTTTCTGCAGGATTATATTGTATAGCATGGCAGATACTATGAACATGTGGGCAAATGTGGCTGGAGAGTACTGCAGGGCTCCATCAGATATGCTGCGGCAGTTGAACAGTTTCTTCAGTGTGTGTGCATGCTTTTCTGATGGGTGCCATCATCCAAGTTCCAGTGCATAGCCAACATCCCTCACCAGATGGCCATATGGGATGTCCCCCCTGGCAAGTGCCTGGTACAGCTGTGAGGTGTGCCAGATGTGGAAGTCATCATAACTGCCAGGGCTGCCAGCACACACAATGATGATAATGCCCTGGGCATTGCACATGACCTGGCAGTTGGAGTGATAGCCGTTACGGTTGACATAGACTCAACTCAACTCAAAGGTGGTGCTTTGATGTGGACATGGGTGCAGTCTATGGCACCCAGTGCCTCTGGGTAGCGTGCTACATGGTGGAAGAGATGCATATTGATGGTCCTCTCCTCAGGGGTGTTGGGGAAATAAATGTGCTCACTGACATGTGTTAGCATGACATCCAGAAACTGGTGGAATACCCAGGATGCAAATGCCGGTGAGACACCCATGATGTCCCCAGTAGGTCTTTGAGTTGCTGTAGTATGTCCCAGTCCACCCTGTAGTGCTCTACTATCTCCAGCTCTAGCCCCTGAAAGGTCACCCTGGGTCTGAACACTCTTCTCCTCCTCAGTCAGGGCCAGTTGTCAGCATCATCCCCATCACCACCCCCAGTCTGTAGCATGTAGAGATGCAGCAAAGCAGCAGCAGCCCCTATCATTTTGTCAGTTAAAATTTCCAAGTGTGTACTCCAATGGTGCTGAGTATGTGGGGAAAATCAGATTGAAGGGTGTTTGCATACTTTATACTGGTGTGCTGCAGATGCAGCCTGTGTGATTGGCTGACTATGATACATTCCACCTGCTAGCTACCTTATTGAGGGGTTTGAATGGCCCACTGTGAGTGGCAGTGGTCTTATTAGTCATTTATAGTTGATTGCATTTGTCTGCTATTTCCTTTTATATTTTTCCCAAATTCCTCCAATTTTAAGCCCCACACCACTCCATGCAAATTTATGGAGCTAGTGTAAACAATGCTGAGCAGAAAGGGCCCTCCCTTAGACACAAATGCACTCTGCATTTCTTAAACCAGCTAAGAAGCCTCAGATACACCCCCTTGGTTAAGTGAGCACAAACAGAAGCCATGGAGCTCCAATGTACTTACACAAAGCATGAGACACCCCCTTTTCATGTCAGTTGTCGCTTCTGCCTACACCACCATGTTATAGCCCCTATATGGTTAGGTACCCGCGGACAAGGTGACCTATTTAGCTATTCAGTAAACTTAGCTCATTTACATACACCTAATTGCATATGCAGTAGTTGCACCACTACTCCAGAGCCTATGTCCGTAGCAACCAGTATAACCTGCCATTGCATGTGTCTGCATACTGGCCAGTATAACAGGAAAATTGATTTTAACTTTATTACTCCCCATTTACTATTTAATTTTATTTTTGGCTAGATTGCATGTCTGTGCGCTGCTGCGCTCCTCTTAAACATGACATATGTGCTAAAAAAAATTTTGCATCACTTTGACATGCCAATGGCCATATTTTTGGCCATTGGCATTCCTAATGCACCTAATGTATGCTTTACCTTTTGTTGCCATAGCCCATTTTTTTTTTTTTTTTACAGTCCAGTACGTGGTTACTTTCCGCATATATTTTTAATGCAGACACAGCTCCTACACGGATGTCTGTCTGTTTTCTGGATCAGTAAATCATCTCATTTGCATGGTTTTCACCAACAAATGAGGTGATTTACATTCTGCAATCACATCCACGGCAGCATAGTGCTGGGAGGCTTGTGCACGCCCCTAGCCTTGTTTTCTTGATTGCTCCACCTCCGAACTCCATGTTCAGGCTGCACCACTATGCCTACACCAAGAATAGCTCCATGTAGGCTTTTTTGAATTACCCCCAGTGTCTTTCTTTGGCATTGACATAAATGTTATTTTGCACATGAAAACACGTCAAATCAGTAGAATAATATTAATACAAAGGGGGACTCTAGTTGGATTTCAAAGCATAAATTATGCAACAATGTTTTATTAATATTCTAAATGTAAATGTAAATTGCATATGAACAAGTAAACAGCTACTATAAATATTTAATGGCAGAAAGATCAATAATTAGATAAATGTAACCTCCTGCAAACTAGAAACCATTGCTATCAGCTCCTTAATACAGCTAGCCAGAAAACAATTTTATTTTAAAAGAATTATAACTTCCCATTACACAGAAATCAATATATACTCTCAGGCTTCCAACAATTACATGTCTTGTGCTTTACATAATATTTATAAATAATAGTAACAAAATCAGCAAAAGGTAGTGAAAATAAATGTAACGTATTCCATATAGCTGTCCTCATGTACACAGATTGAACCATTGTATTACTCTTTTACTCTATCCCTAAACATTAGTAGCAGCGAACAATGAATACATCTTTCAAAGTTAAAAAAAATGAAATTATTTTAAAAACTGTTAAGAATTGCTTTATTAAATAATTGTACTCAATTATGCTAAAATACTATTGACTTCAGTGTTTATATCCCTTTATAGGGATTTTTGTAACTTATAGTCTATATTATTCAAAATGAATTAGTGGGCAAGTCTTGAGAACATTGTGACCAATGAATAAGGTCACCGTGCACTAGAATGATATACCAAACTCAAGAGATTCATAAAGTCAGCTATGCAGTTGAATACGATTATAAATGAGGTATTTTCTCCATTACATAACCATAGTACTCCATGCATGGTATATGTAGGCAAATAACATCCCCAGAATCGTATGTGATTCAGGTCTACATATAATCTTGGTTTAACTGTAAGTTACAGGACCAGAACTACATAACTATTTGAGTGCACTGATCCTCCTTCATTGATTATATTTATGTATTGCTCAGCTTACAGAGTTGAGTAGCCTCAGCAGCACAAAAGTGTAGAAAAAAATCAGTCAATGTTTTGCATTGCAAAAAAAACAAAACAAAACAAAACTACTGACCCTGTAGTGGTGCAGGCAAATCTGCTACCACAGCTAAACTTGCTCACATGCACATGCACACATGCACACATTGATGCAGCCAAGCTCTTGCTAATGGTAGATCTCACAGCACTAGGTCTTCTTATTATCACATTATACTAATGATGAACTGTACCATTATTGCCAACGAGTAAGTCATGAAATCTGAAATAAATTCAAAGAAAAAGGTCAGGCTTTGAGAGCACTAAAAGAAGTCCTACTAAGTACAGGAAGAAGATAAACAATTAAGAACAGAATGCTTCCAAAGAATGATAGCCAGCACCACAAAATACATTGTTATTAAGAGAAGACCCTTTAAAAGATCCATGGCATCATGGAAATCAATTTAATTAGAACAAAAAACTTGCAAGCCATCTTGACTTACTTTAATCATAACCCTAGCCACAAACTTTTTGGACAAGAATACGAACAATTCATTATACAGGCCCCTGCTATACATAGTGACAAATTCACAGAAAACAATAGTGTGCATGCTCAGAGACCAGTAACCAACTTAAATACAGCAAAGGAACACTCCTGTTTATTGGTGGTGTAAAAAGACAGCCAAAGTTCATAAAACCAAATAGTTTAATAAAACAGTACTTGCATTGAAAATAACATTCCAAATAGGTTCATAGGTAGGTACTAGGCTATCTGCCCGAAGGCATTTATAAGCCTAGCCAGAATGTGTTGGCTTTCGCCGCCCCCCTTAGATTAGTTCCCTGTGTCTCTGTCCAGCAGAGCCACTGAAGTGATCCCCGAGGTAAACTTTCTTTTTCCCATCCACTCATCAAGGTTTCTTTTGAAGAGTGTTAGTGAGGAGCTCTGCCTAATATAGATTGGGATCTTGTTCCAAAGCATGGGAAGTCTCTGGGACAGGAATCTAACCCTCCAGCATGTCCTATTTATTGTTGTGGTGAGGTTTAGATCCCTAGAGCATGTGACTTGAGGGGATAAGGTTTTCTTTAGGTGGAGCATGTCCATCAATTCTGGGTTGGACATGGCCTTGTATGTCAGGCAGAGATCACCTCTGAGTAGGCTGTATGTAACCGAGTACAGCTGTAGTTTCTTCTTTCGAGCTGCATTGGGCATCTGTTTGAGGCCAGTGATCCTCTTGGTAAGGTATTTCTGTGGTCTTTCCAGCTGTTGCAGGTGTCTTGTAAGGTACATCCCAAATGGGGTGTTGTACTCTATAATGGGTTTGATGAGTTGAGGGCACATTGACCTCTTTTGATCTGGATGCGAACCCTTTTGTGATTAGGTGGGCCATGTAGAAGGATTTTCTAACCACTTTGGCAATGTGATTATCAAAGTTGAGATTACTATCTACTTGGGTCCCCATATCCCTTATTACATCTTCCATATTTAGGGGACTACCACCTATGTGGTAGTTTGTGGGTACTTTGTTTTTTCCAAAGGGGATGACTATGCACTTTTTGGCATTTAGCTTGAGGCCATGATTTTGACACCAGGTATCCATCTCAGTGAGACCCTTTTGGAGGATGTCTGTGTCAGCCGGAGAGTCAATTATAGCCCCTAGTTTGCAGTCATCTGCGAACTTGGTCAGCCATAGTCCTCCTGTGCTTGCCTGTACCTTTGAGCAGTATATGTCGAACAGAAGGGGTCCTGGGACTGAGCCCTGGGTAACACCACTTGTAACCAGTTTAGAGTCTGACCTAGCTCCCGCAACTTTCACCATGTGGGTTCTGTCTGTGAGCCAGTTGGCAACCCATCTTGTGATGTAGGGGGTTATGTTCAGGCTGGTGAGCTTGTTTATAATAGTAGAATGGGAAATGGTGTTGATGGCCTTAGCGAGGTCTAGGTAGGCTGTGTGTATGACCTTTCCCTCATCTATAGCCTTGGTAACTGTCTCAAAGAAGTCCACCGGGTTTAGGAGGCATGATCTGCCCTTAAAGCTGAACTGCGTAGGGTCCAGTGTTTGGAGGTTCCCAATGTCTCGGTTAATGAGTTCTATGATGATGCGCTCCATAGCCTTGCAGACCAAGCTAGTCAGGCTTATAGGCTGATAGTTCCCAGGGTCTGTTGTGCCTCCACCTTTGTGGAGCAGAATAACCATTGCTGTGCACCACTCTATGGGTACATAGCCTGTGGAGAGGCTGAGTTTGAACAGTGTGTTTAGGTGAGGGGTTAGTTCGTCTTTGAGCTCATGTAGGACGCAGCCTTGGACACCATCTTGTCCCATTGATGCTGTGGTTTTGGCTTTGGAGAGGGCTGTTTTAACTTGAGTGTCTGTGATTTCAGGGACTTTACAGTCCTCTGATATGGTTATGGGCCCTTTTAGGGGTGAGAGGGGGGTGAAGTTTGCGCAGAACCTGTCTGCCAGGATGTTGGTGATATCGGTTGGTTCAGTGTATTTTGTGCCATTCTGCACTAACTCTGAGCAGATCTGAACATTGCCACTTAAGAATGCCTTGTGGTTGTCTCTGGAGTCCTTGACAATTTTTCTTTCAAAGCTCACCTTGGAGGATTTTATGAGGGATCGTAGTTTCTTGCTGATACTGATCAGAGATGTCTTCCCTTCTTGGGATTTTACTCTTTTCTGTGCTAGTTTCCTCCTTCTATTGTATAGCTTGTTTATGGCAGGAGTCCACCAGACTGGTTTCCTTTTCTTGGAGGAGTGAGTCTTGGTTTTGCTTGGGATGGCTTGATCCATGCATTCTTGTAGGTGCCTGTAGAATGCATTAGTAAAGGATTTTGCAGCTTGAACAGCATTATCCTTCAGCATGGGTGCTTTAAAACTCTCCACCTCAGACTTAAGTAATGTGAAGTTTGCTTTTGAAAAGTTTTTCATGGTGGTTTTCTTGTCCGGGTGTGGGGGCAGAATGTGGATATCCAAAGTGATTTGTTTATGGTCAGATCTAATCATTGAGGGGTTGACCTCCGGTGTAGAACACCGGTCGCCCATGTTGGTGACGACCAGTTCCAATATGTTGTCACCTCTGATGGAAGTGTTGACCAGTTGAACCAGGGTGTTTGAGTTTATAAATTCTAGGAAATGTTGAGCAAGGGAGTTAGTACTTGAGTAGTTCTCCCAGTTAATGTTTGGGTAATTGAAATCACCCAATATTAGGGTGTTTGGTAGGACCTTTATGTTTCCCATTGTTTCCAGAAATGCAGAATGGGGGTCCTGGGACATGGTGGGTGATGTGTAGCAAGCTACAATTTGAATTGCAGTTTTACCCGTTGTTAGTTGCATGTGGATGATCTCTGAAGCATCGTGCTGTGCCACTAACCTGGAGGTGTGGGTATCCTTGATGAATATGGATAAGTCCCCGCCTTTTGTATTTTAGTTTGGGTTCTGTGGCCAAAATGTATGGTATGAGTTGTAGCCTGCTAGTGCTGGGGTGCTCTCTGAAGCCTTAAACCAGGTTTCTGTTACTGCACATATATTGGATTTCTCCATACTGAGGAGTGCCTCGAGTGCGTGCATTTTGAGGTTTAGACTTCTGGCACTGAGTAGCATTACCCTCAGTTTTTTGTTACTTGTGCTGTTTACGGTGGTGGGTTTGTCTTTTGAGCCTTGCCTAAAAATGGCACAATGGGGGTGGCAAGAGCCTTGGCCAGTATTCGAAAGGCTAAGGGTGACAGGTGCAAGCTGTCTCTAGCGAAGCAGTGTGGCTTGTCGAGCATGTCATCCCAGGTGGACAGAAACTGGATCCCCTTTGAATGACCCCAGAAAAGTAGCTAATTGTTGAAATTGAGAATTTTTTCTTTATACCGTGGTATCATTCTTGGTGAGGGCAGGATGCTACTCAGGGTCAGGGTCATACCGGCCTGGGCTATGTGATCAGGGAGCTCTTCCATGTCTCTTTTCATGTAGTCCTGGGAGGTATGGCTCAGGTCATTCACACCAACATGGACAATGACAGAGTCATATTTGTACTTGTCTGGAGTGACCTGAGTGCTTGTGTTATGTGGTGGATCCTGGCACCCGACAGGCAGCTAACAGTAACCTTCTCCTTATTCAGACTAGTGAGTGGGACGTCAGTGTGCCTTAATATAGAGTCACCTATTACTAGTATGTTGGGTATGTTATTTTGTCTTAAGGGCTGTGATTGCATAGCACATTGGTTTTCTGAAGTCATGGTTTGTGTTGGGGGGGGGGGTGGAGGTTGCTTGGATGTTTGCTTTGGAGGTCTCTGCTGCTTTTGCAGATTTTTATTTAGAGCCTCCAGGTATGCTTTTATGTATTTATGTGTGTTTTTTGCCGGTGCTGGTTTAATGGGTCTATGTGAGACTGGGGGTGTGATACAAGTATTTCCCTTCTCCTCTTGACTGTCTGATCCAGTCTTGGGTTGAGAGAGCTTAGCCTCCAGTTTGGCTGTATAATTGAAACACTGGAGAAGTTACCAATTTCAATTAAGGATTTTTGTTCCTTACATATATTGTAACTTAATCAGAACTGGCATAATAACAAATTTCCAGGATCTGGACTATAACTACTGTAGAAGCCATGTCAATTCAGTAAACTCCATGCAGGCTTTCACACGAAGCCTACACAGAATTTACATGTATAAGCGGTGAGCAGTAGCACTCATTGCATATTCATGATGTGTGTGAGAATATAAGATATTTTATCGGTGCTGGCATGACTGACTGATTTTTGCAAAAGGAGTGCTTTTTTGTATTATTTTAGGCATACTTTTCACAGAAGGTGCAACTTACCTACTAAAAGATGAAAGCTTTTCAGTGCACAACCTCACTGTAAAACTGATTGGTTCTTCCTTGTTACTCCACTCCATGGCTCCATTTTGCCTGAATAAATATCTCCCTGTGAATAACCAAGGACTGCTGTAACTTCCCCTCCCAACCACCCCTGGAAAACATTATATGTACACTCCCCCGTCTTCCTTTTACAAACCAAACTTTTTAGTATAGGCTAGCTCTCATGGCACCTAACCAAGATGTCCCCTCGTTAACCACGTGGTGTGCTGACTGTAAGTGCTACTATATTATTTTACTGGCTTAATTGTGCTTTCTGTGTGGAAGTAATATTTAATTTAGCTAATGTCAACATATTTGAAGGTATTTCTGCTGTAAAACAAACTGAAAGGATCATGGCTTGTTAAAACATTAATAGTGGAGGTCACGATCCACACGCAATTGTGAACGATTACATTTTAGTCCCCCTGAATGTAAATCCTGCATATTTAACTATGTACTATTGGTTTCAGAGCTAAATAATCAGTACAAGATAGTTTTCTTAGTCCTATTAACTGATTACAACATGTGAAGTTGTTGTTCTTCGTTCGGCTTTTCCTTGTTAGGGGTCACCACAGCGGAACTCCGGTCTGCTAATGATTGGCGGTAGATTTTTTACGGATGCCGAGGTGCCAGCTTGATGCCCAACCTTCACTGAAGGTACGCCCATTCTACGCATGTCTTTTGAACACCACTTGACCATGGGGAGGACATGCAGACTCCACACAGAAAGCGCTCCGGCCGAGAATCGAACAGAGACCCTCGATGTGAGGCAACAAAGCTACCGCTGCACCGCCACGGCTTAGCTAAAAGGCTATTTTCTTTTACAGTAAATGTACAGTAGTGCTGATTTCACATCAGTGCTAACTTGCCAGTTAAAAGTGAATGTTTTAAAGGACTACTGCTATCAGTAGAACACTAGAAAGCCACAACAACCATTTATTTGAAGTGTATTACTAAATGCTGCTCCATTTGCATTAACTGTACAGTAGTTGCCGATCTTCACAGCAACACTAATTTGTCAGTTTAAAAGGGAATGTTTAAAAGAATACTCCTAACTTTACTTGCCGGTATTAAAAATTAATGTTTAAAAGAATACTGTTATTGGTAGAATGCTGGAAAGCCACAGCAGCCTTTCTTAACTGGATACAGCTAGTCACAGAGCTTTTTGTAATGCTACATAACTGCATTTTAGCCCTCATAATTGCATAACAGCAGCTGAAGTAAAACAGCTAATAATCGCTTTTTACCATTATTGGGCTATGCATGGCAGGTTTACTGCAATGCTGAGTTAGCAGTTTTTTAAGTGAATTTTTTTTTTTTAAGCACTAGAAGGTGAAACTGCATGGGATTTTCCTGGTGTTCTAGCAGAATTGTAGTGTATATAATTGGGATACTGAAATAAAACTGCACTGTTCTCTGCACTCTCACACAGTCCTTCACTTGCACTCTACCCCTCCAGCTCTCTCTCCCTCTTTTCAAACTTTAACCCGGCAGTAATCATTTTTTTTCTTCCTCTTGCTCCTGTCTTTTCAGCCTGAAAACCTAACACTGACACTCGGACTATCCCCTCACATGAAACTAACAAGTTAAAAAAAGAACACCCAAACAGAATCCTAAGTTGGACCACCTAGATGTGCCTTCTCTCAGCCTCACAGTGTAGGTGATAGCCTACAGTTTTTCTGAATCATATTTTATTAATACTGTGCATTTTTCTCAATTTAATTTAAGAGGGCCAGCACACCAGCGGACCTACACCGAGGCATTTCACCCAGATTCCTATCCTGTATCCCTTAGTTTTAAACTAGACTTATGTTATTAATTGGACTTCCCCATGTCTAAAACTAGATGGGAGTAGATCATAGGACATATTTTTTTTCCCTTTTTAATATATAACTACAGTTGTAGGATCCAACGCTGCTTATGAAACTAAACCCAGCTTCCCCAGTTCAATCCCCAAAACATTACAACAGAGTAGTCTCTACCCTATAAAAGAAATAAAAGAAGAAAGTGCTTTTTTGTATTATTTTAGGCATAATTTTCACAGAGGGGGCAACATACCTACTAAAAGCTAAAAGATTTTGAGTGCTCAACCTCACTGTAAAACTGATTGCTTTTTCCTTGTTACTCTAGTCCATGGCTCCATTTTGCCTGATTAAATATCTCCCTGTGAATAACCACGGACTGCTGTAACTTCCCATCCCCCCACCCCTGGAACAAGTTATATGTCACCCTCTCTTCTTTCTTTAACAAACCAATCTTTTAAGTATAGGCTAGCTCTCGTGGTGCCATTTTTTTAATCATATCTCCCTAACCAAGATGTCCCCTCAGTTAACCGTGTGGTGTGCTGACTGTAAGTGCTATTATACTGTTTTCTAGCTTTATTGTGCTTTCTGTGTGGAAGTAATATTTAATTTAGCCAATATGAACATATTTGAAGGTATTGCTGCTGTATAACAAACTGATAGGATCATGGCTTGTTAAAATGTTACTTGCTGAGGTCACGATCCACATTGTATTGTGAAGGATTGCATTCTAGTCCTCCTGAATGTAAATCCCGCTTATTTAACTGTGCACTATTGGTTTCCAAGCTAAATAATCAGTACAAGATAGCTTTCTTCGCCTTATTAACTGATTATAACATTTGAAGTGTTATAGCTAAAATACTTTTTCTTTTTACAGTAAATGGATAGTAATGTTAATATCACAGCAATTCTAACTTGCCAGTTAAAAGTGAATATTTTAAAGGACTACAGTAGAACGCTAGAAAGCCACAACAACCATTAATTTGAAGTGTATAACTAAATGCTGCTCCTTTTACATTAACTGTACAGTAGTTGCTGAACTTCCCAGCAATGCCAATTTTTCGGTTTAAAGGTGAATGTTTAAAAGAATACTCCTTACTTTACTTTCCGGTTTTAAAAATGAATGTTTAAAAAAAAACTTATTGGTAGAACACTGGAAAGCCACAGCAGCTTTTCTTAACTGGACACAGCTAGGCACAGAGCTTTTTGTAATGCTACATAACTGCATTTTAGCCCTGATAATTGCGTAACAGCAGCTGAAGTAAAACAGCTAATCATTGCTTTTTACCATTATTGGGCTATGGATGTCAGCTTCACGGTAACTTTGATTTAGCAGTTTTTTAAGTGAATGTTTTTTTTAAGTACTAGAATGTGATACTGCATGGGATTATCCTGGTGTTCTAGCAGAATTGTAGTGTATATAATTGGGATACTGTGATAAAACTGCACTGCTCTCTGCACTCTTACACAGCCCCTCAATTGCATTCTACCCCTCCAGCTCTCTCTCCCTCTTTCCAAACAATAGCATGGCAGACATATTTTTTTCCTTATTCTCGCATCTCTCTTTTCAGCCTGGAAGCCTATGGCTGATACTCCAGCTATCCACTAACCTTAAACTCACAAGTTAAATAAAAGAACACCCAAACAAAGTCCTAAGTTGGAGCACCTAGATGTGCCTTCTCTCAGCCTCACAGTGTAGGTGATAGCCTACAGTTTCTCTAAATTATATTTTATAAATACTGTGGGTTTTTCTCAATTTAATTTAATAGGACTAGCATACCACCGGACCAACCCCGAGGCCATCCATCCCGATTCCTATCCTGCATCCCATAGTTTTAAATTACTTATGTAATTAACTGGACTTCCTCATGTTAACCACTAGATGGCAGTAGATCATAGGACATCATTTTGTTTTCATAGGTTCATAGGTTCATAGGTAGGTATTAGGCTATTGGCCCTAGGATCTATATAAACCTAGCCAAAGGTACCCTGGCGTTCGCCACCCAAGAAAATTATTTTCCTGTGCCACTGTCGAGCAGAGCCACAGACGTGATTCCCCGGGGTGAATTTCCTATCTCCCATCCAATCATCAAGATTTTTCTTGAAGATTACTAATGAGGAGCTTTGTTTGATATAGATAGGTAGTTTGTTCCAGAGTATGGGAAGTCTCTGGGACAGGAATCTATCCCTCCAGCATATTTTGTTTATTGTGGTGACGAAGTTTAGGTCCATAGAGCATGTACCTCGTAGGGATTGGAATTTCTTTAAGTGGAGCATGTCTAAAAGCTCTGGGTTTGTCATAGCTTTGTGTGTTAGGCAGAGATCGCCTCTGAGTAGGCGATATGCAACGGAGTAAAGCTGCAGTTTTTTGAGACGGTCTGCATACGCATCTCTTTGAGGCCAGTAATCCTCTTTGTGAGGTATTTCTGTGGCCTTTCCAGTTGTTGTAGATGTCCTGTGAGGTACATACCAAAAGGGGCATTGTACTCTATAATGGGTTTAATGAGTGACAAGTAGAGGGGAACAATGGCCTCTTTTTTCCTGGATGAGAAACCTTTTGTGATGAGGTGTTCCACGTAGAAGGATTTCCTGACTACTGTGGCGATGTGATTATCAAAGGAGAGACTACTGTTCACCAGTGTCCCAAGGTCCCTTATCACACTTTTGGTGTTAAGTAGACTACCACCTATGTGGTAGCTCATGGGTACTGAGTTTTTACCAAAAGGGATGACAATGCCCTTTTTGGCATTGAGCTTGAGGCCATGGCTTTGACACCAGGCATCTGTCTCAGCGAGGCTCTTTTGTAGGATGGCTCCTAGTTTGCAGTCATCTGTGAACTTCGTTAGCCAAAGACCTTCTGTGTAGGCCTGTACTTCAGAGAAGTAGATACCAAACAGGAGAGGACCCAGGACTGAACCCTGTGGTACTTCACTTGTCACTGGTCTGAAGTTGGATTTGGAGTCTGCTACTTTCACAGTGTGGGTTCAGTCAGTGAGCCAGTTGGCAACTCATCTTGTGACATAGGGATTTATACCTAGTTTAGTGAGTTTATCTATAATTCCAGAGTGGGGGATGGTGTCGAAAGCCTTGGCGAGATCTAGATAGGCTGTGTGTACCACCTTACCCTCATCTACGGCTTTGGTGACAGGTTTAGGAGACATGATCTGCCTTTTACAAACCCGAACTGGGTGGGGTCCTGAGTTTGGAGATTACCAATGTCATTGTTTATAAGTTCCATGATGATATGTTCCATAGCCTTGCAGACCAGGCTCGTTAGGCTAATGGGGTGGTAGTTTCTGGGGTCTGTGGTGGTTTCCCCTTTGTGGAGTGGGATAACTGTCGCTGTGCACCATTCAGTGGGCACATAGCCTGAGGTGAGGCTATGATTGAACATGGTACTTAGGTGGGGTGCCAGTTCGTTCTGTAGTTCTTGTAGAACACTGCCTGGGATGTCATCAGGTCCCATGGATGCTGTGTTCTTGGCTTTGGATAGTGTGTTTTTTCTTGTGCAGCTGTGATTACAGGAACTTTGCATTCTTTTGGTATAGAGATGGGCCCTTAAGGGGATGACAGGGGGGTAAAGTTTGCATTGAACCTATCTGCCAGGATGTTGGCAATATCAGTTGGTTCTGTATATTTAGTGCCATTGTGCTGTAACTCAGAGCAGATCTGAGTGTTGCCATTGAGATTATTGACATAGCTATAGAATGTTTTGTGGTTGTCTTTAGAGTCAGTGGCGATTTTGTTTTCATAGCTAGCTTTGGAGGATTTTATGAGGGATCTCAGCTTCTTACTGAGGCTGACCAGGGAGTTTCTCCAATCATGGGATTTTACTCTTTTTTGCAACAGTTTCTGTTTTCTGTTGTAGAGTTTGTTTATGGCAGGGGACTACCAGATTGGCTTCCTTTTTTTGGAGGATAGCATCTTGGTTCTGTTAGGGATTGCACGATCCATGCACTCATGTAAGTGCTTATAAAGTGCATTTGTGTAGGATTCAGCAGTCATACCTCTATTGTCCATCAGCATGGGTGTCGTGAAGTTTGCCACTTCTGTCTTAAGAAGCGTGAAGTTGGCTTTGGAGAAATTGTTTACTGTGGTTTCCCAAATGGGGGTGGGGGAGGGATGTGGATGTCTAGGGTAATTAGCTTGTGGCCGGATCTGACCAACGAGGAATTGACCTCTAGTGTGGAGCACCAGTTGCCCATGTTGGTAATAACCAGGTCTAGGATATTGCTGTCCCTGGTGGGGGCATGGATAAGTTGATCCATGACATTGGAATTTATGAATTCCAGAAAACGTTGAGCACAAGAGTTGGTACATGAATAGTTTTCCCAGTTAATGGTAGGGTAGTTGAAATCACCCATTATTAGGGTGTTAGGTTGTACCCTAATATTTTCCAGTATATTAAGAAATGAGGAGTGGGAATACTGGGGCTTGGTGGGGGATCTATAGCACGCTACAATTTGGATTGCGGTGATAAAACTGCACTGCTCTCTGCACTCTCACACAGCCCCTCACTTGCACTCTACCCTCCAGCTCTCTCTCCCTCTTTCCAAACATTACCCTGTCAGCAATATTTTTTTTTTCTTCCTCTCTCTTCTCTCTTTTCAGCCTGGAAGCCTAGTGCTGATACTCAGGCTATCCCCTCACCTGAAACTAACAAGTTAAAAAAAAGAACACCCAAACTGAATCCTTAGTTGTACCACTTAGACGTGTCTTCTCTCAGCCTCACAGTGTAGGTGATAGCCTACAGTTTCTCTAAATCATATTTTATTAATACTGAGCTTTTTTCTCAATTTACTTGTAAGAGGGCTAGGACATCCACAGACCTACCCTGAGGCCATACACCCAGATTCCTATCCTGCATTGCTTAGTTTTAAATTAGACTTATGTAATTATTTGGACTTCCTATGGCCACGGTGGTGCAATGGTTAGCATTCTCGCCTCACAGCAAGAGGATCTCCCATTTGATTCTTGGCTGGAGCACCTTCTGTGTGTAGTCTGCATGTCCTCTCTATGGTCGAGTGATGTATACAGACATGCAGGTAGGTGCATGCGTGAATGGGTGTGCCTTCCTTGAAGGCTGGGCATCGGGCTGGCAACTCGCCACCATAAAAATCCACTGCCAATCATTAGCAGACCGGAGTTCGCTGTGACGACCCCGAACCAGTAAAAGCAGAAAGACATTACTAATTAATTGGACTTCCCCACCTTTACCACTAGATGGAAGTAGATCATAAGACATATTTTTTTTTCCCTTTTTAACATAATAACTACAGGTGTATGATCCAACATTGCTAATCAAACTAAACCCACCTACCCCAGTTCAATCCCCAAAACATTACAAAAGAGTTGTCTCTTCCCCATAAAATAAATAAAAACAGAAACACATAAGAAATAAAAGAATAAAGTGCTTTTTGCATTATTTTAAGCATAATTTTCACAGAGGGTGCAACTTACCTACTAAAAGCTTTTCAGTGAACAACCTCACTGTAAAACTGATTAGTTCTTCCTTGTTACTCCACTCTGTGGCTCCATTTTGCCTGATTAAATATCCCCCTGTGCATAACCAAGGACTGCTGTAACTTCCCCTCCTCCCCACCCCTGAACATGTTATATGCCCCACATTCTTTCTTTAACAAACCAAACTTTTAAGTATAGGCTAGCCCTCGTGGCGCCATGTTTTTTTAATCATATCTCCCTAACCAAGACATCCCCTCTGTTAACCGTGTGGTGTGTTGACTGTAAGTGCTACTATACTGTTTTGCTGGCTTTATTGTGCTTTCTTTGTGGAAGTAATATTTAATTCAGCTAATGTCAACATATTTGAAGGTATTTATGCTGTATAACAAACTGATAGGATCATGGCTTGTTAAAACGTTACTTGCTGAGGTCACAATCTACACGCAGTTATGAAGAATTGCATTCTAGTACCCCTGAATGTAAATCCCGCTTATTTAACTGTGTACTATTGGTTTCCGAGCTAAATAATCAGTACAAGATAGCTTTCTTAGTCGTATTAACTGATTACAACACTTGAAGTGTTATAGCTAAAATGCTTTTTCCCTTTACAGTAAATGTACAATAGTGCTTATATCACAGCAACACTAACTTGCCAGTTAAAAGTGAATGTTTTAATGGACTACTTTATCAGTAGTACTCTAGAAAGCCACAACAACCATTTATTTGAAGTGTATTACTAAATGCTACTCCTTTTACATTAACTGTACAGTAGTTGCTGATCTTCACAGCAACGCTAATTTGTTGGTTTAAAAGTGAATGTTTAAAAGAATACTAATATTACTTGCCGGTTTTAAAAATGAATGTTTAAAAGAATACTGTTATTGGTAGAATGCTGGAAAGATACAGCAGTTTTTCTTAACTGGATACAGCTAGGCACAGAGCTTTTTGTTATGCTACATAACTACATTTTAGCCCTGATAATCACGTAAAAGCAGCTTAAGTAAAACAGCTAGTCATTGCTTTTTACCATTATTGTACTATGGATGCTGGGTTCACAGCAATGCTGATTTAGCAATTTTTTAAGTACTAGAAGGTAAAACTGCATGATATTATCTTGGTGTTCTAGCAGAATTGTAGTGTATTTAATTGGGATACTATGATGGGCGGCGCAGTGGTGTAGCGGTTAACATAGTCGCCTCACAGCAGAGGTTCTCTGGTTTGATTCTCGGCTGGGGTGCCTTCTGTGCAGTGTTTGCATGTTCTCCCTGTGTTCGCGTGGGTTTCCTCCGAGTACTCTGGTTTCCTCCCACATTCTAAAGACATGCGTCTGGAGCATCTCTCCCCGGGCCTCCACCGAAAACAGGCTCTGTGGAACCTTGTCAGACTTTCCCGGTCAACACATGTTAAATAAAAGTAAATAAAACTGCACTGCTCTCTGTACTCTCACATAGCTCCTCACTTGCACTCTACCCATCCAGCTCTGTCTCTCTCTTTCCAAACCTTAACCTGGCAGTCATCATTTTTTTTCTTCTCTCTTTTCACCTGGAAGGCTAGTGCTGATACTCGGGCTATCCCCTCACTTGAAATTAACAAGTTAAAAAAAAGAACATCCAAACAGAACCTAAGTTGGACCACCTAGACGTGCCTTCTCCCAGCCTCAAACTAAACCCAGCTGCCACAGTTCAATTCCCAAAACATTACAACAAAGTAGTCTCTTCCCCATAAAGGAAATAAAAACAAACACCAAAGAAATAAAAGAAGAAAGTGCTTTTTTGTATTATTTTAGGCATAATTTTCACAGAGGGTGCAACTTACCTACTAAAAGCTAAAAATTTTTCAGTGCACAACCTCACTGTAAAACTGATTGGTTCTTCTTTTTTATTCCATTCTGTGGCTCAACCTGCTCCATTCATCCTTCAGACTCACTCCGCTCTCCTACCTTGCCCCCATATCCCACCCGCCCCGGTACCTCTAGACTTATACTCACTAAACCACATCCATCAGCAAACCACCCTATCACACCTCACCCCCCCTCACACTCACATACAAACTACCACACCCCTAGCATCATACACAACATACTTATAAAGCATCTTTATCCTCCCTCCACTATATCAAATTGCTATCCATTACGTAAAACAAAATGAAAATCAACTTAGGGTGCCTCCTCCTCACCCTCACAATACTAACAAAGCTCACATCCATCCACCCTAAAACTTCACTACAAAACACAAAGTACCATACAACACACGCGTACATTAAACCAAACCCACACAAGATACACTTCCCAACTACTGATACACTATTTAAAGACAGCTCAATGCTGCACATATATAGAATCCAATTAACAACAAACCACACTATAAACCTATCAGATATTTATCACAAAGAAATAACATATAGAATAAAACACATATTAATTACACAGAAACTTCTCATCTCAGGAGACATACACCCAAACTCAGGACCAAGCAATATCCTACTCCCACCTAAACAAAAATCAGACCTACTAATCATTAACATCAGTTCCAGGAGTATGACTAACAAACTTCCGGAAATACATGCATTTATAACTCATTGCTCCTCAGACATAGTAACCATAACTGAAATTAAAACCCAACATTCAGAACAATTAAATTCTCTAACCAGGGTATAACATACTAAGGCATAAATGGTGGTGGAGTCGCCATACTGTATAATAATACACTCAACATAAACCCCCTAGAAATCCCTATACCTACATTTCAAAAGGCAGAAACCTTAATCTCAACTCTTTTCATAAATGACACCAAAAAAATCAATATTATCTGCTGTTACATCCCCCCAGGCAACAACACTCCCACCATAGAAGAGATCTTACAATGGAGCTCAAATAAACTATCCCATGAAACCATTCTTTTAGGTGACCTAAACACAGACTGGTTAGCTTGTAACTCCAACAATCCCACAAATAATATAAGTCTGTATGGCTTTACCCAGATCATCCAGTAACCCACTAGAGTAGACAAAAAAATCCCACAATCAGTCTTATGCTGGACACTAGTTAATTGCTCAAAACAAAAATATCACACTGGATGTCTACCAGACAGCCTAAGTGACCACTTCCCCACATTCATACTACACAAATGTGCCAGTCTTAACAACCCTACAATTCTTAGGCAATTTAGAGATGACAATAAACTTAATATACAACCACATCTCAAGGCACCGTAAATGGGACCCACGTCTAACACTAAGCTTAGACCAAGCCTTCAACTACTTTACAAACACTTTCATTACCATCCTGAATTCAATCGCACCTATAAGAAGAATCAAAGTTAAATCAAACTACACACCATGGCTAAGCAGGGACACAAGAGCACTACTAAAAGCTAGAGATAAGCAATGGAAAGCATGGAAAAGAGTTAACACAAACCTATCCAAACAAAAATATCAAAAACTAAGAACTCAAGCAAAAAAAAATAAATAAATAAAACAAACTCGATAAGCAAAATTATTTCCTTAACATCCAAAAGAAACACAGAAGAGACCACCAAAAGTTCTGGCATTCCATCAACTCCCTACTTAACCCAGGTAAAACATCCACTCCAACTCCCACCACCAACAATAATACTAAAGACATTGCCTCCAAATTCAACCACCACTTTACTGAAACCATCCAATCCTTATCTTCTCAGCTGAACAAAAACAACCTCTCTCACACTCCAAACCAACCCTTAAACAATATCCCCCTCCTTTACCCTCTCACCTGTCCCTACAGCTACAATTAAAAACTGCTACAAAAACTTAAACCTACCACTTTTGCTGCAACAAGCAAATTCCTAATGGCTCACTATGTTACCCTATTTCCATCCTTATTAACCATTCCATTCAAAAATCTGACATCCCACAGCTATGGAAAGTATCATACATCATCCCTATTCATAAAGGCGGAAACTCCTACGATTTTTCTAACTACCGACCCATAGCCATCCTACTCCCCTTATCTAAATTACTAGAAAAGTGTACTCACTCTGAAGTTATGCAATTCCTAAACTCTAACAATTTCCTATCTCCCACACAACACGGCTTCCAGCAATACCATAGCACAACTACTGCCTCCTCTCTTTTACAAATATAGTTAACCTTCACAGAAATAAAAACAACTTTGTATCAGCAATATTTTTAGACTTAGCTAAGGCATTTGACATGGTGTCACACACCATACTACTAGACTCCATGGCCTCCCCATCCTTTGCCCCTTTCACTACAGCTTGATTTAAAAGCTACCTATCAGACAGACAACAATCTGTTCAATGGCTAAACAAACTATCTCCTCTACTCCCAATCACTATAGGAGTACCACAAGGTTCAATATTAGGACCACTACTCTTCTCCATATTTACCAACAACCTTCATACCTCCACTCAACATGCCACACTTATACAATATGCAGATGACTCAACCCTGATCGACTCTACACCATCACTCAATACCCTACAAAGACTCACTCAGGAATTATTTACCTCAGTGGAAAGTCAGATTACCCAGATCCAACTCATCCTCAATCCCTACAAGACCAAATTACTCATATTCACTCCCAACAAAACTAAACCCACCCATCAACCTTTCATAATCACATCCAAAAATGGTACTAACATCTCCCCCACTGACCACACTAAACTCCTTGGTGTAGAAATTGACAATAAACTACTATTTGATGTCCATATATCACAAGCAATCAAAAAGGTCCACAAAAAATGGGTAAACTATACAGACATAGAAAATTCTTATCTGATCAGGCACAAATTACACTAGCCCAAACACACCTACTATCCACTCTTATGTATGCTGCACCAATCCTTACCCACACAAGAAAACAGGAACTTGAATGACTTGAGTCATGCTACAATAAAATTGCCAGATTTGCTAGTAACTCCACCTTCAAAAACCATCACTGTCAAGCATTATGAGAGCTTAAATTGTTAGAACTTCCTCATCTACTTAACTATCACCAATTAATACTTGCCTGCAATATTGTGAATTATCTTAACAAAACCCCATCTCTAAAACAACTCCTAACCCAGTACGTGTCAAATCACCCCCTCCACTCTTCTGAAAAATCTCTCCTCTGTATCTCTGCAGTCAATAACTCTGCAGGTAAAGCTCTGTTCTCCCACAACATAGCCAGGAACTAGAACAACCTTCCCCCTACTCTAACCTCTGCTCCTTCAACTACTCTGTTTAAAAACTCTCTCAAAGGACACCTAGTAAATTCTTGGCTATATCCATACATCACATAAACCCCCTACCTCATATAACATCTAATAAACTAGCTACTCTCATAGAATTCTGTTATGCTGCAACTCAGGAAGCCAGACAGGTAACTTCAAAATGTAATTTTTTATGCATGATTTAAGATTTGCTATTTCTGTTAAAAGTGCCTTATGGCTGTTATTTTTTATATGTAACTTGTACGATATGTTTAAGTATTATTGTTACTTGCATGGAGCTTTTCTCCCCGGGCCTCCACTGTAAATGGACCTGTGTCATCAGACTATCCCAGTAAACAAATGTAAAATAAATAAATAAAATAAATAATTGTAAATTACCCTGTGTTACATATGCCAGAATGACTAGTTATAATTGTGTAAAGAAACGTATGTATTTTGATTATCACTTTGATTTATGCAAGATATTTGAATCAAACCGTGTTCTTCTGGCTGACCAAATATACGTGTTTTTAAGGAGAATTCTGAATGCATGTTATGCAAGAGTCAGCTAACCTAGATGTGATGTCCTTGTGCACCAGAGTTAAGAGAATAGAATCTTCACAACTGTGTGTTTACTTTTCAAAGTCTGATATGAGAGAGTAGAATTCGCATAGCAGCTTCCTGTTAATTTTAAAAATCTGTTATAAATTTTCATTAGTTGTGTAGTTGTGTAGTAGTTCAGTTGTTTTCAGAGTTATTCAGTTGTTTCCATAAGTAGTTGTTCAAGTCACTGAGGACAGACAACAGTCTGGAGTTTGGGCATAATTTCTCATCTTGCCTTGCAGAAGTAAGAGTATAATCTTGCCTTGGTGAGTTATTTAGATTAGAAAGGGACAGTTAATCTTCAAATATTCAAGGAACTACAGCTAGTTAACTTAGGAATTTTCTAAAATCAGTGTGAAATTTATCCTACAGTGTTGTTTTCATATTTCCTATGTATGAAACTCTGTTGCTTATTGCAATCCATTATTCAGTATTTGCATGCTTAAAATCCTTTTATTTATTATTAAATATTTTACCAACTCTCATTGTGGCTAGTTATTTTAGTGAATAATTTTAATAACTTGAGAGTGTTTATGCTTATTGTGATAACACCAGGGCCACTCCAAAAAAACTTACTGATTGTGTTACATACTACCATTTGTATTAATAGCTGTCTTGCCCAATATAATTGAACACCCCTTTTGAATGGTATTGTGGCATTTGATCGTTTAATTTGGGAAAGGGGACATAGCAGGTAAATCTGTGCCAGTCTTTCTAAAGAGGGTGTGTATCTGTGAATATCAGGCATTTAAGAGTGAGTGTGTTAGATACATAGAACTTGGGCACAGTGCTCTGCAGTGGTTAGTGTTGAGACTCATTTGAGGACATGGAGTGAATAGAGTGAAGCATATAGTCCAGTCCCAGGTTTGGAGCCTGTTCCTGGAGTACTCTTAGGGGAAATTGTGTACTTCATCCCTGCTTTTAGTGACACTCCCTTACCAGAGACAGTGGTGAGGATTGAGGCTCCTTAGTTACTCCACAAGATAAAGAGAACCTGTCACATATTGGTGACAGTGGTGTGGGATTCTATGGGTAGTTGTGACTGAGGTGTGCACTCTAAAGAGCCACAAGGTAAACATACAGAGTTTCATTGTCAGAAAAGTTTTATTCATTTTTAGTTAGTTTAGTCAGAGACAGCAGGCAAATATATCAGCAGAGTATTATAGCAAGGTGACAAGGAACCAGTTGGCCAAGGTGTGCAATGCCAAAGGACTTGTGCATGCTAACCTGATTAAGGATGCAATGATCTCAGCCTTAGTTGCAGCTGTGGAGTAGACCAGCAGCTTGGGTGATATCCAGTTTGGGGTTTGGGATATGCAGTTTTCCAAGACAGGACAGTTCACCTTTTCCTCAGAGGACGTAAAAATCCATCTGGAGTTAAAGAGACTTGAACTGGAAGCCAAAAATTTGAGAATGAAGAGAGACTGCAACTGGAAGCCAAATGTTTGGAGGATGAAGAAAAGGAGAGAGAGAGAAGCAGCATCAGTATGAACTGTGGCATTTGGAGATGGAAGCTGAAGAGATTGAAAAACAGAGATAGCACAAAAAGGAGATTTTAACCCTTTGAAAGGGTCAGAAAGGTAATGCAGAAGAGAATAACTGAACCCAAGAATCCATAAAGGTCAGTAAACGTTTTCCTCAGTACAGGGAAGGACATGATTTTTATAGTTTTATTTATATATTTGAGAGTGTATGAAAACAGTATAATGTTGATCAAGGGCTATGAGTACGGTTCCTGACCCCCTTACTCCATGGTAGAGTTGTTAGTGCAATTGCTACACTATCTGATATTGATTGTTTGAATTACTATACTGAAAAACAAATGTCCACTTGATTGTTTCAAATTAACCCCTGAAATGTATAGAAAAACAATTTTGTTAACATACATGCAAGGCAGATGAAAGTGTATGTGATTATATTGCTGATTTAAGTACTTACTTTCACAGGTGGGTGAGTGGGTGTCAGGTCACCACTTTTGAGGGCTGGCAGACCTTTTGGTGACGGAACAAGCTCTTAACATTTTGTCTGAGGACATGAGAATCTGGTTGGCAGACTGAGACTGTAACTCTGCAAATGAGTTGGGGAAGAAAGATGATCTCTGTGTAGCAAGTAGGGCACCACTGCATAAGAAAGGGATACCCAGTGTTGTACATGAACATGAGGGAACCCAAGGGGGGCAGCCTAAACCACTCCAACAGAGTTCACTAGTAAAAGGGAAAGCCACTAGTTCAAGCACACAGTCAGAAATAGGGATTAGATGTTTTAAATGTAATCAGAGGGGCCATGTGCATGCAAATGTCCATTGAAGCAAGGTGAGAAACAAAAGGTGAGGGAGACAGCAAGTGGGAATGATAGAATGGCAATGGTAAGCTGTCTCGAAACAACAGAGTGCAAAACTATCACCAACATTTGTATCCTATCTTAGTGTATGGAAGATAGACCACTGCTAAGAGACAGACAGCTTCTGATAAAACCATTGTGAGGCCTGAAGTGCTTACAGAAGAGCAATATTTGCATGGGCAGTCCACACCAGTCAGAGCTTTGGGTGGGATCCCATTCCAAATACCTTTGTCCAGGATTCATCTTGACTGAGAGGGTGGAAAAGGGAACAAGCAGGAAGGTGTATTTGAGGATATCGCTGCAGATGTCTTAATAGGGAATGGTTTTGATAATGTAATACCTTGTGGGCATGCAGTTACATGCAGTCAGATTTGGAGACAGGCATGCAAGTCTGGTAGCCTGGAGGAGACCCAGAGAGATCCCATACCTGAAGCTGGGGCTGGTGATGTGGCTAATTCAGAGAGGAAGCTATCTTGTAGCAGTGAGCCTGAAAGTGAGTCACAGCTGTTGGTAGGTACTGATGTTCCCATGGACATGGTGACTGCAAGAACAGAGGTGAGAGGTAGTACCCAGGCTCACAGTGAGGCACAACTATCAAATGATATTAGGCTTCCTATAGAAGGGGAGCTGGGAGATGTTACCAAGATAGAGTTGAGAAAGCCTCAGCTTGTGGATCCTACTTTATGAGGCTTGAAGAGGAGGTTAAGGAGGTACTTGATGCTCAAGAAAAAGAGGAGTATGGATACTGGGATAAAGGGTTACTGTATATAGAGTGGACCCCAATGGAGGGCTAGAAGTTGAGGTAATATGGCAGTTGGTATAATCCAGAGCCTACCATCTGGCACTGCTAGTGATAGCCCATGACATTTCTTTTGCAGATAACAAAGGGTTACTGTATACAGAGTGGACCCCTGAGGGAGGGCTATAGGGTGAGGTAATACTGCAGTCAGTAGAGCCCAGAGCCTACCATCTGGCACCTCTCACCATAGTCCATGACATTTCTTTTGCAGATAACAAAGGGTTACTGTATACAGTGGACCCTTGAGTTAGAGCTAGAGGGTTAGGTAATATGGCAGTTGGCAGAGCCAAGAGCCTACCATCTGGCTCCTCTAGTCATAGCTCATCACATTCCTTTTGCAGGTCATATGAGCATAAAGATTAGTGAGACATGCACTATGCAGAACTTTTATTGGTCTGGGATTGCAAATGTTTTCACAGGGTACCGCAGTGCCTGTGAACAGTGCCAAAAGATAGGCATGAAGCAGGGACATAAGTTGTACCATGTTAACATGGTGAAGCCTTATCATGATAGGCCCTGGTGTTGAGTATTCACAGTGGATGGCAGGAGGAGTCTGAGGGGGATCTGCTGATTGAGCTTCTCACTGAAGCTCAGACCAACACTTCTGTGGTAGAGGTAGCAATATCTCAGTGGCTATCCCCTATTCACGTTAAAGAAATCTGAGCAGTGTTACAGAAGTTTAGGGGGCATGTTTACTGGGAAACCTAGCTCTTATAGAGTACTCAAGTGAGTCAAACAGACTTTAAAGGAGGAGATAAAGGAGATGTTGGAACTGGGGTAATCCAGCATTCTGGTAGTCCTTTGGCTTCCCCACTAGTGTTGGTACCAAAGAAAGTTGGTAGTGTTAGATTCTGCACAGACTACAGAAAGTTAAAGAGTTACACAGAATCAGATGCGTCCCTCATGGCTAGAGCAAATGAAGCCTTAGAACAGGTGGGTGGTGCTAAGTATCTGACCACTATTGATCTGACCAAGGGATACTGTCAGGTGCCCTTGACTCCCATTGCTAGAGAGAGGTCTGCTTTTGCAACTCCTTTTGGATTATATGAGTTTACAAGGATGCCCTTTGGGATGAAGAATGCCCAAGCTACCTTCCAGAGGGTAGTAAATTATTTTTAGTAGGAGCAGGAGACTATGCTCTTGCCTATTTGGATGATATTGCCATTTACATTCATTCTTGGCAAGAGCACCTTCAACATGTCAGGGAGGTCTTAGGTAGATTAAAAAGAACATGGTTGACCATTAAGGCTAGTAAGTGTCACGTGGGTATGGCAGAGGTCTCCTATCTAGGACATAGAGTATGGAGTGGTAAGATTAGGCCAGAACCTTCTAAGGTGGAAGCTATTCAGGTGTGACCTGCCTCTGTTGCCAAAAAGTAGGTAAGGAAATTCTTGGGGATAGCGGGGTACTATAGAAAGTTTACTCCTAAGTATAGTACAATAGCTGCTCCACTCATAGATCTGGCAAGGAAAAATAGACAGAAAATGTAGTGTGGACCTCAGCTTCCAAGCAGGCCTTCCAAAAGCTTAAAAAAGCTTTAGGAGGACCAGCTGTATTAGCCAGTCCAGACTACAGCAATGCCAATGCAGATGAATTCTCAAGGCAAGGTATAGGTTACTGTGTTCTTGGACAGCCCCATTATTCTCAAGTGATGATTTTCCAGGGTCATTTATAAATCTAGCAGTTACTCCTTTTTTACACTGAGGAAGAGTCCTGTGAGACTTGAAAGCTTTGTGTCTTATTCACTTTTTCTATTTTAAATTTTAATTTTAATAAATATTTTCTATTTTATTAAAGGAGTTTGACACGTTTGCACTGCTGTTTTTCTTATGTTTTTGCCTATTGTTTTACAGTAGTACATTAAGCTACCTGAGCATGTTTTTTTGTGTTTTAGCTGTTTTTTTATTTGCTTTGTAGCACATTTCTTTTTGATTCCTACTACCCTTTACTTTTTACCAAGCTAGCACTTTGACTGATGATGGGAACACAACCTAATGGGACTTCTAATACACTTTCAAAGCTGCTAATAATCTAATTAAAAAAATGTATGAACTTGAAACAACAACACAGAAATTCAGAAGACTGCAGTGGCAAAAATTCAGCTTCTACGCATAGCTTGAATTGGGTATTATACCTAGGGGCTTATGAATTACTAAATGCCTAAAATACCCAGAGCTGGTGAAGAAATGGCAAGAACTAAACCTATAATTGAGTTTTAATTATATGTGACTTATGAATGAATTCTTTGTAACTACTGAGACTGGATTGGTAACACTGACTGAGAAATCCGAAAATGATATAATTAATTCAGCTTTTTTAATAGTGTTATATCTGAGTGCCAACATAAGCTTGAGAGACTTAAGGCTTTTGAAAATAAACGAACTGCTTCTAAAAAAAGGAAAATTGTTCGTGACTTTAATGACTTTGAAAATGGGAACGTTTTTCAATGGCCTAGGACTAATGCCTACAATAATGATAGTAGCCATAATTATCATAAAAGTAGCAAAAGTCAATCTCTACACCAGTTAAATTCTAACAACAACATTATCCTGGGACAAGCTACTATAGAAAATACGGCTCCACCTAGAACTTCAGATGTATAGCCCTTATGTATGGGCTTGTCAGCATCTGAAGTGGATGTTTTTTCACTTCCCGATTCCGTGAAGAACAAACAGACATTCAGTTCAGATATACATATTATAAAAAATAAATCTGAAATTGATTCATCTATTTTTATCCCTAATAGTACAGTGACAATTAAGGCTTTTCATAATATGTGTAAGAATGAACTGCATAAGCTGCTTTTTGAAGAAAACAATAAGAACATTTTTAATTTAGACTTAGAAGAATGTGAAGCTTTAAAATTGTTGATGCAAAGAGATGACATAATTATAAAGCAAGCAGCTAAGGTTGGCAAAACAGTTATGAATACTGACAATTATGTAAGCTGGATGCTTACACTACTTTCTGATGAATGCACATTTAAGAAGATTAACAAAATAGAAGTAAGCAAAACTATTTATGTTGTCAAAACATTTTTATATAATTTGGTAATGGAGAGTTCTATTACTCCTGAGCTTTACAGTTATTTGTATATAGAGAATCCTGTGATTTCCATTATATATGGGCTCCCTAAGATACATAAGAACCCACAGGTACCACCAATGAGACCCACTGTGTCCAGACGTAGATGGGTTACTACTGCTCTATCTAAATATTTGGAGTATTAGTTATGTAAATTGTAGAAATATAGTCAGAGGTATATAAAAGACAGACATGATTTCTTATCTGCACTGCATATATGGATTAATAATAATGAGCTATGTAGGCTGTGGCTTGTTACCTTAAACATTAAATCATTATTTACCATTATTCCAAATGAAATAGGTATATAATATGTTAGAGAGTTTTTATTTGAGCACAGTTATTTTTAAAATAGTAAAATAGAATTGATGTGTTCTATGTTAGATACAGTTCTTTGCAGATAACAAAGGGTTACTGTATACAGAGTGGACCCCTGAGGGAGGGCTATAGAGTGAGGTAATACTGCAGTCAGTAGAGCCCAGAGCCTACCATCTGGCACCTCTCACCATAGTGCATGACATTTCTTTTGCAGATAACAAAGGGTTACTGTATACAGAGTGGACCCTTGCGTTAGAACTAGAGGGTTAGGTAATATGGCAGTTGGCAGAGCCAAGAGCCTACCATCTGGCTCCTCTAGTCATAGCTCATCACATTCCTTTTGCAGGTCATATGAGCATAAAGCTTACTGAGACATGCACTATGCAGAACTTTTATTGGCCTAGGATTGCAAATGTTTTCACAGGGTACCGCAGTGCCTGTGAACAGTGCCAAACGATAGGCACGAAGCAGGGACATAAGTTGTATCATGTTAACATGGTAAAGCCTTATCATGATAGGCCCTGGTGCTGAGTATTCACAGTGGATGGCAGGAGGAGTCTGAGGGGGATCTGATGATTGATCTTCTCAGTGAGGCTCAGACTGACACTTTTGTGTGAGAGGTAACAATATCTCAGTGGCTATCCCCTATTCAGATTAAAGAAATCTGAGCAGTGTTACAAAAGTTTAAGGGCATATTTACTGGGAAACCTAGCTCTTATAGAGTACTCAAGTGAGTCAAACAGACTTTAAAGGAGGAGATAAAGGAGATGTTGGAACTGGGGTAATCCAGGATTCTGGTAGTCCTTGGGCTTCCCCACTAGTGTTGGTACCAAAGAAAGTTGGTAGTGTTAGATTCTGCACAGACTACAGAAAGTTAAAGAGTTATACAGAATAAGATGTGTACCCCATGGCTAGAGCAAATGAAGCCTTAGAACAGCTAGGTGGGGCTAAGTATCTGACCACTATTTATCTGACCAAAGGATACTGTAAGGTGCCCTTGACTCCCGTTGCTAGAGAGAGGTCTGCTTTTGCAACTCCTTTTGGATTATATGAGTTTACAAGGATGCCCTTTGGGAAGAAGAATGCCCCAGCTACCTTCCAGAGGGTAGTAAATTATTTTTTAGTATGAGCAGGAGACTATGGTCTAGCTTATTTGGATGATATTGCCATTTACAGTCATTCTTGGCAAGAGCACCTTCAACATGTCAGGGAGGTCTTAGGTAGATTAAAAAGAACATGGTTGACCATTAAGCCTAGTAAGTGTCACGTGGGTATGGCAGAGATCTCCTATCTAGGACATAGAGTAGGGAGTGGTAAAATTAGGCCAGAACCTTCTAAGGTGGAAGCTATTCAGGTGTGACCTGCCTCTGTTACCAAAAAGTAGGTGAGGAAATTCTTGGGTGTAGCAGGGTACTATAGAAAGTTTGCACCTAAGTATAGTACAATAGCTGCTCCACTCATAGATCTGGCAAGGAAAATTAGACAGAAAAGGTAGTGTGGACCTCAGCCTCCAAGCAGGCCTCCCAAAAGCTTAAAAAAAGCTTTAGGAGGACCACCTGTATTAGCCAGTCCAGACTACAGCAATGCCAATGCAGATGAATTCTCAAGACAAGGTATAGGTTACTGTGTTCTTGGACAGCCCCATTATTCTCAAGTGATGATTTTCCAGGGTCATTTATAAATCTACAGTTACTCCTTTTTTACACTGAGGAAGAGTCCTGTAAGACTTGAAAGCTTTGTGTCTTATTCAATTTTTCTATTTTAAATTTTAATTTTAATAAATATTTTCTATTTTATTAAAGGAGTTTGTCACGTTTGCAACACTGTTTTTCTTATGTTTTTGCCTATAGTTTTACAGTAGTACATTAAGCTACCTGAGCATGTTTTGTTCATGTTTTAGCTGTTTTTTTATTTGCTTTGTAGCACATTTCTTTTTGATTCCTATTACCCTTTACTTTTTACCAAGCTAGCATTTTAACCGATGATGGGATAACAACCTAATGGAACTTCTAATACACTTTCAAAGCTGCTAATAATCTAATTAAAAATTGTATGAACTTGAAACAACAACACAGAAATTCAAAAGACTGCAATGGCAAAAATTCAGCTTCTACGCATAGCTTGAATTTGATATTATACCTAGGGGCTTATGAATTACTAAATGCCTAAAATACCCAGAGCTGGTGAAGAAATGGCAATAACTCAACCTACAATTGAGTTTTAATTATATGAGACTTACGAATGAATTCTTTGTAACTACTGAGACTGGATTGGTAACATTGACTGAGAAATCCGAAAATGATATAATTAATTCAGCTTTTTTAATAGTGTTATATCTGAGTACCAACATAAGTTTGAGAGACTTAAGTCTTTTGAAAATAAACTAACTGCTTCTAAAAAAAGGAAAATTGTTCGTGACTTTAATGACTTTGCAAATGGGAACGTTTTTCAATGGCCTGAGACTAATGCCTATAATAATGATAGTAGCCATAATTATCATAAAAGTAGCAAAAGTCAATCTCTCCACCAGTTAAACTCTAACAACAACATTATCCTGGGAGAAGCTACTATAGAAAATACGGCTCCACCTAGAACTTCAGATGTATAGCCCTTATGTATGGGCTTGTCAACATCTGAAGTGGATGTTTTTTCACTTCCCGATTCCGTGAAGAACAAACAGACATTCAGTTCAGATATAGATATTATAAAAAAGAAGTCTGAAATTGATTCATCTATTTTGGAAAAAGGAACACCAAGACGAAGTGAAGAGACACCCATTACCTCTTCTAGTTTTTTAGAGGCACCCCAACAACTGAATCAACTGATTCAATGGCTGTTACAACTCCAGCTTCCTTTACAGGTTCTACCAACCAAAAGAGCAAAAAGTCAAACCAGAGGAAGGAGCAGAAAGCGGGAAATGAAGGAACGACTAGCCACACCGACACGGATGGAATGCCTAACCTTCGCACAGGTAGAACCACCGGTGACAAGAAACAAAACCACCAAGAATTTACAGAAGTAGGACATGCTGTTTCTAATTTATCAAAAGTTGTTTTTAGTAATGTAGAGTTGAGAGCCGTTGATAAAAGATTAGCCTTTATTCCATGTTGCTCATTCTGATATGCAGTTAAAATGCACTAGCGCTTTTATCCCTAATAGTACAGTGACAATTAAGGCTTTTCATAATATGTGTAAGAATGAACTGCATAAGCTGCTTTTTAAAGAAAACAATAAGAACGATTTTAATTTAGACTTAGAAGAATGTGAAGCTTTAAAATTGTTGATGCAAAGAGATGACATAATTATAAAGCAAGCAGCTAAGGATGGCAAAAAGTTATTATGAATACTGACGATTATGTAGGCTGGATGCTTACACTACTTTCTGATGAATGCACATTTAAGAAGATTAACAAAATAGAAGTAAGCAAAACTATTTATGTTGTCAAATCATTTTTATATAACTTGGTAATGGAGAGTTCTATTACTCCTGAGCTTTACAGTTATTTGTATATAGAGAATCCTGTGATTTCCATTATATATGGGCTCCCTAAGATTCATAAGAACCCACAGGTACCACCAATGAGACCCACTGTGTCCAGACGTAGATGGGTTACTACTGCTCTATCTAAATATTTGGAGTATTATAGGTTCATAGGTTCATAGGTTCATACTAGGCTATCTGCCCTAGGGCATTTATAAGTCAAGCCAGAGTGTGTTTGGCTTTCGCCACCCATTTTAAATTAATTTTGCTATGCCTTTTTTTGCGGTTAGTATACTGTGCCTCTGTCTAACAGTGACACAGAAGTGATACCCGGGGTAAACCTATGATCTCCCATCCACTCATCAAGATTCCTCTTGAAGAGAGTCAATGAGGAACTCTGCCTAACCTGGACTGGGATTTTATTCCATAGTGAAGGGAGCCTCTGGGTTATGAATCTGTCCCTCCAGCATGTCCTATTTATTTCAGTGCTGAGGTTCAAGTCTCTAGAGTGCATTGCTCGATGGGATTTGGATTTTCTGAGGTGCAGCATGTCCATTAATTCCGGTTTGGACATGGCTTTATACGTCAGGCACAGATCGCCTCTGAGCAGGCAGTATGCCACTGAGTAGAGCTGGAGTTTCTTTAACCGGGCAGCATATGGCATCTGTTTGAGCCCTTTGATCCTCTTGGTGGGGTACTTTTTGGGTCTTTCCAGTTGCTGCAGGTGTCTGGTAAGGTACATCCCAAAAGGGAGCATTGTACTCAATTATGGGCCTGATGAGGGATGAGTAAAGAGGCACGATGACCTCCCCTGATCTAGATGTGAATCCCTTCATGATTAGGTGGGCTATATAAAATGTTTTTCTAACCACTTTGCCAATGTGGTTGTCAAATGAGAGATTGCTATCATCTTGGGTCCCCAGGTCCCTAATTACTTCTTCTGTACTTAATGGATTACCACCTATGTGGTAATTTGTGGGCACTTTGTTTTTGCCAAAGGGGATGACTATACACTTTTTGGCATTTAGCTTGAGGCCATGGCTCTGGCACCAGTTGTCTGTTCCTATGAGGCCCTTTTGGAGGATGCTTGTGTCGGCTGGAGAGTTGATTATGGCACCCAGTTTGCAGTCATCTGCGAACTTGGTCAGCCACAGTCCTTCCGTGTTGACCTGTACCTCCGAGAAATATATACCGAACAAGAGAGGTCCCAGGACTGAGTCTTGTGGGATGCCACTTGTAACTGGTTTGGAGTCTGACATGGCTCTAGCAATTCCAACCATGTGGGTTCTGTCCTTGAGCCAGTTTGCAACCCAACTAGTGACATAGGGGTTTATATTTAAGCTGGTGATCTTATCTATAATGCCCGAGTGGAGTATTGTATCAAAGGCTTTTGCATGGTCCAGGTAGGCTGTGTGGACCACCTTCCCCTCGTCAATGGCCTTGGTGACTGTTTCAAAGAAATCAACCAGGTTTAAGAGGCAGGATCTGCCCTTAACAAAGCCGAACTGGGTAGGATCCAGTGTCTGTAGGTCCCCAATATCTTTATTTCTGAGGTCCATGATGATCCTTTCCATAGCTTTGCAGACCAAGCTAGTCAGGCTTATGGGGCGATAGTTTCCAGGATCTGTTGAGGCACCACCTTTGTGGAGAGGGACCACTGTTGCTGTACGCCACTCTTTGGGTACATATCCTGTAGTAAGGCTGAGATTGAACAGTAGTTTTATGTTTGGGTTTAGCTCTTCTTGGAGTTCATGTAGGGCCTTGGCCGGGACACCGTCTGGTCCCATTGATGCTGTGTTTTTGCTTTGGAGGCGGCTCTTAGCTGAGCATCTGAGATGTTAGGGGGGCAGCACTCTGCTGGGATAGATATTTGCCCTTTTGGTGGGGGGGGGGGGGAGTTTGCGCTGAACCTGTCAGCTAGGATGTTGGCAATGTCTGTGGGTTCGATGTATTTTTTGTCATTTTGGACTAATTCTGAGCATATCTGGGAATTCCCACCCAGTAATATAGTCAGAGGTACATAAAAGACAGAAATGATTTCTTATCTGCGCTGCATATATGGATTAATAATGAGCTAGGTAGGCTGTGGCTTGTTACCATAGACATTAAATCATTATTTACCATTATTCCAAATGAAAGAGGTATATAATATGTTAGAGAGTTTTTATTTGAGCATAGTGATTTTTAAAATAGTAAAATAGAATTGATGTGTTCTATGTTAGATACAGTTCTTTGCAATAATGTTTTTCTGTGTAAGGACCAATTTTACCATCAATGCTCAGGTGTTGCCATGTGCACAGCTGTAGCTAATAGATATGCTAAATTAGTATTAGCTAAATGGGAAGAAGTCAATATTTTCAGCAATGACAATAATTTTTATTACATAGAACTTGCCTTTTATAAAAGATTTGTGGATTACATCTTCCTTCTTTGGAAGGGAGATGAACAGTATTTGCATATTTTTGTTGAATATTTATAGACAACAACTTTTTTATCATTTGAATTAAAATATTCTGAATGTAATATTAATGTTTTGGATGTTACCATTACATATAATAATTATAAGTTTGATACTTCTGTTTATAAGAAGAATGTACAGGCCACATGATATGCACATGCCAACAGCATGCATCCAAGGCATATTTATAGAGGGATAGTAAGAAGTCAGCTACTTAGGGCTAACAGATTAAACATGACTACTGAAGGGTAGAATAGAGAGGGAGATGTTATGGTTCATGATTTCATTTTAAGAAAATATAATACCAAAATTATTAATGATGGCACATTATTTATAGATTCTGAAAGAGAAAAAGTTGTAAACTGTACATATTAGGTAAGACATTAATAAATGGACCTACACCTGATAACCCTGAGTCATCTATTAGGTATATTACTAAGTACAATACACATACTGCACAAGTTCAAAAGATCATTGAAAGAAATTGGGATATTTTAATATCTGATAATGAAGTTAAAAAATTGTAAGTGATAAACCCCATTTTGTGTTTAAGAAAGAAATTTGAAACAACAGTTATGTTATAAGTATTTTGCAAATCCTGTTTTGGCAAGCAAAAACTGAGGGTGATGCTTCTCAATGCTAGAAGTCTAAATCTCAAAATGCACTCACCCGAGGCACTCCTTAAAATGGAGAACATCAATATCTGTGCAGTGACTGAGACCTGGTTCAAGGCTCCAGAGAGCACCCCTGCACTACCAGGCTATAACTCATACCATACTTTTCGGCCATGTAACCTGGACCGGAACACCAAAGGCAGAGGTGTGTCCATATTCATTAAGGATATCCACATCTCCAAGCTAGTTGCTCAGCATAATGCAGCCGAGGTTATCCAAGTGCAATTAACTCTAGGCAAAACTGCAATCCAAATTGTAGCTTGCTACAGATCCCCCACCATGCCCCAGGATTCCCACTCCTCTTTTCTTGATGTACTGGAAAATATTAGGGTTCAACCAAACACACTAATAATGGGCGATTTCAACTAGCCCACTATTAACTGGGAAAACTACTCATGTACCAACTCCTTTGCTCAACGCTTTCTGGAATTCATAAACTCCAATGCCCTGGATCAACTTATTCACACCCCCACCAGGGGCAACAATATCCTAGATCTAGTCATTGCTAACATGAGTGACCAGTGTTCCACACCTGAAGTCAATGCCTCATTGGTCTGATCTGACCATAAGCTAATTACCCTAGATATCCACATCCTGCCCCCACCCCCCATTAAGGAAACCATGGTAAAAAATTTCTCCAAAGCCATCTTCATGCTTCTTAAGACAGAAGTGGTGAACTTCATGACACCCATGCAGACGGACAGTACAGTTACGACTACTGAATCCTACACAGTTGCACTTTATAAGCACTTACACGAGTGCATGGATTGTGCTATCTCAAACAGAATGAAGACGCTATCCTCCAAAAAAAGGAAGCCAATATGGTGGTCCCCTGCCATAAACAAACTGTACAACAAAAGGAAGAAACTGTTGCAAAAGAGAGTAAAATCCCATGAGTGGAAAAGCTCCCTGGTCAGCCTCAGTAAGAAGCTGTGATCCCTGATAAAATCCTCCAAAGCTAGTTACAAAAACAAAATTGCTACTGATTCTAAAGACAACCACAAAGCATTCTATAGCTATGTCAAGAATCTCAATGGCAACACTCAGATCTGCTCTGAGTTACAGCACAATGGCACTAAATATACAGACCCAATTAATATTGCCAACATCCTGGCAGATAGGTTCAGTGCTAACTTTACCCCCCTCTCATCCCCTAAAGAGCCCATCTCTATACCGGAAGAATGCAAAGTTCCTGTAATCACGGCTGAACAGGTAGACACCACATTCTCCAAAGCCAAGAACACAGCATCCATGGGAACAGACAACATCCCAGGCTGCATTCTACATGAACTACAGAACGAACTGGCACCCCACCTAAGTACCATGTTCAATCATAGCCTCACCTTAGGCTTTGTGCCTGCTGAATGGCGCACAGCGACAGTTATCCTACTCCACAAGGGGGGAGCCACCACGGACCCCGGGAACTACCACCCCATTAGCCTGATGAGTCTGGTCTGAAAGGCTATGGAATGTATCATCATGGAACTTATAAACAAAGACATTGGTAATCTCCAAACTCTGGACCCCACCCATTTCAGATTTGTAAAAGGCAGATCATGTCTCCTCAACCTGATAGACTTCTTTGAAGCAGTCACCAAAGCCATAGACGAGGGTAAGATGGTTCACACAGCCTATCTAGATCTTGCCAAGGCTTTCAACACCATCCCCCACTCTGGAATTACAGATAAACTCACTAAACTAGGTATACATCCCTATGTCACAAGATGGGTTGCCAACTGGCTCACTGACAGAACCCACACTGTGAAAGTAGCAGACTCCAAATCCGACTTCAGACCAGTGACAAGTGGAGTACCACAGAGTTCAGTCCTGGGTCCTCTCCTGTTTGGTATCTACTTCTCTTTAGTACAGGCTAACACAGAAGGTCTTTGGCTAACGAATTTCACAGATGACTGCAAACTAGGAGGCATAATCAAAACACCTAACGATGTGGACATCCTACAAAAGGGCCTCACTGAGACAGATGCCTGGTGTCAAAGCCATGGACTCAAGCTCAATGCCAAAAAGTGCATTGTCATTCCCTTTGGTAAAAACTCTGTACCCATGAACTACAACATAGGCGGTAGAATACTTAACACTGAAAGTGTGATAAGAAACCTTGGGACACAGGTGGACAGTAGCCTCTCCTTTGATAATCACATCATCACAGTAGTCAGGAAATCTATCTACATGGTACACCTCATCACAAAAGGTTTCTCATCCAGAAAAAAAGGAGTCATTGTTCCCCTCTACTCATCACTCATTAGACCCATTATAGAGTACAATGCCCCTTTTGGTATGTACCTCACAAGACATCTACAACAACTAGAAAGGCCGCAGAAATTCCTCACAAAGAGGATTACCAGCCTCAAAAGATGTCCTATGCAGACCATCTCAAAAAACTCCAGCTTTACTTTGTCACATTCTCTGCCTAACATACAAAGCTATGTCAAACCCAGAGCTGTTGGATATGCTCCACTTAAAGAAATCCCAATCCCTCTGAGCTACATGCTCTAGGGACCTAAACCTTGTCACCACAATAAACAGAACATGTCGGAGGGATAGATTCCTGGCCCAGAGACTTCCCATACTCTGGAATAAACTACCTATCTATATCAAACAAAGCTCCTCATTAGCACTCTTCAAGAAAAATCTTGATGATTGGATCGGAAATAGGAAATTCACCCCAGGGATCACTTCTGTGGCTCTGCTCGACAGTGGCACAGGAAAATAGTTTTCTTGGGTGGCAAAAGCCAGGGTACCTTTTTGGCTGGGCTTGTATAGGCCCCAGGGCCATTAGCCTAGTACCTACCTATGAACCTATGCCCTCTCTAATAGTACTAAGGCAACTTCTGTTACTAATAGAAATCAGACAATGCCATGTTATAATTGTGTCTTTGTAAATTTATTAATCTGTCTAATAAATGTATTCATCTATTTCAAAGAAAAATGCATGTTTAATATATGTGACTTATTTTACTTAGAATGTGGTTTATCTGGCTCATTGTGAAAAATGTATGTCATTTTATATAGGTAAAACTAATCAGAAGTTGAAAAATAGAATTGCTTCACATTTGTCAGATATACATAGGTGCATAGTATCTGCTATAAAACTACTGAATTTCACACGTGGCTATCTCAATATTCTCCAGATATAGTAGTCATATCCAAAACCTGGCTTAAACCTCATATTCAAGACACTGAAACCATTCATCCAGGTTACAACAGTTGAAGAGCCAACAGAATCCATAAAAATGGTGGAGACATAGCTTTAATCTACCATAACCACCTAACAATAACTTCTGTCTCAAAATGTATTCCATCCAGAATCCAATTTTCTCACATTATGGAGGAAATCCATCATAAATCCTCTGTATGAATGTGGCAACATCAACAAACTCTCTAACTACTGACACATATCTATTCTATCCACTCTATCTAAACTTTTAGAAAAATCTATTCACAAACAACTCATAAAACATTTAGCTGATAACAACCTCCTTACACCAACTCAACACAGCTTCTGTCCAACACATAGCATCACCACTGCCCTCCTTTCCTTCACAGACACTGTGTGACCAAAGCCCTTGACTCTGGTCAAACAACATCAGTACTTCTGTTAGACCTGTCAAAGGCTTTTGACACAGTATCACATCCCAAGTTATTTCTACAGCTGTCAACTATTAGATACTCTCAATCCACCATGAAATGGTTTTCCATCTATTAAGCAGACAGATAACAAAGTGTTAGATGGCAAGGTAGTATATCTGAATAACTAGTCAATAAAACAGAAGTCCCCCAAGGGTCCATTTGAGGCCCTCTGTTCTTCAAAATTTTCTTAAATAAACTACATACTGCCTCTTTTCAAAGCACATTTATCCAGTATGCAGATGACTTCACCATCATCACATCCTCTAACAATATCCAACATCTACAAACCTTATTAAAAAATGCCTTTACATCAATTGAACTTGGTTAACCAAAGCACAACTTCTGCTTAATGCAAAGAAAACTAAGGTTTTGCTATTCATAACAAAGCCAATCTCACAATAGTTCACCATATACTCCAAGAACAAGACAAAAATAGAAATAGTAATTCATGATAAATTACTAGGGGCTACCATAGACTACAGACTCTCCTTCGAACAACATGGCAGATTATATAGACACAAACTTTACATGTATAAACCCACTAAAAAGGCACTTGCCAGCAGCCTTTTGCTCCCATCTCTTCTTTACAGAGCCCCCACCTTTACCAACCTCCACCAATCTCTTAAAAACAAACTCCAAGCATGCTACCACAAAATTGCCAAATTTGCAACTGGTTTACCATATCCTTCACATAACTACCTAGCTCTTAAGGAGCTTAACTGGCTAGAGTTCCAACAATATCTCAATTACACACAACTGTCGCTAGCTTACAAACTAATTTACAAACCAGATAGCTGCCCTACCCTTCAGGACATACTACAACCCTACCCCCCACTCTGAAATCTACGCTCTACCAACAAACACCTTGTAACCATTGAGAAACCTAATAAAAGGGCTGGACATAGCCTCTACTCTTATGCCATAGCTAGGATTTGGAATGTTCTTCTCCCAGAAATCCCCCTTCTAGTCTCATTAAATGTATTCAAAATATCTCTAAAGACATACTTTCTCAACAACCACATCTGTCCCTGTACCCAAAATGATAGGCCACCATAAATAAGCTTATAGTTGTTCTTAGCCTTCTCTTATGTTTTTCTTATCTTTTGTACCTCCATCCTCCTACTACAATATCTTTCTCATCTCTCTTTATCTTTTTTACCTACATCCCCCAACTCCCTTATCTCACTCATCATACCCACCAAGCTACCTACTTCTAGTCACATCATCCTTCTATTCACACCATCATTCTCTACCTCCAAACAAATATTACACCTTTCCTTACTATACTTCTATCATTATTCTCATTATGATGAATGTACATCATATACGTTAAATATTGTGTGTTTTATCTGTTATTATGTGTGCTTTATATTATTATGCTTGTAGTAACCTTCCAACTTTATGTTGTTGCACTAATTAGCTCATTTAATGTATTTTGGTTAAGATTTGTGCTGTATGTTCATTTTTATGTCATATTTGTGGAGCTTTTCTCCCACGGCCTCCACTGAAAATGGGTTTCTAACCCAGTGGACTTCGCCAAATGTCAATAGATAATAAATAAATATAAATAAATAGTGATTATTTCCATAACCTTACAGATGATGCTGGTCAGGCTTATGAGTCTTTAATTACCTATTCTGTTGAATCTCCACCACTGTGCAAGAGACTGACAGTTTCTCGCTTTTGTTCATCCATTATGAAGCCTGTTTCAGGCTGATGTTGAAGTAACTGTGCAGGCGGTCTGAAAAGTCATGATTTAGGCTGACCAGTAGGCAGCCTGGTATGTTGTCTGACCTCACAGAAGTGGGTTTCTTTGCTGTAGATACTGCCTTGAGGATTTGCTTCTTGGTGATTTGAGGCGGCAAGATGGGTGCAAATATGAGTATGTGATATAAGACTATTGGAGGGGAGAAGTAGGGCGAAGTTTGAGCTAAGTTTTTTTAACTAGTAGTTTGCATATGTCCTCTGGTTCTGAGTATGTGATGTCATTTACTATTATCACTGCACAGTGCAGGACATTTTTTTCTGAGGTTATTAACAGAGTTAAAGAAAGATTTGCAGTTATCCTTCACCCGAATGGCTATTTTTACCTAACATCTGGCATTGATTGATTTGATCATGGACCAGAGTTCCTTCTTTAGTTTGGCAGAGTCATTGTGGCATCTTGAGGATTAAATTTGTTTTCTGTGCAATGAGTGTTTTTTTTAACCTGGTTTTATCAGGGTTCCACCTTAAGGGTATATTTCTGAATGTGATATTGTATTTATTTCTGAGGGGCCAGTTGTGCTATATAAAGATATTTACACGTGAATAGAATAAAGGATAAGCACATTAACATTGCAGTCTTCAAGATGGAAGGAGCTTTTGAATTTAGTCAGGTCCTCACTCACTTTTATTAGAGCAACCTTCACGTAATTTCTAAATGCTGAGGTATCAGAAATTGCTTCAAGCTTCAGTCTTATGGTGAATGTGACTGATCTATCTGTGGTCTGATTTGAACAGGGAGGAAATTAGAAGTGGTGAAGTGCAAAGCTGTCCCATATCGGTAAGGACAAAATTGAGGATTTTGTTACCCCTGGTTGGGGTGTGGACTGACGGAGCCAGAAGGTTTGCATTGATGAAGTTAAGAAATTTCTGAGCATACAAGTTTGAGGATGTCTAAGTCTCCCACTTTATGCAGGGGTAGTTGAAGTCCCTGAGGAGAATGGTGTTTGGTTTAACGACTATATACTAGTTAGATAGAAGTTGTAGACTGAGGGGAACATAGAAAGTGTCCTGTAGTTAGCTATGATATGATAAGGAGGTTTGTTATTAATATGTTGGACATAGAGGAGTTCGAGGTCATTATCTTGCCTAATGAGTTTAGAGGTAAAAGTATATTTATTATGAGCATAGAGCTATCATCACCTTTATTGCCTTTGTGTGATGTCATAGGCCTGATAACGTGGCAGGCACTAAAACTCTACACTGATGGAATACGTTCATTGGTTTTATACCAGGTCTTGGTGATGATGCATATATCAATGTTTTCAAGGGTAAGAAGTGCTTGTAAAGAGTAGAGTTTTTGTTAACTCTCCTTGCATTGAGCAAAAGTACCTTATTGTTAAGTGAGTTCACTGTTCTTGTGCTGAAAGCTTTAGATGACTGATATTGGCTAATGGAAGCAGACAAGGTTTTAGCCAAAGTACAAAAGCCATGAAGGGAGAGCTGCAGGTTATCCCAGGGAAAGCAGTTAGGGCTGTCTGCCATCATCTCCCAGGCTGATATGTATGGTACTCTCTTTGAATGAGACCAAAAGCCAAGCCAACATATTTGGAAAGCTCAATCATTTCTCTCTTCATATAGTCCACTGAGTTATGTTGCAAATCATTTATATCCATTTGTACTGTGACTGCGCATTTGTGAACATGTGGTGCAAAGACATGAGTGCTTGAATAATGGGGCAGATCTTGATGCCTTACAGGCAAGTCACCGTGACCCTGTTCTTAAATAGCCTGGTGAGTAATGCATCTGTGTATCTCACTACTGAGTCACCTATGTCTAGGATACTGGAATGTGTGGAGATTTATCTTACTGGCTTTTGAAATGAGTTAATGTGACTCTTAGATGACATTTCATGGTGGCTGTTGCCTGTGTTGTGTTTTTTTTTCTGAAACCGATGAGAATATTTGTTTCTTAGACTTATTCTAGGAGGTCTTTGTTTAAGAGGCATACATATTAATTTCGCCAACCTATTGTACCCTAACCACTTGGATGCATTGCTTCCATGCAGGGAACACTAGGAATTAAATACAAAATCCTGGTCTGAATCAAAGGAATAGCATTTCCTACTTAAGGTGCACTCACTTCCTGTACCTTGCAAACAAATGGAAAAAAAAAAAAAAACAGTCCAGTTAATGACTGGTAGGGCATGGCTTGATATCTGGAAAAATCTATGTGTGTGTGTGTGTGTGTGTGTGTGTGTGTGTGTGTGTGTGTGTGTGTGTGTGTGTGTGTGTGTGTGTATGTGAACAATTCTCCAAAGTATCTGCAAAAAGTGCAATATGGAGTGAATGTAGTATCAATGTAAAAATGTTTATTCAAACCCTCATATAAACATGAGAATAGTTCATGATATTATAAGCAGACAACAAATGCATTCTTGTTATTTATTGAGTACTGAAATTTTTCCTACTAATGCAGCCATTTATATAGCACATTTATTTATAACCTAATTACCCATTCAGTCAATAAGCTAACATTGCATCATCTGTCTTCTATTACAAACTAAAACAAACTGACAACCATTAAAAAGTCATTACAAAATTTTAATATATTTAAAGTTTGAACAACAAAACAATTATATAATTAATATTTGACTGTTATAACTTTGATGATAATTTATACATCTTTCTATTTAATAACTTTGGCTTGAAAGATATACTATCATGCAAACAATATGCATCCTTACAATTTACAGATGGCTACTGTCATTCCCCTGCACAAAGGAGGTCCAACCACTGATCTGGGTAACTACAGGCACATAAGTCTGATCGGCCTCATATGTAAGGCCATGGAAAGAATCATCTTGGATGTGATAAATGAGAAAATAGATAACCTGCAAATGCTAGACCCATTATAGTTCAGCTTTGTTAAAGGAAGGTCATGCCTATTAAATTTGGTGGCCTTTTGAGATGGTCACCAAAGCATTGGATGAAGGCAAAACAGTGCACACAGCTTACCTTGACTTGACCTAGACTTTTAATATAATACACCATTCAGGCATTATAGACATTCTCACTAATTTAGGCAAAAAACCATTTTATCCCCTGCTGGATAGCCAACTGGCTCACTGATAAGACCCAGAAGGTCAAAAGAAGTGAGGCCATTTCCACCAAAATGTAATTCCCTAGCAGAGTCGCCAAGGACTCTGTATTGGAGCCACTTCTTTTTGGCATCTATTTCTTTGAAATAGAATCAAATGCTGAAGGTTTATGGCTGACTAAGTCTGCAGATGATTGCAAGCTGGGGGGTTATCCTTGACTTCTCTGCAGACACTAGCATTCTTCAAGAAGATCTACCTCTGACTAATAAATGGTGCCAAAGCTGTGGTTTTAAACTCAATCCTAAGACATGCATAATTTCAACTATTGGGAAGTCAACCAGCTAATTACTATGTTGATAATATGCCCCTAAGAGTCAACTCAGTGGTCAGAAAACTGGGTACACATGTATACAGTAGCCTTACCTTCAACCACCATGTGGCCACAGTGGTGAGGAAATCCTTTAAAGTTGTGCAACTTATAAGTAAGAGCATAGTATTATACCACTGTACTCTGCCATTATACGACCAATCATAGAGTACAATGCTCCTTTGGTATGTAACTGATCAGGCATACGCAGCAACTAGAGCGTTCTCAGAGGTTCCTTACAAAAACAAGTCAAGGCATAATAAACCTGCCTTATGCAGAGTGCCTTAAAGCCCTTTCTCTCTATTTATCTCCTATAAATTGCTGAGGGGTGATCTATGCCTGGCTTACAAGTTACTTGTAAGCCCCACTATTATGAATGACCTGCACATTCTTAAGTCAAAGAACACCAAAAAAATACAAGGTCTAGGGACTAGAATTGTGTCTGTGATTTACACAGAACATGCTGGAGATAAAAAATATATGTCCCAGAGACTGCACCTCCTGTGGATTAGGTTTCCCATCCATTTGAAGCTGAGTTCATATATTACCATTTTAAGCACAACCTAGACTAGTGAATGAGGAATAGGACATTTACACCAGGCCTTGCACCCATGTCCCTTATGGTCAGAGGTAGCTTATAAATGATTGGCCCTAAATGTGCTTAGAAAGGCCCCCTGGGATGTTAGCCTAGTTATAATCTATAACTCTATGAATCTATATGTGCTAGCCAACATAAATTATGAAACAATAATTAATTTGTAAAACTGATGCCACTGATATTCTTTTCCAGTACTTGTAAAATGAAGAACTTCAAAATAGTAACATGGTGAGCACCTTTAGAGTCTTGCTGTATTTCTTGATTTGATTTAGATTTTCCCTAATGTGCATTCTGTTTTTTCAACATTATATAAAGCCCAGCTGCACCTATCATCTGGTGCTAAACATTGTGATTAGTCCAGTCAGTATTAAAACTTAACAACTCTATGACTGATGAGTGCTGTGAGTAAAATGCATGTGCTATGCTTTCTTGAGCTACTAGCATGCAGTTTGAAATGATGTACCTGTCTAAGGCCTGTGCACAAAAATACTTTAGTAAAATGATTGACACCAATTGTTGTACCCAACATCATCCAAACTTTAGAGAAATATTTTTGATGACATAGGAGTGCCAGTTATCCAGGTTGCCCTTCCCATTACCTGATCATTAGAATATAACCATTAATACTCATGTATCAATTACATGTCCTCCCATTCCTTCAAGCATGTATCTTGGTCATTCCTGTAAATGAATGTTTATGGTAAAGGAAAGCACTCTTAAAACTGTTAAAATCATGGCTAATCCACTGTTTTAATAGCATTAAAATGTTTTAAATGTAACTTTGCTAACGCAGTCTGCCAGCATTAATTTCTGCTAAATAATACATAATGGGTCATATAAACCTTCGATTTTGTCATCATTAGTCACTTTTCTTTCCACAGCTGAAGTTCTACATAATGTCTTTCCATTGTTTATTCTTTGTGTAGCTACTGAGTGCATCAGTGATTCAATTTCTTTTTTGTATACATCTATCACTGTCTCTTTTAAAAAATAACATCATGTATGACTTGACTGAGAAAATACTGTTCCCTCCTTTTCCTCCCTATCTATTCTTTAATCCATTTCATACTTGGATTTCAGTGATTTTTCAAGTCTCTTTGAAACTTTCCCCTGCTGACTATTCTTTTCCATCACATATAACCATATGTTGTTTCTTTTATATTTTTCATCTAGATCAGCACTGTATAGTGCATTTTTATACAACCAATCTGCAGGAAGAAATTGAAAGTCTTGTGCATGTTCACATAACTGTAAGTGATACCTTAGTGTCCATTCAAGCTCCAAACATTAGCTTGAGTAATAAAGGAGCATCAGAGTAATGTTACATCACATTTAAGGATTACACTAGGTTCACATATGAACATGTTGTAACACAACTGTGTTAGACTGCACACTGAGGACACAGCAGTTTGACAGTTTTGTAACCAAAAGGACACTTTTAACAGACATCATTGTATGAGTAAATATTCCTATAAGCTGAGAGCCACACACAACCAGCTAAAGAGCATATGTAAGTATTGAAATACAGAGGGAGACATGTAAATTCTTGGAGGAGAACTAAGCCTTGGGTGACATGATGTTGGGATGCTTACAAGGGTATGTCTGTGTGTGTGTGTGTGTGTGTGTGTGCGTGTGTGTGTGTGTGTGTGTGTGTGTGTGTGTGTGTGTGTGTGTGTGTGTGTGTGTGCGTGTATGCGTGTATGTGTATGCGTGTGTGTGCATGCACAAAGGTGTAATCAGACACACCATGTATTCAGATGCATAACTAAAGGTATTTTCTAAGAAAGATATGTGTACCTGAAAATATTATGTGCAATGCTGTTATGAAATGCAGAGAAAATCATGATCATGTTTGTGATCAAACATGCATCTTTTTAAAAATATGGATACGAGTAATGTGTTAACAGATTTTCATAATATATAAAATGTGACATATGTTTATTAAAATTATAGTCTATGTAAATCATGTACTGGGTTACAATAAGTATTTGTTAATGGCTGTATAAATACTGAAAATAAAATTAAAATTAAACATTAAAATGTATTACTAGTGCATGAAATGCCTTAATATTTGCATTACATACAGCCGGTTTTGTGTAGGCCATAGAAATATAACTAATACAGATGTTTTTCAAGAATGTCATTGTTGCACTTTGTTCAGTATTCTTCAGTCCTGTCATAGAGTATAATTCCCTCTTTGGTAGGTACCTAACCAGGCACACCCAACAACTGGAACATCCACAGAATATAGGGCATAGGTAACATGTCCTGTCCAGACTGCCTCAAAGCCCTAGGCTGTTGAAGGGGACATCTATGCCTGGCATACAACACATTGTCAGACCTGACACTGATGGATATCCTGCAAATCAGCAAAACAAACAACATTAGAATTTCCCGATCTAAAGACTTAATCCTTCCCTGTAATTTAAATAGAACCTAATGGAGAGACAGATATGTATCACAGAGATAACCCATTCTCTGGAACAAGCTCCCCATCCATGGAAAGCAGAGTTTCTCTCTAACCCAATTCAAGTGTAACTTGGAAAATTGGATGGGGAACAAGAAATTCATCCCTGGTTTGGCTCCTCTAACTGTAATGATGACAGGCAGACAGTAAATGTTTAATCTCCCAGGCCCTTGCTTGCAAATGTCTCATCTTCCAAACCTGTTGATTTGATTCGAAATTGATTTTAACAATTTGTATCTGCTTTACCTCAGGTCTTTAAACATATATAGTAATTCCAGAAAATACTTGTACTGCGTTTTTGCTGTTTAAGTGGTCTAAGTATTGTTATTAATCCCTGGTTTCATCCCCCTGGACTGAGTATATGTCAGGCTAGTTTAGGACTTTTGATTGCATTCAGGCAGTTCCTGGTCAGTCCAGGCCATTCAGCTCAGAGCTAAAAGACTAATATTTTTTCTACCACCCACTCTTTTGTAGTTGTGCTCCGAAAACCTATTTATCTATTGTTGCCTGCCCCTTATGATAATTGCACAACATAATTCCCACCCTCCCCCCATTTATTGGATGTTGACAATAAGTGCACAAGTATTGATTTGCAAATTCTCTTCCTTTAAATTACACAACAAGCTGAATGACCTTTGACAAAAATTGCCTAACATCGCATTTTCTGATGCTGCTTGCACTGATTTTAGTATCAAATTAGTGATTTTTTTTACTATAATTCATTTACTGTTTCTTGCTGCTGGCAGAAGAAAATTTCCAGGCTAGTTGTTTTGTATTGAAATTTCAGTACTTAGTAGCCAGTTCACTCAAACATTATTCTAAAACCATACTCCAAGCAGTTCCAGTTAACTTGATCCCAAAGTCATTCCTGTCAGTATGATACACCAGGACTTCTCCAGCCCTTCTCTAGCCAGCCTGAATGAGATGAGTAAGAATTGTCTCATGCTGCCTGATGATTTTGTCTATTACTTACACAGCATAACACAGTGTGTAAGAGATATACATATATAATATCCTTGGAGGCAAAAATCTAAAACACAGTAAACTCAGACTCCAAAACTGTCAGCAGTACACCACACATCACACCTCTCCAAGCCCATCACAGTACAGCTAATCTATCACATAGGTTCATAGGTTCATAGGTTCATACTAGGCTATCTGCCTGAGGGCATTTACAAGCCTAGCCCATAGCTTTGTGGCTTACGCCACCCCTTTAGTTTGGGGAACTATGCCCATTATTTTGCTGTGCCTCTGTCGAGCAGTGACACTGAGGTAATCCCTGGGGTATATCTGTGATCTCCCATCCATTGGTCAAGATTTCTCTTGAACAAGGCCAGCGAGGTGCTCTGCCTCACATATACCGGGATTTTGTTCCACAGCATAGGGAGTCTTTGGGTGATGAATCTATCCCTCCAGCACGTCCTATTAATAGCCGTGTCGAGGTTTAAGTCTCCCGCCCTTGTGGCTCTGATGGATCTAGATTTTTTGAGGTGAAGATTGTTCATCAAATCTGGGTTTGACATGGCCTTGTATGTTAGGCACAGGTCACCTCTGAGCACTGAATAGAGCTCTAGTTCTTTCAGTCGGGCAGCATAAGTTAGATTTTTGAGACCCTTTATCCTTTTGGTGAGGAACTTTTGTGGCCTCTCCAGCTGCTGCAAGTGTCGGGTCAGATACATACCGAATGGGGCATTGTACTCAATCATTGGTCTGATGAGTGATGAGTATAGGGAGACTATGACCTCCCTTGATCTAGATGTGAATCCCTTCATGATAAGGTGGGCAATGTAGAAGGTCTTCTTAACTACTTTAGCAATATGGGTGTCGAATGACAGGCTACTGTCAACCTGGGTCCCCAGGTCTCTGATAACTTCTTCTGTGCTCAGTGGATTGCCACCTATATGGTAGCTAGGGGTAACCTTGTTTTTCCCGAAGGGTATGACTATGCATTTCTTGGCATTTAACTTTAGGCCATGGCTCTGGCACCAGTTATCCGTTTCTGTGAGACCCTTCTGAAGGATATCTGTGTCAGATGTGTTTTCACCCAGTTTGCAGTCATCTGCAAACTTTGTCAGCCATTACCCTCCTGTGTTTGCTTGTACTTCGGAAAAGTGGATGCCAAACAAGAGTGGGCCCAGGACTGAGCCCTGTGGGACATCACTTGTGACAGGCTTTGAGTCTGACATGGCGCCAGCAACTCTGACCCTGTGGGTTCTGTCACTCAGCCAGTTTGCAACCCATCTAGTGATGTATGGGTTAATATTTAAGCTGATGAGTTTTTCAATGATACCCTAGTGGGGTATTGTATCGAAGGCCTTCGCCAGATCCAGGTAGGCTGTATGGACTGCCTTTCCCTCATCAATGGCCTTGGTGACTGTTTCGAAAAAGTCAACCAAGTTTAAAAGGCATGATCTGCCTTTGACAAAGCCAAACTGGGTTGGATCCAAAGTCTGCAAATTCCCTATGTTTTTATTTATGAGATCCATTATGATCCTCTCCATGGCTTTGCAGATAAGGCTTGTAAAGCTAATGGGCCAGTAATTTCCAGGGTCGGTGGATGCACCGCCTTTGTGAAGTGGGACCACAGTCCAGAGGTGAGACTACGATTAAACAGCTGTCCTAACTGCGGGTTTAATTCCTCATTGAGTTTGTGGAGCACACAGCCAGGGACACCATCAGGTCCCATGGATGCTGTGTTTTTTGCCTTGGAGAGAGCAGTTCTCACTTGGGCGTTAGAGATGTTTGGGGGGCTACAGTCGTTTGGTATAGATATCTCTCCTTTTTGCACTGAACCTGTCAGCCAGTATGTTGGTAATGTCTGTAGGATCAGTAATCTTCACATCATTTTGAACTAATTCTGAGCATATCTGGGAGTTTCCTCCCAGGTTTCTAGGCCTTATGATTGTCTTTTGAGTCTTTAGCTATTTTTCTCTCAAAATTTGCTTTGGATGATTTTATGCTGAAGTTCTAAAGATTAACTTGCCTAAACCTCAAAAAACTCCAAAACACAACATTGGCACAAAACACTTTTAGCACATTAAGCCTATTTCCTCACATAGGACAAGGACTCCCAAAGTCACAGATGATAAGTCTGTAAGACAGGCATCGACCCCTGCATTGCTGCATAAAGCACCCCAGCTGTTCAAAACTACATTGCCTGTCACATATTCAGACCACCTCTGAAAATGAAAACAATAAAAGGAGGAGGTGATTCCAATTACATAAAAAAATTCACACCTCTAGATTGGTGAAGCATGATGACTTGCTTGAGCTACTCCATGTTCAGTTGTCCAGAGGCAAAATCTCCTACCATATCATTGCTAGGTACAGATCCCCAACCATGAACCATGGAAACTACTATGCATACCTGAAGTTACTAGATATGATTACCATTCAGGCCAACATGATAGTTTTGGGCAACTTTAACTCCATAAACTGGGAAACATACATGACCATTAAAATGCAGGATCAACGATTTTGGAACAGCACTCCCACTTGCACCCCCTTCCCCCGGAAGAGTAATGTCCTCGCTGGTAAGATCAGATCATAAATCTGTCTCCTTTTAAATAAATGTAATGGTATGTCCCGCATCAAACCCAAAAATCCTAAAAAAAATTTTGAAGGGAAATTACCTTTCATTAAGCAACAGCATATTTAATTAATAATTACATTTAAAGATTCCCCAAACCCCAAAAACACAGATGCCCTGTACAACCACTTAAGCAACTCCATGGAAATGGCAGAACCTGACAGAAATAAAACCAGGTGTAGAGGGAAAAACAAGTGACCCTGGTGAACTCCTGGCATAAATAGACTATACAGCAGAAGGAAGAAATTTCGAGTACATATTACGTTGTCGAACTTTTAAAAATTCGAACGCCATATGGTCGAACCCATATGTTCGAACTTTTAAAATTTCGAACATGTTAATGGAGATTTCCATTCAGTGCAGAAAGGGAAGATTTCCATTTACTGCACTGTAGGGTGGTGTCAGAGTTAGTATATTTGAGGAGCGGGGGGTGTGTTGGTGCAGACCCCCATGTGTGGGTTGCAGGGGGGGCTTGCCCCCCTGCTTACAACCATTAGGTCGTTTTTTTTCTTTTTTTAATTTTTTTTTGTCATTTTTTGAAATTTTAATAGTTCAAACATATGGGTTCGACCATATAGTGTTCGAACTTTTAAAGGTTCAATAATGTAATATGAACCCAAAATTCCTGTCTAGAGGTAAGTAAGACGGTGAACACCAGAGAAAAAAAAATCCCTCAAAAGGCAAATCAAAAATCTAGTCAAGTCTTCAAAAGCTAAATACAAGACTAAAATTCCTCCTAAGCAAAGCATAACCACAAAGCATTTTTTTTAGTTATGTCCAAACTCTTAAGAGATACACTGAACAGTGAGCTGAGTTGGCTATAGGAGTAGCTACCTATTCTCAGTCAGAAGAAACAGTAAAATAGCTGACCAATAAATTCAGCTTAAATTTCACCCCCTCATCACCTCCTGTCACTTCCCATGAAGTACTCTGTACTATTCCTTTGCCTGTTATCACAAAAGAACAGGTCATCACTGCACACTCTAAAGCTAGAAACATGGCATCAGTGGGTTCTGACAGAATCCCAGGTACTAATAACTTGAAACATTACCTAGCACACCCACTCAGATCTCTGTTTAACCATAGTCTCTAGAGAGGCTTTGTTCTTGTAGAGTGGAAGACAGTAACAGTCATCACTCTACATGGGGGGGCATCAACCGACCCGAGAAACTACCAACCCATAAGTCTGACTAGCCTCATAAGCATGGCTGTGGAAAGGATTATCAGGGACCTGATTAACAATGACATAGAAAATCTCCAGACTCTAGATCAAACCCAGTTTGGCTTTGTCTAGTGCAGGTCCTGCCTGCTCATTCTGGTGAAGTTCTTTGAGAAGGTCACCAAGGTCAAGGATGAGGGTAAGACAGTACATACAGGAGGGTGGGAGGTTGGCATAATGGTTAAGGTGTTTACCTTAAAGTTACAAGGTACAGGGTCTGATTCTCCCATGGGGTAATTGGCTATGCTTAAAATAGCCCAGAAGGGCTGTTAGCCTAGTACTAATCTATCAACATACAGCTTATTTTGACCTGGCCAAGGCATATGATGCAATACCCACTCAGGTATTATAAATAAATGCAGAAAAATTGCCCATAAACTTCTACATCACCTGATGGATAGCCTAATGGCTCATGGATTGGGCACATGTTGTTAGAGAGGGGGAATTCACATCCAGCAAGAGGCCAGTCACTAGTGGAGTACCACTGAGTACAGTGCTAGGCCCCCTGCTGTTTGGGATATACTTCTCAGATGTCAAGGCAAATGTAGCTGGCCACCAGCTGACTAGGTTTGCTGATGACTGTATGTTGGGGACAGTCATTTACTCTCCAAATGATGTTGATATCTTATAGAATTGTCTGATACAGACTAATAATTGGTGTGAAAGCCATGGCCTAAAACAAAATGCAAAGAAGTGCATAATAATAATACCCTTTGGAAAGTCAAATATCCTTGCTAATTATAACATCGATAGCCATCCTAAGAGTTGATCCAGAGGTGAGAGATCTGGGTACTCAGATAGATAGTAACATGAACTTTGATTACAGTGGTGAGGAAATCCTTCTGTGTGGCATAGCTTATAAGAAAGGGCATGGCATCAAGATCTAAGGATGTCATATAATCACTGCATAATAATCAAGTGCAATGTGCCCTTTGGCATGTACCTCATCAGGCATTTGCAACAGTTGGAGCATCCTCAGAGGTTTTTCACCAAGAAAATACAGGGTTTAACCAACATGTTATATGCAGACTGATTAAAATTCCTATCACTGTCTTCAGTTTTCTAATGATTAATGAGGGGTAATCTGTACCTGACCTACAAGGCAGTCTCTGACTCAGCCCTGATGGAAATGTTGCATATTCATAAAACTAATTGCATGAGGGCTACACGCTCCAAAGATCTAAACCTGATTTCTGATATAAATAGATCATGCTGGAGAGACAGATATGTGTCTCAGAGCTTACCTCTATTCTGGAATAGGCTTCCTATTCAACTGAGGAAGAACCCTCCCCTGACAATCTTCAAGCACAATCTGGACCAATGGATGGGAAATAGCAGATTCACTCTTGGGGTGGCACACATGTCGCTTATGGCAGAGGCAATCTGTAAAAATTGTCAAAACCCATTTGCTAACCTTTGTTATCTTTCTTCTAGGGATAGAAAATAGGGTAAATTCTGGGTAATAGCGGCTTGTCTTGTCAGAGCTCTTGAACCATTAGCCTAGTAATCTCCTATAAATCTATGAACATGTGAACCAAAAATTCTTGCTAAAGGTGACTCCGTTGTAAGGCATACAGATATGTTTCTTACCATGCTAAGCAAGGAAAGTGTAATTGTTAGTTGCTTGTCTAATGCCTGGATTTTTCAGATCACACACATACTCAAGCCCTTCCACAACAAGTACCAGTATGATTCAGTTATAGTTCATGCTGGTGTCGATGACTTGAGGTGTATCTCCCAAGACTATATGAAGAGAAATAGGATGGAGCTCTCAGACTATGGCTCCAATGCAGGTATGAGCCTAGCATTCAGCAGCATTCCACCTTCTCCAAGAATGATGTCGTGATAAGAGCAACAAAAAATTGACTTCAATAACTGGCTTATTTGCTGGTTTCATTGAAAGGGGATACACAATTTGTCAGCCTGGGAGGATATGATCGACAGACCACACTGCTTTGCCATGGATGGCCTGCATCTGTTCCCTCTAGTGTTTTATTTATTGACAAAGAGATTGTCTACCCCATAGTGGCTTTTTAGGCAATGACAACCTGCTAAACCTGCCAACATAATGAAACAAGCAAAGGAAAATATAAATGTTTTACTGATTAATACAAAAGTGTTACTGGAATACAATGGCATTTGTTTAATGACTGCGATGTAGTTTAAAATACTGCAGCGCACTCCAGCTATGCAGGGCTATAATATCTTCCACACATTTAGATCAGCTACTGTGCATGAGGGGGGGAAAGGTGGAGGTGTCTCAATATAAATCTAGAAGAGGCTCACATAAAATCTGGTAAAGCAGCATGACGGATTAGAGCTTCTTCATCTTCAAAAGCAATCGCAAACATCTCATACCATATACCAGCTAGCTATAGAACTCCATTTATGACAAATGAAAGACATGATGACTATCTACAAGAACTAGAATCACTCAGTATTAAACCCTTTACCATTTTCCTAGGTGATCTAAACTATCTAATTGTAGACTGGGAACCTATTCCACCACTAGTGCACAAGCAGATAGATTCCTGAACTTTGTCAATACAAATGTCCTGGAACAATGAGTACACACCTGAGGGAATAACATCTTGGATCTTGTCCTTACTAATATGGGAGTATCTTGCATCCTCTCTTGAGTATCTTCATCATTTACTAGGTCTGACTATAAACTAATCTCCTTTGAAATAAAACTGAAACCAGGGATCCTTTGACCCAAGCAACCTTTAGAAATTTCTTAAAACTCAGTATAACTGAGTGCACCTCCAGGCATTTCTGCAGTTACCTCATACTGTGCCTCTAGGCATCAAATATTTATTTTTCATATTTGCATTACTAATTCGAAAAACATGTATTATACAAGATATCAGAATATTTTATCTTGAAGCATACATGATGACAAACACAATTGTATTGATATTTGACCTTTGTCAATGAGTATTTGTTAGAACTGTAAGGTGATAATTTCATTGTTCAAAGACTAAAGCCACACCCACTGGGAGTTAAAGGTGTGAAGGCTGCCAGCCTAGCCAGACAGAATTGTGCAGATAATTCTATCATTTGTAAATTTGAATGTTGAACTACAGACTTGCTTTCTTAAATGAAAGAATATGCTGTGAAATGTGAACTTAAAACAATGCAGCAACATTGTCATCTGCTGTAAAGAAAGCTAAGTCAAGCATTTCTAGTCTGTCCTTTGAAATTAAAATTACTTCATGCTGTCCTTTGATGTTAAAGGTTCGGAGTAATTCCATCTGGGCTAGCACATTCTTTCTATTGTTTTAACCAAGAGTTAGAATGCTAGATTTAAACATGCAAATATATTTTATTGCACTGGTTTCTGCCTCAGTGTAAAAGAATGTAGATGCAGTTTCTGTTGGTCTAAGAACACCAGGAAAGTGACAGAATGATGTAATGTTTATCAGAACTGCAATTTCAATTTAAACAGAGAGAATCAAAAGGCATTAAGCATTTTTGTCTTGATCATCCAACTCACAGCACTGCCTGTTCTCTTATGTAAGTTATCTTAGACGTGTGTTTTCTTTTAGAGATAGCTAGAAACTAGAAAGATTAGACTAAATGTTTTTCTGTGATATCAGAACTGGACTACTGAATTATTTTAAGTATTTCTGTGTAATCTCTGAACTCTTTTGACTTGCACTGTGTAGAAGAAATTATTGTCTTGTGGTTTTAATTATTTATTATTAAATATTTTAAAAGCTTTTAACTGTGGCTGGTTTGTGTAGAGATAATTTAAGCTTGTAAGAGTACTTGCATGCCTTTGGTAATACTGTACAAGGCCACTCTAATAGCTTTAGCCCTGGGCTATACCACCAATTGGATATTAATATTGCACAGTAATAATTGGACACCCTTTTAAGGGCCTTTGGGTAGCTGATAATATTAGCTGGATGTTGGCAGTCAGTACTACCGTATAGTTTGGGTAAAAGGGGCACAGCTGGACAACCTGTGCCAGCTTTTCCCAGGAGTGTCTGTGTGGTTGTATAAACTGATCTCAAAGTGTGTGTGTGTGTGTGTGTGTGTGTGTGTGTGTGTGTGTGTGTGTGTGTGTGTGTGTGTGTGTGTGTGTGTGTGTGTGTGTGTGTGTCAGCTACTTGGGCAGGGACACGAAGCACTGGCTGGACAGAGAAGGTGATGGAGATTTTAGCTTGCCCAGTTGGCTGAAATCTGGACCCTATAGCTGTGCCAGAGTGGAGTCTTATTGGGGACCTGGAGAGCAAGGGAGTGACCAGCCCTGGACTGACTGTGATCTCTGTGTGCTCTTAAGGGAAATTGCACTTTACTGTGTATATTTGTTATGCTTTCCTCATATATGAGATGGCCCCTCTGGTGTTAGTGGTGAGGAGTGAGGCTCCTTGATTGCTGGGCCAGGGCACAGGTGTCACATTTGTGTTTTGTAGTGGTGGGAGATTCACATAACATATTAATTAGTTGGCAGATACTAATTGGCGTGTAGTGGTGTGGGTAGAGTGAATCCTGTAGCTTGTGTGCAGTGAGCTTTGAAGGTGCTTTGTACTCTAAATCAGCCATGCAGTGAATACTCAGAGTTCAGATCACAATTGTTTTATCTCTTTTGTTAGCTTAGTTAGTCAGGGTGAGCAGGCAGCATGTCAGCAGAGGAGTATGGAAAGCTGACAAGGAGCCAGCTGGCAGAGATGTGCCAGGCTGGGGGACTGGTGCATGGAAACCTGAGTAAGGCAGACCTGATTGCAGCCTTGGTTACAGCTGCATCAGAAAACAGCAACCAGGAGTACAATCAGACTGGCAGTGGATATATAATTCCCTCAGAGAGTGGACAGCTCAACCTTTCTGCAGTGGACTTAAAAATCCAGCTGGAGCTAAAGAGACTTGAGTTGGAGGCCAGACATGTGGAATTAGAAGCAAAGGAGAGACTGTGGTGTTTGCAGGCTGAGGAAAATGGGAAACTGTTCCATCTGCAAGCTGAGGAAAAAGAGAGGCAGAGGCAGCATGAGAAGGAGATGCTGACTCTTCACCAGAGTAATGGAGGTAATGGGGAAGACAATAACTGCACCCCAGATGCACAAAAGGTCAGTAAATTTCTTCCGCAGTTTAAAGACGGCGATCATTTTGATAGTTTCAGTCATGTGTTTGAGAGGGTATGTAAACAGTATGAAGTTGGCCAAGTGCTCTGGGTACGGTTCCTGACCTCCTTACTCCATGGTAAAGCTGTAACTGTTCTGTCTAAAATGTCTGACGTTGCATGTTTTGATTATACTGCTGTAAAAAATAGTCTTTTAGAACTGTTTAAGCTAACACCTGAAACATATAGGAAAAAGTTTTGTGAGCAATAGATGCAAGGCAGATGAAAGTGTATGTGAATATGTAGCTGAACTGGGCACTTATTTCCATAGGTGGGTGAGTGGATGTCAGGTCACCACTTTTGAAGGGCTGGAAGACCTTTTGATGAGGGAACAAGCCCTTAGCACTTTGCCTGAGTACATGAGGATCTGGTTTGCTGATAACCAATGTGCTACTTCAAATGAGTTGGGGAAGAAGGGAGACCTATACCTGGCAAGCAAGGCAGCCCTGCACAGGAAGGGTCCCCAGCAGTGCTCGTGGGTCTAAAGGAACCCATGATGGGCAGCACAGACTGTCCCAACAGAATCTGCCAGTAGCAGGGGAAGCCACTAGTCCAGGTACATGTCCAGCAGCTAGGGTTAAATGTTTTGAATGCAACCAGTGGTGCCATGTGGCATGCAGGAGTCCATGGAGGCAAGGTGGGGAGCCAAAGGTGAGGGAGCCAGTAAGTGGAAAAGACAAAATGCCAATAGTAGGTTGTCTTGAGACAACAGGGGTACTAAACTACCATCCTGCAGATGTCCTGAGAGGGAAAGATTTGGATAAGGCAGTACCATGTGCTTATGCAGTTACACCCGGTCAGGCAAGGAGACAAGCATGTGGGTCAGGTAGCATGGGAGAGACCCACAGGGAGGAAGCTACACTGTAGCAGTGAGACTGAATGTGAGCCACATCTGCTTGTGGGTACTGTTGTTCCCTTGGAAAGAGTGACTGCAAAGGTAGAGGGGAGTAGTAGCACCCAGGCTGACAGTGAGGCACCACTGCCAGAGGATGCAAGACTTCCTGTGGAAGGGGAGCTGGGAAGGGTTACAAGGAGAGAGTTGAGACAGGCTCAGCTCTCAGACTCTACATTGCAAAGCCTGAGGCAGGTAGCTAGGGAGGCACCTGATTCTCAAGGAAAGGTGGAATCTGTGTACTGGGACAAATGGTTACTGTGCAGAGATTTGAGCCTTGAGGAAGGGCTAGAAATTGAGAGAGTACAGCAGTCGGTAGTGCCTAGAGCCTACTGCCTGGCACTTCTAGCCATAGCCCATGATATTCCCTTTGCAGGTCATATGGGCATAAAATGTACAAAGAGGTGTATTATGCAGAACTTCTATTGGCCTGGAATTTCAAGAGATGTAACAGGGTACTGCAAGACCTGTGAGTAGTGCCAAAAGGTAGGCAAGGCAGGAGACACAGTGAGAGCTCCTTTGATGCCTTTGCCTGTGACGGAGGAGCCATTTCAGAGGGTAGCTATGGATATTGTGGGTCTTCTGAGTACCCCAAGTTCGACAGAGAAAAAATATATCCTAGTAGTAGTGGGTTATGCTACATGATACCCTGAGGCAGTGGCTTTGTTCTCCATTGAGGCAGAGAAGGTGGCAAATGCTTTGTTAGAAATTTTCAGCAGGATAGGTTTCCCAAAAGAAATACTGACTGACAGAGGTGCCAGTTTCATGTCAGACCTGCTGGCTTGTCTGTGGAAGTCCTATGGGGTGAAGCACATGAAGACAACCCCCTACTATGTCCAGACTAATGGTCTTGTTGAGAGGTTAAACTCTACAATCAAGTCCATGCTATGGGCATTTGCAGATCAGTTTAAGAGGGAGTGGGCCAAATATTTGCCCCATCTGCTGTTTGCTTACAGAGACATTCCCCAGGAATCCACAGTTTTTTCACCCTTTGAGTTGTTGTATGGGAATAGGGTGAGGGGACTTCTAGATTTAATTTGAGTTGAGTGGGAAGGTGAGTGTGAGTCTCACAAGGAGTCTGTTGTGGCATACATCCTAAACCTCATGACAAGGCTCGGGGAACTCATGGGCTTGGCCAAGGAGAACCTGGCAGAAGTCCAACAACAGAAAAAGGTATGGTATGACAGGAATGCTTGAGCTAGAGAGTATGCCTTGTGGCAGCAGATAATGGTTCTCAATAGTGTCAGACACAACAAGCTGCAAGCAGCTTGGGAGGGACCCTACAAGGTGGTAAGAAAGGTAAGTGATGTTAACTACATGGTGGAACTGCTAGGCAAAAGGTAGGGGCACAAATTGTACCATGTTAACATGATGAAACCTTACCATGATAGGGAGGCCCTTGTGCTGGTTGTGCTGATAATTTGCAGTGGATTGCAGGAGGAGTCTGAGGGAGATCTGAGGACTGATCTCCTCAGTGAGACTCGGGCTGACACCTCAGTGGAATGGGTAGCAATGTCCCAGCAGCTATCCACTACACAGGTTTGAGAAATCTGAGTAGTATTGCAGGAATTTGGGGACATGTTCACAGGGAAACCAGGGTGCACTCACCTGGTGCAGCACAAGGTGGATACAGGACCCCAAAGGGCTATTAAGCAGGCCCCTTATAGGGTGCCTGAGAGAGTCAAATAGACTCTGAGGGAGGAGGTACAGGAGATGTTGGAACTAGGGGTGATTCAAGAGTCCAACAGTCCCTGGGCCTCCCCATTGGTGCTGGTGCCAAGAAAGGATGGCAGCACCATGCTCTGTGTAGACTACAGGAAATTAAATAGTCACACTAAGACAGATGCTTACCCCATGCCTAGGACAGATGAGGCTCTAGTGCAGCTTGGTGGGACTAAGTATCTTACAACCATTAATCCTACCAAGGGTTACTGGCAGGTGCCCTTGACTCCCAGTGCTAGAGAGAGAAGTGAGTCTTTATGAATCCTTTTGGCTTGTATGAGTTCATAAAGATGCCCTTTGGGATGACGGATGCCCCAGTTACTTTCCAGAGGCTGGTGGATAATATCCTAGTAGGAGCAGGAGGGTTTGCCCTTGCTTTTCTAGATGATATTGCCATCTACAGCCATTTCTGGCCAGAGCACCTTCAGAATGTCAGTGAGCTTCTGGTCAGACTACAGAGGGCAGGGTTGACCATTAAGCTGAGCAAATGTCAGGTGGGTATGGCAGAGGTCTTCTACCTATTACATAGAGTGGGGAGTGGTAAGATAAGGCCAGAACCTGCCAAAGTGGAAGCCATTCAGGCATGGCCTGCACCTGTTACTAAAAAGCAGGTGAGGAAATTTTTAGGGACAACAGGGTCACAGACCTGACAGTGAAGAACAGGCCAGATAAGGTAGTGTGGACCCCAGCATGTGAGCAGGCATTCCAGAAACTTACAGAAGCTTTGGGAGGATCCCCTGTGTTAGCCAGTCCAGATTACAGCAAAGAATTTGAGGTGCAGGTGGATGCTTCAAATCATGGGGTGAGGGCTATACTTAGCCAGATTTCTTCAGAGGGGGAAGAGCACGGAGTGGTTTTTCCTCAGTTGTAGTCTCCAACCCAGGGAGGAATGCTATGCAGGTGTAGAAAAGGAATGTCTAGCCATAGTGTGGACATTGCAGAAACTTCAGTCTTAACTGTATGGAAGGAAATTCACTGTTATGACAGATCACAACCCCCTAACATGGTTAAACAGAGCCAGCCAGCAAAATGCCAAGTTGCTAAGATGGATGCTAGGGTTGCAAGCATATGATATGTCAGTGCAGCACCACAGTGGGGTTAGCAATGCCAATGCAGATGGGCTCTCAAGACAGGGAATGGGGTGAGGTACACTCAGATAGACCTAACCCTCTCAAGCGGCATTTCTCAAGGGTCACCTGAAAAACTAGCCTGTGTTCTCCAGGAGGGGGTGGGATGTGAAGGCTGCCAGCCTAGCCAGATAGAATTGTGCAGACAATTCTATCATTTGTAAATATGAATGTTGAACTACAGACTTGTTTTCTTAAATGAAAGAATATGCTGTGATGTGTAAACTTAAAACAATGCAGCAACATTACTATCTGCTGTAAAGAAAGCTAAGTCAAGCATTTCTAGTCTGTCCTTTGAAATTAAAATTACTTCATGCTGTCCTTTGAAGTTAAAGATTCAGAGTCATTCCGTCTGGGCTAGCATATTCTTTCTATTGTTTTAACCAAGAGTTAGATTGCTAGATTTAAATATGCAAATATATTTTTATTGCCCTGGTTTCTGCCTCAGTGTAAAATAATGTAGATGCACTTTCTGTTAGCCTAGGAACACCAGGAAAGTGACAGAATGGTGTAAATTTTATCAGAACTGCAATTTCAATTTAAACAGAGAGAATCAGAAGGTCTTGATCATCCCACTCACAGCACTGCCTATTGTCTTATGTAAGTTATCTTAGACTTGTGTTTTCTTTTAGAGATAGCTAGAAACTAGAAAGATTAGACTGTGTTTTTCTGTGATGTCAGAACTGTACTACTGAATTATTTTAAGTATTTCTGTGTGATCTCTGAACTCTTTTGACTTGCACTGTGTAGTAGATAGTATTGTCTTGTGGTTTTAATTATTTATTAAATATTTTAAAACCTTTTAACTGTGGCTGGTTTGTATTTAGATACGTTAAGCTCTTAAGAGTACTTGCATGCTTTTGGTATAGCTGTAAAAGGCCAACCTAATAGCTTTAGCCCTGGGCTATACTACCAATTGGTAATTAATATTGCACAGTAATAATTGGACACCCTTTTAAGGGTGTTTGGGTAGCTGATAATATTAGCTGGGTGGTGGCAGTGGGTCTTACCATATAGTCTTGGTAAAATAGGCACAGCTGGAGAACCTGTGCCAGCCTTTCCCAGGAGTGTCTTTGTGGTTGTATAAACTTATCTTAAAGTGTGTCTGTGTGTGTGTGTGTGTGTGTGTGTGTGTGTGTGTGTGTGTGTGTGTGTGTGTGTGTGTGTGTGTGTGTGTGTGTGTGTGTGTGTGTGTGTGTGTGTGTGTGTGTCAACTACTTGGGCAGGGACACGAAGCACTGGTTGGACAGAGAGGGTGCTGGAGATTTTAGCTTGCCCAGCCGGCTGAGATCTGGACCCTATAGCTGTGCCAGTGGGGAGTCTTATTGGGGACCTAGAGATCAAAGGAGCAACCAGCCCCAGACTGACTGTGATCTCTGTGTGCTCCTAAGGGAAATTGCACTTTACTGGGTGTATTTGTTATCCTTTCCTCATATATGAGATGCCCTCTCTGTTGTTAGTGGTGAGGATTGAGGCTCCTTGATTGCTGGGCCAGGGCAGGGCATCACAAAAGGTACACACTCAAAAGAGCTGTACTGGAGGGAATGAGTTAAGACAAGCTACCTACTCCTATGTGATACACTGGCAAGATTCAAAACCCCACTAAACACAGTTATCCCCACGGAATATGCAGAAATGTGCACCACCACACTACACCAGCATGTAAGCAGCTGTATAAATGCTGCTGCATCCCCAGAAACAAACTCACATGTTGGAGGCATAGTATCAACAAACAACAAAAGGAAATGATTTTGACCAAAAGTAAGAAGAGTAATTCCCTGGAGCGTAATAACATCCACCAAAGCCAAGTTTGAGGCTAAAATAGCTAAACAAGCCAATACACTGAGTTGATTGTGAATGATGTTACCTACACTGAGGCTTAACATATAGCAAACCTATTAGCTAATAAATTTAGCTCTAACTTTCCCCCACTCCATCTGTCCATCAAGTTATACCTGAAACAGGTTCACCTCTAGCTATCACACAAGACCAAGTCCTAAAAGTGCTATTAAAAGCTAAAAATACTGCACTGATGGGTCCTGACAATATCTTGGGATGTATCCTAAATAACATGAAGCATGATTTTGCCACACCCATAACAACACTGTTCTGTCTCTGCCTCCACACATGTTTTGTATCAAGCGAATGGAGAACAGCTACAGTCACTCCCCTGCATAAGGGAAGACCTTCTACAGATACAGGCAATTACAGACCCTAAATTTGACCATCTTCATATGCAAAGATGTAGCCTGGGATTAATAAATCATGGCATTTTTTTGAAAAGGTCACCAAAACAACAGAAGAAGTCAAAAAGGTACACACCTCATGCTTTGACCTGGACAAAACTTCTGACAAAATTTCCCACAAAAGCATAGAAGAAAAGCTAAATCAACTAAAAATAACCCCCTATATCACTGGCTGGATTACCAACTGGCTTACGGTCACAGATAGGATACACATAATCAAAACAGTATAAGAGAGACCAGTCACCAGGGAGTCCATGAGGGTTCAATGCTGGGACCTTTTCTGTTTGGTCCCTTCTTTTCTGATGTAAAAGTCAATACCAAAGATCTCTGGCTGACTAAGTTTGCAAATGATTGCAAGCTATAAGCCGTCACTGAATCCCCAACTGAATTAGTCATCCTGCAGGAAGGGTTATCTTAAGTAAATAACTGGAACCAAAATCATAGGCTGAAAGAAAATGCCAGAAAATTCATTGTTGTATCCCTTGATAAGTCATCTACCCCAGGAGAATACCACATTTAGAAAACTCATCAAACAGATGACACAGTTGCTCTGGATTTGGGAACTTATATGGACAGTGACCTAAAATTTGACCAAAATATGTCCATAGTTGTAAGAAAGTCCTTTTATATTGCACAGCTTATAAACAAAAAGAAAAAGGATTGTGTATAGATCTATGAATGTCATTGGTCCTTTACTCGCCCTCATTAGTCCAGTCATTGAATATAAGGCCCCATTTGTCATGCATCTTTCCAGACGTATTGAACAACTGCAACCTAGACAAAAATACCTTACAAAAAGGATACAAGGCCTAAACAACATGACCTGCATGCATTGACTCAAAGCTCTGTCACTAAATTCAGTATCAGACTGTTAAGAGGTGACCTCTGTCTGGCATACAAGGCATCCTCCCGAAGCATTATTGATAGATTTACTGTACATTAGCAAGTCATATGACATCAGAAATACTCAGTCTAGGGATCTACATTTCTTCTGCAACATCAACAGAGTGGTTTGGAGGGACAAGTATAGATCACAGAACAGAATTGCTGAACAATAATAAAAGACAGCACTCAATCTTCAGTGATAAGAAACAACAGACGCCAAATGCTACTTTGCTTTCCAAACTTTATTCTTGCATACCACAACCTTATGCATATTGCACATATTATGTGTATATTGCACCTTGCCATACTTGTGTGAACTGTTTTTGTTTTTGTTCACATCACAGCATCCCCATCCACATAAAAACATTTTCACCCTGTCCATATTCAAGTATAACTTATATCTCTGAATGAAAAACAAGAAATTTACCCCAGGACAGCCTCTTGTACTACTAACAGAGACCGTTTCTAAATGCTTTATTCCATGCTTGGGTCCCACTCAAATTATCTATGGTATGATCCCAGTTATTCTTACTAGGAGTAATATATAATTATCAGCCATGGGATGTGGAAGCCAGTCTATAACCAAAAGGAAGAGGTTATTTTGAACATTGTTATTTATTTTATTTTATTTTTATTTTACATTTGTTAACCGGGCTAGTCTAACTGGATACATGTCCAGTTTCAGTAGAGGCCCAGGGAGATAAGCTCCGTGCAAAACAAGAAAATAACAAAAATATTTATATTTACAATAACATTACAGGTTAACACAGAATTATCAAAGAGGTCTGAATACCTCACATTGCAAAATGCAGGTACAATACAAAATGCAGGTAGAATATATGATATAGCCTAGGGAGATAAGCTCTGAGGATAAAAAAAGAAATAAAAACATTTATATTTACAATGAACATTACAGGTTAACACAGAAATTTTCAAAGAGGGCAGAATACTTTGCAGTACAAAAAGCAGGAACAATGCAAATTGCAGGTAGAATACAGAATATAACAAAAAAGGAAGCTTATTGTATAATTATATTAATAAAGAGTTGTCACACTATAAGTAAGCTCAGAGGATGAAATGGTATTGTGGTTAATAAGGAAAGTAGAACTTGTTATTGAGAAGTAAAGGGTAGGCAGTGTCTAGTTTGAGTAGAAAGATGATTAGTCAGGTTTAGTACAAGGGTATAACCAATGTGTTCTCAGGAAAAGTTTCAGTCTGTTGTTGAAAAGTGATGTAAAGGAAACTGAGAAAAGTTCACTGGGGAGAAGGTTCCAGGATTTTTCCAACAGTATTAGTGAAAGGGGAATCCCCAGCCCTGTTATTAGATTTAGATGTATTTACAAGAAGTTTATGTGATGAGCACAAGGATTTCAAATTATTATAGGGGACGATGAGGGTAGATAGTATGGGAGTACTGGAAGGTTGGTAAAGATTCTTATGGGCAATGGTTAGTTGGTGGAATTTAAGCAGATTCTGAAGTTCTACCCATCCTAGCTGCTTAAGATTACAACAGTGGTGGGTTCTAAATGGGTTGCCTGTAGCAAATCTGGCAATGTGATTGTCGGAGATTTCCAGTTTGGTGAGGTTATTTTTAGATATATTAGTATATATGGGTGAGGCATAGAGGAGTGTAGAGATTAGATGAGTGTAAACAATAGTTGTTCGGGCTGTTGGTGAAAGGAAGGGTTTGACCCTGTAGAGAGAGCTGAGTTTTTTGTTAATGGTTTTTATAGTATTGTTGATATGGATGTCAAAGTTAAGACTGTTATCTATGGTGATACTAAATAGTTTGGTAGCTGGGTCAGGTGATATAAGAGTACCATTAGTGGATGTAACTGAGAAATCTATTGGGGAGGACTTATGAGTAGGATTAAAAAGGAGGAGTTTAGTTTTTTGGGGGTTCAGGAGGAGGCAGTGTTGTGTAAACCATTGTTCTACTGTATTAAGTACCTTTTGGATAAGGGAGTGAAGTTTGGAAGTGGATGTGGCTGTGCATATAAGTGTGGAATCATTTGCGTATTGAAAGTACGTAGCTTGGGGGATTGCTAGATGAAGGTAGTTGATAAATATGGAGAAAAGAAGGGGTCCTAATATGGACCCTTGAGGGATGCCAAGGTTAACGGGCAGGTGGGTAGGTAGAATGTTGTGCCAAAGCACCACCTGTTGTCTGTTATCTAAATAGGACTGGAACCATTTTATAGTGAGTGCATCTAGCGATGGGGATTTGAGGATATTTATAAGTATTTGGTGATTAACCATATCAAATGCCTTGGACAGATCGATAAATAGTGCAGAGGAAAGCATATTAGAGTTACGTTTTTTGTTAATACAGTCAGTAAAGGAAACAAGGGCAGTAGTAGTGCTGTGGGAAGGTGTGAAACCATGTTGACAGCTGGAAAGTAAGTTATTTTGGATTAGGTGATCCAGCAATTGCCTATGGATGCATTTTTCCATTAGTTTTGCCAAAGGTGAAAGTAGGGCTATGGGACGGTAGTTGGAGAATTCAGTAGAGTTTACGCCTTTATGGAGGGGGATAATATGGGAGACTTTCCAGATGCTAGGGATGTGTCCTTCACTGATGGTTCTATTAATCACAATGGAAATGGGATAGGCAATGGATTTGGCTGATTTCTGTAGATATTCAGCAGGTAGTTGGTCTGCTGAAGGAGAGCCTGGTTTCAGTTTTTGGATAAGGTAAGAATATATGTTGTAGGGACTGGTTGGAAGAGGCATGGAGGGGTGGGGTTGTGTTAGAGGTAGGTAAAGTTAAGTTATTAGGTTGATAGCTGACTGGCAAGTGTTTAAATGGCCTCAGTGACAAAGGTATTGAAGGCATTGGCAGTATGCTTGGGATTCTCCTGGTCTGTGCCTTGTGGGTTAGGTGTAATGGATTGACCTGGGTGTAGCAGTCGGTTAATACTGGCCCAGAATTTTTGTGGGTTATTATGTTTAGTTTGCTGGAACTGTAGGTAGTAGTTTCTTTTACCAGACAATATAGCTTTCTTAGTGTCATTTCTCAACTGTCTAAAGTTCTGTCGGTCTACAGGGTTTTTGTCATTCACCATTTGGCCCAGTATTTATTTCTGAGATGGATTTTTTGTTTGGTTTCTTTTGAAAGCCATGGGGCAGATTTAGTTCTAATTCTAATAGAGTGGTTTGGTGCATGGTCATCTAGAATGGCTAGGAATTTGGAATTAAAGTATTTAACAGCTTCCTCCAATGGGAGGTGTTTTAAGGGAGA
>NC_056735.1:812417146-812584646 GCF_019279795.1 Protopterus annectens | reverse complement strand
ACTAGACTGGATACTCACCAACAGTCATCCCCAGAACTATATGTCTGGAACTCTCCCTAATGATCTTAGTGATCACCTGCTCACATACATCATGAAAGACAAAATTAATTGTACAAGCTTACCTATTTATAGGTCTATCAGATCCAAGAAAAACTTTGACCCAACTAAATTTCAACTTGAACTCAAATCATGTAACTGGACAAAACTAAAGTTCCTTCCCGTTGATGAGGCAGTGTCATCATTTAACAATTCATTCCTTACTATACTTGACTCGCATGCCCCTAAACGCTCAATAAGAATTAAAACTCACCTAGCACCCTGGCTAACAACAGACACCAAAACCAAAATAACAACTAGAGACAAAGCGTGGGATAAATGGTGCACTACCAAACTACCCCTAGATCGTATCAAATTCCAACAACTTAGAAATGAGACTAAAAAGCCATCATACTAGATAAGAAAAATTACTTCTACAATCTGCAACATAAACATCAGAATAACCCTCAAAAGTACTGGGCAGGCATAAATAAACTTCTCCAACCAGGCAAATCCACTACTCCGACCCCAGGAACATTATCTGACAAGAGCCAAGAAGATATAGCCAATTCATTCAATACTTTCTTCACAGAAACCATCCAGTCATTAGCTAACCAACTTTCTCCTCCCCACACTTCTATAAACACTATACCCGACTCACCACTCTCTTTTAACTTCCAGCCAGTGTCCACATCCTTTATCAGATCCCTTTTGAAAAAACTGAAGCCAACCACCCTTTCAGCCGATTTTCTGCCGGCTGAATACCTGCAAATTGCTGCAGATGTCGTAGCCTACCCTATCTCAATCTTAATTAACAGAACCATAACCGAGGCCTCAATCCCCTCAATTTGGAAAATATCCTATGTTATTCCACTCCACAAAGGAGGTTCATCCACAGAACTATCCAACTATAGACCTATAGCCATACTGTCACCACTTGCCAAAATTATGGAAAAGTGCATGCACAACCAACTAATGCTCTATCTAACCCAAAATAAACTACTCATAGACTCTCAACATGGATTCAGACCCCATCATAGTACAACCACTGCCCTCCTCTCTTTTACTGAAAACATTAATCTTAACCGAATAATAAAAATATCCTCCGCTCTCTTCCTGGACCTATTGAAAGCCTTCGATATTGTAAACCATCAGTTACTTCTATATACTTTAAAACCCTGTATCTAGATACTCCAGCCCTTGACTGGTTTCAAGCTTACCTCACTGGGAGACAACAAGCAGTAATGTGGCAAAACAAGCTCTCCTGCCTACTACCAAATACCATAGGAGTTCCTCAAGGTTCCATATTAGGACCTCTCCTCTTTTCAGTCTTCATAAACAACATCCAAACAGTCATCCCTGAAGCCACCTGCATTCAATATGCAGATGACTCGACTATAATATGTTCCAATGCCTCTCTTGCAAATCTACTAACTATCACCCAACATAGCTTCACCAAAGTCGAAAACTGGCTTGCCAACCATCTCCTGATCTTAAATCCAAACAAAACCAAGTTACTTCTCTTCTACCCAACCAATAGATCTCCGACTGAAAACTTCACTATAAAATCCAATAATGGGACCATCATCTCCCCAGACACCTATACAAAGCTATTAGGAGTAAACATTGACAATAAACTCAGATTTGATATACATATCAACCAAGCCATTAAGTCAGTCAACAAGAAACTTGGGACCCTATATAGAATTAAAGCCTTCCTTACCACGAATGCCAGGGCAGCCACAGCCCGTTCACACCTTCTCTACCCTACTATATGCCTCTCCTGTCCTCACTCACCTTAACAAATCTGATCTGGCCAAGCTCTCATCCTACTATAATCACATTGCCAGGTTCATTACAGGCCTACCCTACAGAACACACCACTGTACTAACCTGAAAAAGCTTGGATGGATAGAATTCCCACACCTTCTTCACCAGTCCCAACTCATAGAGGCCTTCAAAATCCTTAAACAACCTGAGAATACCCCAGCACTAAAAAACTTAATGACTCCCTACTCCAATCTAAGCTGCCTTCGCTCAGCAAACAAACTCCTTGTCCAAACAACTAAATCTCTCAACCTAGGTGGTGACGCTATTTGCCAACACCACTGGTAAAATATGGAACTCTCTCCCAAATAACATCACGCTTTGCAACTTCTCTAAGTCAATTCAAAATAGTCTAAAACTCCACTTCAAGTCACACTGGCTATGTCCTTGCTCAAACCCAGACTAGCTCTGTGCCATTAACTAAAACATAAACAACTAGCTAAGATGATAAGTACTTTGTATACTGTGATAAAGAAATATGTATCCTGTCTAACTCTATGTCATTATACTGCCTACCGTCCTTGCTAATATGTTATTAATGTTACATTTGTAGTAATCTCAGAAATAGTAATGGCAGTCTTGTACTTGTATGTAAATAGCCTATGTTTTTGTTAAGTTCTTTCAGCTCATTTACTGTACCTAATTATCAATGTAACTCTGTTGGAGCTTTTCTCCCCGGGCCTCCGCTGAAAAAGGACATGTATCCAGTCGGACCATCCCGGTTAACAAATGTAAAATAAAATAAAATAAACATAACACTCCCTTTCAAGAAGTTACAAGCAGTTGCCATGTGAATTCATCTGAAATATGCATAGCACTACTGAGATCATTCTTCCCAGGTACACAAGTACATCCCCAATAATTATTCCTATTGTATGCATAAGCACTTCCCATATACAAGTTTTAAATTTTACTGAAATACTTCAATAGTTTATGAAATGGCATGTAAACCTGATGTGCTGATTTAGTGAGAATTTTCTCTTTTGTCTCTCCCTACCACTTTTTTCTTTGTTTTTCTTATTTTGATTAGGCATTTCTTTCTTCTTTGTTGTTTTGTGCCTGTCTCATTTATTTTCCTTTTTCTGCATGTCCAAATCCCTCAGGAGCAGCCTGGCACATACTTCTCAGGATAGGGAATGATAACCCTCGGCCCCTCTGAAGGCATCCTCACAGGGTTGGGGTGTAGGCACTGCTACTGCAGGTAACCCACCATATGACAGCCTGGTAAGCCTCACTGAAAGAGGGCTTCAAAGCTTGGTAGAGGGCATACTGGTGAGGTAGTAGACAGGAGAATTCATCCAGTCAATGCTTATCTTCAACATACAGAAGACACTCTCTCCCAGTTGGTACACACTGCTACACCACCTGGCAGTGGACTTGTTTGAGGGTCTGTGGATTTGGACTCCAACTGGCCCTTCCTCAGTCCTTCTTCCTTTATCCTTTCTCCTAAGCCTTCTTATCAATTTCTCACCCGGCACTATCCTCTCATATAAAAAGAAAAAAAAAAAAAAAAGGAAAAAAAATACGAGGCTCTATCCCCAACAAAAAAATATGATCCATCCTCTCCCATTTCCTCCAGCACAAAGCCTCTTGATATTTCCCCTTGCATGTTTGCTGGCTTTTCTGCCCTTTTTTCAGGCTTTCCTATCTTCCCCTTTCTATTCTTTAATGAAACTATCAGTGTTCCACAAAAGGATACCCTTATACAAAACATCATAAAACACTTTTCTTAAAAAAAAATCAATTTTAAGTGCTGTGCATTCCATAGCTCTCCTTAAGGTTTATCACTATGACTGTGCAGCCACGAAGACCTACAATATTAAAAAAGTACTATAACAGGTATCTGCAAGCTTTTGCAAAGTGATCTCAAACTCATAATGCTAAACTTTACACAAATTTCTCTTTTGTGAGAAGTGGGTGTGTTTTCAAAAAGACTTTGCTTTTCCATATTCATCGCAAATAACTTTTACTGACCTTATCTGCATATTCATATTGCCATTATTCACAGATAACCACACATCATAAGGAAGCCTCAGACTATGAATACTGGCCTAATTTTTTTACTAATTATTTCACATGAAAAAAGGATTCACCTTCCTGCAGTCCAGATCAACCCAGAAGACCCCTAAATTAACCACTTTCAACAAATTCTGATGACTTTTTCTAGTAGAATTATTTGTGTAGCACAGCAGAAACTGTTCTGCTTTTGAAATGGTGTACTTTGAAATGCTATCCTTTACCTCATGCTGCTGCTTTGGCAAGCATACATACCTTGGGCTCTATTCTTGAGTATTATTATTGTCTATACCTAGAACTACACCAGACTGAAAGTGTCCACTTGGGACTGCTGCAGAAGTTTGTGAACAGGCTACTCCATGAAATAATTTCCTGTGCAGTGTGCAGTGTTTTCCTAACTGATTTTAAATTGTCTTAAATTCTTTGTGATAGTGTACCTTTGAATGCATGACTAGATCCCTCTTACTAGAGGCAGCTTGCTGTATCTTATTTCCCCAGACAGGTTTAGCACTACTCAGTGCTACAGTGTAAATGCCATTAATTCTTCCAAGAAAAACTGCTCCTATCACTTCTACATATTGCTTTGACAAAATACTATATGTCAACTTCTTCCAGAATGATGATGCATTATCAACAACTCTGGCAGTATCCTTTAGAAGAAAATATTACTGCTACTATACTCCTAAACCACAGCAAACCTATGTTTACATTTGTCATTCAAAAAAAAATTGGTTCAGTCAGTTTCTGGACCATCAATACTTCCCCAGTCCATAAATACTTCCCCATTCCATCTGCAGACTATTATTTAAAGCAAGCCTGAAAACCCAGATTCTAGTATTTGTGATAATGACATAACAAGTTGGTGAACAATCACATGTGTGCATGTACATTCACACAATGTCACTAACTATAATAATGATAAACATGATTATGACTGAGTTTCTAACCATAACCATGTCATTATGTGATAAAGAGATGGATACCTAGTGAAAGACGAGATGAATTTACTGACATCCATGCTGAGAATAAATTACACTTGTTATGACTGGAGATCTAGTCATAACCATCGGTGATATATGGGGAGCTTTAACTGCCCCGTGCTCCCCAAAAAAATAAAGGTTGTGCAGCAGAATGAAATTCATATCAGCTGTTTGATTAGTGCTAAACTTTGCATTCGAATGTGTGAAGATTTTTGTTTAACTAAGAACAATGCTACAATAATCGTGGATAAGGGCTCATAATAATTGATATTTAATTTTTACACTAGTCACATAGAAAGCTGTTAAACTAAAATGACTTATATTACTATTTTTTATGAAAAGGAAGTTTGTAACTGTACTGTTAGGAATTACTTATTGATTTAAACCCTCACCAATTTGCAAATTCCAGGTTTTATAAGGGACAGAATGAAATTCTGAGGTATAATCAGGTTGACATTGAAAATCAGGGATAGATGGGAAGTATATAGTCATATAGGTGGCAGGTAATATGTGATATGGATCTTACGCTGTTACTTGCTTTCAAATGTAGTTTCCAAGTTAATACCATCTGTGTGATATCACAAACTTCAGAGTTATAACAATAATGTTATTAATAGGACAGTTACTAGGGAAGATTTTTTTTTTCTTGATTTAGCATCATAATCAGTAAGTTGACTATAAAGTTTCTGTCCTCTGACTATCTGAACTCTAGTCAGAAGGCTTATGTGCTTCAGGTGGCTTTACACACAATAGGCCTTGATGGCGGTTTGGAAGTCCACAATAAAACAAATGACAATAAAATAATATTGAGTAAACAATCAGTAAAATGATGGAAATTAAATAATCACTATCATTAGAAAAGACTAACATAATTTAAGATGCATGCACTCTTTTGCCAGTTTACAGTACACAGAATAACAATGGAAAATAAGTAGAGAAATTCTAAGATATTTGCCTCCACTGTGATTGAAGTGAGTATATTCAAAAAATGTGGCAAAATGCAAATCATTTACAAGAATTGGTGTCTTTTAGAATTTGACCCTTTGGACTATTGAGGTTTCTTGGGCAAAATATTTCTGTGTTGAGTTTGGTATTTTGCTATGATTTTGTAAAAGCAACATACTAAGCATGACGAATCAGTGTGATCCAATCTCAAGTCTAACAGGCCCAACCTAATTAAAACATTCAGGCTTCACTGGCATTTATGTCTCTTTAGTGCTCATCATAATGATCATTGTTGCAATTGTCTTAGATGCATGTAATCAAAGGTAAAAGTAATTCCAATCCAGCCTGGTCATATACAGGGAGTATGTATCAAGACATACCCAAATTCCAATACCACTTTGTTAAGAGTCCAAGTATTTGAGTACCACATTCACAAAGGAAGATGAGCAGCTCCAAATTTTCTAAGCAAGAAACTCCAATGAGGAAATGAACACAGGCAATCCTTACTACAGTTCAAGACTTGGTGGGTAAAATAGGCAAATTAAACTTAAAAGTGGACAATATAAAAGAAGATTCCACCAAACAAATAACCTCATTAAATGAAGTCCTTAAAGAACAAACTGTCCAGATTGATGCTTTGGAAGATTCTGTAACAGATATAGACTACAGGTTAACAGAAAGAGAAAAACATAGACTTTCTTCTTCAAGAAAACACCAGACTCATTGAAAAGATAGACAACATTGAGAATAGGACCAGGAGAAACATAAGAATCTATGGCATCCTGGAGCAGATGGAGGGGGATAATATGATTAATTTCCTGACTTCTTGGATTCCTAAATCTACCTGAGGCACTATCATTCAGAATAGAAAGGGTATACAGATCTTTAACTACAACTTCTGTATCCAGTAAAAACAGCGATCCAAGATCTATTATTGTAAGATTCATCTCCACTCAAGACAAAGACCTTGTTTTAAGAACTGCCTAGTCCCTTGCTCCATTAAAAATTGTTGACCAAACTATCAGATTTGATAATGACTTTTCACCCCCTTGTAATGCCCAAAAGAATAGCATGTGTCCCTCTAATAAAATCATTAAAAAGGAAGGAATGAAAGCACAAATCATATTCCCAGCAAGAATAAGGCTATCCCTACCAGTAGGAAAGAAAACGTTTGACTGTTTCGAAGAAGCATCCACATTTGTCCAAAAAAAGAGAACCATTTATGTCAACCCTTGGATTCTTCAATGAACTTTAAAAGACAAGCTTCAAAAATGAGTGGACTATTAAAGAAAAAAGAAACTCAGAGATAAATGATTGTACATAACTTCACATTTCATGCAAGTTTTTGTTTTCTCCCTTCTAAATAATGTGGAATCATACAGAGAAGGTAATGCAACTTTTTTCTCGCCTATTATCTTTCCCACAACAATGCTAACTATAGAAAATATATATTACTCAAAATTCAAGTAAATCAAAATCTTATCCAGTGCAGACCGCTATTTTATACTTTTATATATTTATATACATGGCATAGCACTATAGAAATGGTATAAATCACTTACTCATTTCATATGTTTATATATATCTCTTTTATATCCTATAATACTTATTTCTTCATGTATGTGCTTTCCCTTTGTTTTAGTCCTAGTGTCAGTATTTAATCACTGCACTAGAGAGAAATGCTAACTGTTAAGTAAATAAAAAGAAAGTGGTGACATTTTATTATATACATTTACTACTTAACTGAACTTCTGCAATGTTCTTCTTTTAGCTAATATATCTTACAGCTGTGTATGGTTGGGAATTTGGAGCCTTTATTTTAAATATTCATCATTTTACAAGTTATGCTTAAAAGCTTCACTAGAAAATTCCTGACTACTTACTTTTCTGATGGAATTTTGACAACATTTGTCACAAGCTCAAGCTTCTAGGTTCAATTAGCTCACAGACTCATGAGAAACAATCTGTGCTGTCTTTCAGGAAGTAGGCGTGACCTCTGAACCTGTTTCTCTTCACTGAACTCTGACAGATTCAAGAAAGATTGTTTGATCTGTGTTTTCATTCATTTAGCAATTGTTTTTCTTATCTAAAAAGTCTTATAAACATATGTTTTACTGTAAATAGTGATTTATTTAATCTGAATTACATTTATATTTAAATAAGAATTACAAATATATTTGACGGTGACAGTTTTAAAGGCATCCTTTTTCCTGTCTGCTTTAATGACATTACAGTCCTGTGTTTACTCATAGCAACAAAAAAATTATTAGGATTAATCAATATATCTTAGTCTGTTTAGATAAAACAGAATCTTAGAAATTGCATACAACGTCATGTTCTTAGTTCATGCATAGATAGTATATTAAATTTAATTTTTTCTTTTGTATGTTTTTAATGTACATGCAGCTTCCCTTCTGCTTGCTATTAACCTGCAATAGCAAGGAATTCTAACTAGATGTTATGAGAGGGTTAGTTTATGGCTTCTGTGACAGATATAGTAACCCTGGATATAGTATATCCATGCAGAAGGTTATTAAAACATATAAGGAGTAATTCAATAAAGCTTACACGGAAGCAAATTAACATGGCTCGAATATGGAGTTTGGAGGCTGTGCGATCCAGGAAACAAGGCTGGGGGCATGCATGAGCCTCCCAGCTCTATTCTGGCATGGAGGCAATAGAATAATGCAAATCACCTCATTTGCTGGTGAAAACTATGCAAATGAGTTGAATTTGTGATCCAGCAATCAGACGGAGCCATGTCTGCATCAGAAATTTATGTGGTTAGTAACGGTGTACAGGACTGCAAAAATAAAAATGTCTCCTAGGTGACAAAACTCACTGCAGTATATGTGGGGAACTAACAGCGGGGTCATGGGTCACATGCATGGACATCGATGTTGGAGTCCCGTACACACCTCTCAGCAAGTCAGCTTTACAAACACCGAAAGAAATGTCTGGCAAAGGCCCAAAAACAGGGACAATGATGAAATGGTCCACTTACAAACTTACACACTGAGATCACAGCAGGTCTTGCAGTTGCCTTAAGTCTACGAAGGGTAAGAAGTCTGAAACTCAAATGTCTGCTATAACTGTCTAACCTTTGGTCTCTAGTGATATGCCAGTATTATCCAAGAAAAGTACAATACTATGCTAAATGGAACCAAAATGTAAAGAAAACGCCTGGACAGTCTGTGGAAATGTATACAGTTGAGAGATATGTCCCCACCCCTGATACACCTGTCTTACCATAGAAATTCAGGAACATTTATGTTTGTATAGCAGCAGAACACTCATTCCCAGGTCTGTTCCAATCAACTTGCTAACTTGTAGCATGTCCACAATATCAAGTGGGTCAATGAGCTATGTATATGCATGGTCGGAACTGTCAGAAAGTAGGCAGCACTTACTGTTGGCTGCTGTGGCTTAGTGGTCTAAGTACAGTACTGTGGTTGATAGAGTCCATGTTTCAAGACTGTCCATGCACTATGTTGCATGTCAGCTACACCTGTGGTAGGAGTAGTACAAACCATCCAGAAGTCAATATCCATTACTACAGGAAAGCTGGACAATTTAAGGACAGGGGGGGCACACATCTGGATAGTGCACAGCTTGGAGTAACCTACACGCTGCCTAGTAGGACAGCAGGTGTCTGAAAAATCAGTGTAGTGCCAGGTTATAAATGTCTGCCTCCTTACTGTGTCACAGGGGTGTAGCTAGGATTTTCAAATTTGTACTCACAGCTCTCAAACTGCTACCCCCTCCCCAGCCAAGCTACGGCCATTCTCGTAATTCATGGTTTGCTCTTTTAGTTTCAAAAGTCAGTTCTTTGAAAACTGCAGCATGGTAGTTTCATAGTTTCATAGTATAGTAGTAGGTTATCTGCCCTGGGGCATTTGTAAGCCTAGCCATAGTGATGTGGCTTTTGCCACCCCATGAAATGGTACAAAAATGTACAGAATAAATCTAGAATACTGTGCCTCTGTCTAGTAGTGACACAGTGAAGATCCCCTTATATAATAGAATTAGTTTGCTGTGCCCCTGTCTAGCAGTGACACAGATGTGACCCATGGGGTAAACTTACGATCTCCCATCCACTCATCAAGATTTCTCTTGAAGAGAGTCAGTGAGGGGCACTGCCTAATATGAATTGGGATCCTGTTCCAAAGCATGGGAAGCCTCTGGGTTATGAATCTGGACAGTGCACAGCTTGGAGTAGAGGATTCATGCTTTTGTTTTCTGTAACTAAGGTACATGTTTTGAGCTACAGAAGCCTAAAATAAACAGGGACAGATATTAAATAGTGCTCTCATGAACTTAGAAAGTTGCTAGAATAACAGGATTTGTGCTAGTATGAGAAAGTTTCTAAAATACCAGGATTTGTGCTAGTATGAATTTTTCTAAATGACATGAAGTCTGAAACTCAAATGTGTCATTATTTAGCAACTTCAGCCTTCAATGATTTTCTAGAAAATCACAAAATTTATGAGGAACAGACAAACAATATCGGGCAAAAATCTGGACATTCTGCAACATTTGGACAGTTGAGAGGTATGCTACCTACCACACACACACACACACACACACACACACACACACACACACATATATACCTCTCAACCTCTGAAAGCAACAAACCCACAAATAAAACTCAGGCAAAGGCCCAAAAATAGACATTTTTTTTAAATATTGCCCTTATAAATTTAGAAAGGTAATAGAATAGTAGTAGGTCTTGCATTAGTATGAATTTTCTGAAAGGTATGAAATCTGAAACTCAAATGTCTGCCATTATTTTCTAACTTCAGTCTTTAATGATTTGCCACTAGTTTGCCAGAAAACCACAATTTTATGAAAAATGGACCAAAAATGTGATGCAAAAATATAAAATTGCCAGACAATACAGCTGGGAACCTGTCAAAGAAGGGACATCATTTTAATAGGAGCACTGTTAACTTGAGCAGCTGACAAAATTAGAGAATCTACATGCATTTCTGAAATAAAAGTAATGTATAACTGATCATTTGTTATTTATAATTTTAAAGCCATTTTAAAGCTTCCACGTTTTCTTCCAAAATTCTATTTTGCAGAGGGATTATTAGGGGGAGCAACATTTTGAGCCAAAATTGGGACAGTTGAGAGGTTTGGATATTCCTAATTCTATAAAGCGATTTATTTGCACGTACCTCTCAACCTCTTAATGCAGGAAATCTGGACAAGGCCAAATATATTGAGGGAACATACAAACAGTACTAAAAACTGATCTTGTATAAACATTTTGCCAGTGGCAGATAAAGATTATCTTTGTGCTATTTTCAAATCATAGGCCCCTTGCACATGGAAAATACACGTGTTCTTTGATACACCTTCCTGATTGTATTAAATTATATTCCTTGTACAATACAGTATAGTTGTTAGCATTTTAAATTTATTGTTTTGAACATTTTTCCAGTAAACAATGAAACAAAATGCATGCACCAATAATGACAAAACAGCCCAATTCAGAACATTTCCATCATAAAAGTCTACTCAAACTTCTACAGTCCACCAGTATCAGTAAATATGCACAATCTAACTAGTAAAAAAGCCATCTACACAATTCCACATTAAAAAAAATCTGTAACTAATGAAGAGGTTGCTGCTAGCAAACAACTTTATATTTCATTGTTTCATCTACAAATAAAGTGCCTGTTGCCCTTGAGGAATAAATTGCCTATGTTGCATTAAAAAAGTGATATGCTAGTAATATTGCAATAGCGAATGGATGGCAAACTGATAACAAGTTCATAGTTAGTACTAGATATCTTTGCCAAAAAGGACTACAGCATCCACCCCCCCACTTCACAACACAGTACAGTATCAGCAATGCAATTACCTACTGTAGGAGAAGAACCCACAGCCTTCTGCATCAAAAGCAAGTACACTACCTGTTGTGTTATTAACAATATAAGTAGACTCAGCATAAGCAACACTAAACTTTAGTTCCCCTGTAGCTCTCAGCTCCTTGTAAAATGTATTCGACACTCAGCTGTATCTTGGAACTTTGCAGCACAAGAAATCTGGAAAAAGCCAACATTTATTGGAGTGGGGGGGACAAAAGCCCAAAAACCAGGGACACATTTTAAACATTGCTTGTATAATTTTGGAAAGTTGCTAGAATAAAATGCTGTGTTACCACCATGCATGTCTTGAACCCAGAACCATATGCACTACAATTAGTGCAACATATCACTATGCTAAATCAGCAGTTTGAAAAATACTAAGACTGAAACTTAATGGCTATTAGATAGCTCTCAACCTCTTAGCATAAAAAACCTGGACAAACAAAGGCAATAATGAGGGAATACAAATTCAGTTCTCTCTTCACACCTTAGCACAAAAAACCTGGACAAACAACAAAACTAATAATGGGGGAAATATAACTTCAGTTCTCACTTCTCACCACAACTGGGGAATACAACTTCAGTTCTCACCATAGCTCACAACTGTTAGAAATAAAAATCTGAACAAAGTTCAGAAATGGTGGTGGTTAGGGAGTTAAGGCTCTTCTTACTCTGAAGCAAAGATACAGGGTTTGAGCCTAAACACCTGTTGTATTATGTGGGGGCATTTACACACTTGCTAATAAAAAAAACAATTCTTACATAGAATAAAAATCTTAGAAAGGTAAATGAAATGGAGATTAGAATTGACCTTTAACGACTTTGAAAGTCTGAAACAAGTCTGCAAATAATGATTATTCCTGTAGGCAGCATACTACAACTAGTGTTAAGTTTATTGAACAGTCATCTAATGATTATTCCTGTAGGCAGCATACTACAACTAGTGTTAAGTTTAGTGAACTTTTACCATATTTAAGGCTTAATTATATGAGTCAACTACCACCTCTCCTGTTCTCATTCAGTATTTCTACCTGACCTACCTTAATCACTATGGCCACTGAGGAGATCAAGGATTCTGGTGCAGTGTCATACTGCTGCTGAGAAGTGTGGCCTACCCCTCCTCCATCCAGCTGTAGCTTTATATGCTGTGCAGTCACTGCATTTGTCAGATGTATGTGTATTTCTATACATATACAACCTCCTGAACAAGCTATTTCAATGATTCAAGGAAGCCTCTCTCATCCCCTGGATATTTGAGCTGGCTTCAGCCACTAACTCACATCCTCAACTGACTAGTCCTTGTATTGCCCATGCTGCTAGTCAAACACATATAATCTGGGATGCAATTTTGGCTTTGTCCCATTGAACTACAAGGCTATCAACTGAATTTATTATATGACCTTTCAGAAACATTTTATTCAAATAGTTTTTTGAAGATTTTGGCTACATGTGATAACAGAAAAGGGCTGACAACATGAAGTCTTTCATTTAAACATAGCTACAAATACTAGAAAATAAACAAAAAAATATACTGCGAACTCTGCACAAATCCAACTATTAAGTCCACAAAGTGCAGACAAAGAAGTCCGGATTTGATCAAAACCGATTTTATTAAAAAAAATCCAAAAGACACGCCAATTACATACAATAAATCATAAACGCTAATTATAATCCACAAGCGTTTTCGTCTTATGAAAAAAAAAAAAAGTGAATTGTGAGTTCATTCAGGAGTCCTGAATGATTGTTACACACACACACACACACACACACACACACACACACACACATACCTCCATAATTTCCTGATCTGTTTCACACATACTCCTCCTTGATAATCTGTTTCCACTCACACAAGCATCCTTAAAGAGCCAACGCTTTTTTTTTTTTTTTTTTTTTTTTAGTTAAAAAGCTACCCCCTTGTCTAAATAAGTTGTACTGAAATCAGTACAAGTCACTGGGCACCAAGCATACCCCTGGAATGACAGGGTGCCACAGAAGGACCACAAGTATGACTCGTATATCTGTTCTGCTTGTCATAACATTGCATTTGCCTGCCAAACTACTTGCAAAATAATAAAGGTAGATGGGAAAACATCAATAGCAGAGAGTGGAGAAACAGATGTCATACCCATAAGAAAAAGCAAGCTAATATTGTTCTCCAAACTGTCTACATTTGGCAGAGCAATATTAACACCCTTTCCCCATGTGTGAGAAAAATAGGGAGATATTCCCTTTTGTTGCGGTGAACTGTCCAATAAATAATCCACAAACCAAGAGACAGCTGGTTCACCCAGGCTAACACTGTGCTGAAAAGCAAATAAACTGCCTATGCAATCCAGTAATAAAAGTTCTGTTAAAATCCAGAATTTAATGAAAAGAATGAAATAAAACAAAATAAGAACAAAAATAATTAAAAAAAAAAATAATAATAAAAAGTCCCTTGTCCAACGATAAGAGCTTTCAAATAGTTCTTCTTCAGATCATATAATCAAATGGGACATTCATCTGTCTATATAAGCCAGTTAAAATTATTCACCCAATGAGGATATCAACACCAAGGTTTCAGCCAGTCCATGTTTGGAGTTCACCATCTGATTTGCATAAACCGGGTTAACAATCCCATTTTCTAAGTGGATACCTCACACAACTTGTTAATGTTCAGTACTAATGAAATGTGCAAAGTAGGTGATGTTAGTAACCAATAGCACTTCCAAAAGAAGTAACAGATGAAGGAGTCAGAATATGCAAAATAATTGAACTAAACCGCCAATAGTGGCTTCCAAAGAACAGCAAAAGACAAATCTGCTAGCCTTCATGAATTCTTATTGAAAAACTTGTCAAATAATCCCAAAAGCAGTTCTTTACATATTTCTAATATTCAATAAAGAAAAAATGGCACGAACAATAAATAGATGATTTAAATAGCCAATGGTGGTTTCCAAGGAGTGGCAAAAAACAAATCTGCTGACTTTCATAAATTCCTATTATGAAACTTCTTTTCTTTGATCTAATTAACCAAAAATAAGTTTTTCACATATCTCTAATGTCCAGTGATGGGGATGACAAAAAAATAATATATATAGTAGTATGCATCGCTATCAATAAAAAATAGGCAATGTCATTACTAAAATTTCATTTCTCAAGACAGGAATATAGCAGGACAATTACTAAGTGACAATAAATGTCAAGGCTCCATGTCTTGCATGACCATATTTGTACCTTGATAAATTCACATGGTGACTGCCTATACGTTTTTTCTGTGAAAAGTATAGGTATGTTATGTCACTCTAGAAATGTATGCAAATTTCAGACTTCATTTCATGCATCCAAAGTCAGTATATATAAGTTTCTGACTTCATCCCATCCATTCAAGATCAATAGGGAACTTTTACTAGAATTCCACCATCTCTGTGCAGATGTTTATCATATTGCCCAGTTTTGTATTGATGAAACCAGAGCAGGAAAGATATGGGCATATTAAACTACAAATAGCATATAACGCAAAAAATGCCCAATAAACACCAGGTACCTCCACAGACAGAAAAAAACGTAAAAAACAGTCCAAAAAGACTGTAGGAGGGGGTATATACAAATAGCATAAAAAAAAAAAAAAAAAAGTAATAAAAAAACTTAATAAAACAGTTATTTTCTTAAATTAATTTTCACTCACACTCAGGTGTATATACATATATGCATATACACCTGAAGAAACTGTGAGTGAAAATTGCGTTTTTGTGTTACAAGTTAATTTTAGTTTTTTAATTTTTTTATTTTTTGGTTTTTATTTTAACCTCTAAATTCCTCCTGGACTTTTCACTGCCTACAAATTCTTACACAGCATCAAATCTTCTAATCTTGACACCAACATAATCAAACTTAATCAAACTTCCGTTAGGATATAAATGCTCTTATAAAACAAAATAATAAGTATGTTATTTCATTATAGCAATGTATGCAAATTTCAGACTTCATTCCATCCATCCAAGATCAATATGTATAAATTTCTGACTTCATCCCATCCATTCAAGATCAATAGAAAATTTTACTAAGATTCCACCATGTCTCTTCAGATATTTATCATTCATCACTTATGATCTCGTTAACTCATGGTCAATCTGCATCTCTTCAAGGCAGGTTTCAACGGTATAACAATCTTCAACCCCGGATGTTGATCAGCTCTAAGGTTTATTATCCATTTGGTTTCCCTAAGTTCAGTTATGTTCTCAATATCCACTTTTTTTGGGCCAATATTTATGGTCTCTATAGCTTTATATGAAAACAAGTGATCTCTATGCTGACTGACATGATTAGCTAGGGCAGTATGAACATCTTGGTTCACAATGACCCTTTGATGCCTCTGCATGCGTTTCTTAAGCATTTGGTTAGTTTTACCTACATAAAATGACTGGCATGATCTACATGTAGCCAGATAAACAACATTGCTCGTGGTACAGGTAGCTTTAACATCAAATGTATAAAGTCTCTTCTTTCTTGGATGCTCAAACTTATTGCTACTATCTGTCAGAGTAATCTTTTCAGATTCCTCTTATTTTTATAGCAGAAACATGGTCATTCTCCCACTATATCTTTCAACTGGGAATCTTGCGTTATAATGGGCCAAAACTGTTGAATTATTTGCTAAATTTGATAGTTATCCATGCTATAAGTTAAAGCAAATCTGGTCAGTGTATCTTTATCCTTCTTCCTATCTTCCTTTTCCTGTGTTGGTAACCTCAGGTCTTTCCCCTTATAGCCTCTTTTTTCAAATTTTCCTGTAAAAGACTCACCTCTCTATTACGTGTGTCCTCTCAGTTACAATGTATATAAATCCTATTAGTTTCATTTCTCATGATGTTTCTGGAAATATGTCTAGGATGCATACTGCTTTTCAGCAGATAATGGTTACACCAGGTACTTTTCCTGTGTAGTTCGATTTCTAGTTCTCCTATTTCATTGAGCATAACATTAACATCCAAAAAACTTACTGTGTGTTTAGAATAGTTAGAGCTGAAAGTCAAGAATGAGGTGGTTGTATTCAAATAATTATGAAAAAGTTGAAATTGCTCTGTACTTCCTTTCCATAAGATGAACAAGTCATCTACAAAACGCCCATAGTACAGGATGTTGTCAAACCATGGGTTGTCCGTATTTAAAACAAATTCCAACTCCCATTGAACAATAACTAGATTCGAATAACTACCCCACATTTCTGTAAATAGTTTTGTTCACCAAATAAGAAAAAGTTAGTCTCCAGAATGAATTCAAGTAGGTCACAAATAGTTTGAGTCTCTAATGCATTCTTCCTTGCAGATATTAGTCTTCTTATTGAATTTATACCTGCTTCATTCGGTATGGTAGTGAAAAAACTATTGATATCTAATGTGGTAAGAAGAAGGATAGATTTATCCATTATTGCTTCTATCACTGGATGCAATTTATGAAGGAAGTCATCTGTGTCTCTTAACACTGTATCATGATTCTTTAAAATTTCTTTTAGTTCTCTTTCTACAAATAAAGACATATTTTCTGTAATCCAACCTTGGCCGGAGACAATAGGATGTAATGGTGGATCTTGCAGCTTTTTGTGTATCTTCGGTAAGCCATTAATACTGGGAACTGTAGGATTGGTAACATCTAGGAAGTTAAATAGATCTAAGTCAATTTGCCTTTGTAAAACCATATCATGTAGATATGATCTAACTTTATGTATAGCTCAATTGGCATCCAAAGGTGTAACAGCAGTATAAGTTTTCGAATCCTTTAACATTTCTTCCATTTTACTGAAATACCATGAGGAATCCATAACTACTATAGCTCCACCTTTGTCTGCTTGTTTCAGTATAACTTCTCTATTCTGTTGTAAATGCTGAATAGCTTCCCTCTCTTCTGAGGTTATGTTACTGAAATGTTTGGTACGGGGATCCAACCTCAATTTCTCTACTTTATTGGTACATAATCTTGTAAATAACTCAACTGCTGGATGGCTAACAGGTACAAATGTGCTAGGTTTTCTTGGTTTTTTGTTGAGCTCCTGTTTATTACCAAATATATTCTTCAATGTAACATTTCTACCAAAACATTTTAGATCAATGACAAATTCACTTAAATCAGATCTAAAAGAAGGAATAAAAGTCAAACCTTTTTGCAATATTGACTGTTCAGCTGCTGTTGAAACACAACTGGATATATTCACCACCAACGATTTGTTCACATCAGGGGTTTTTTCATCTTCTGGTCCCATGTGTGGGCCTGTGTCTGACTGTTACTCTGTGATGGTTTGACAGCTATGGCTGACATGCAACCTTATAATAACATTGCAACAAACTGTCTGTGGACCACAGCAGATATAGGAGTGCAGTGATGGACAACCTGCTAAACAGGTTCTGTTCATCTTACTTCTACATCCCAAAAACTGTCCACAACCTTCTAAGGGAAGGTAGCAGTAGCTACACACCACCATCCCCATAAGAGGATGCAGACAAATATGCTGAACAGTATGCCAGTGCAGTAAACAAGTACCTGTACAGCTGCATGGATTCAGCCATACCCAACAGAACTAAAACCTGCTTCTCAAGGAAAAACAAACCTATGTGGTAGACATCCTCTATCAACAGGCATTACAACAAAAAGAAGAAACTGTTGTCCAAGGGTAAAAAGGCACAAATTCCCAATTGGAAAAACTCTCTCCTTAGCCTCAACAAGCAAAGTAGATCACTAGCAAAATCCTCCAAAGCCAATTATGAATCAAAACTAGCCTCTGAGTCAAAGGCTAACCACAAGCCTTTTTCATTTATGTCAGAAACCTCCATGGCTAAGCCCAGGTTTGTTGTCAATTACATCTTAATGGTGCCACTTACACTGATCCTGTCGACTTAGCCAACCTGCTAGCAGATAGGTTCAGTGCAAACATCATCCCTTGTCCCCGCCCAAAGGCACATCCCTGATACTTGCCCCGTACCTCACATTTCCACAGATCAAGTGTCAAAATCCCTATCCAAGCCAAACAGCACAGCTGCCATGGGATCTGATAGTATCCCAGGCTGTATTCAGCAAAATCTCTAGAAAGACGTAGCCTCACCATTGAGCACCCTACTCAGCCATAGCCAAAGTACAGGCCTCATTCCAGGAGAGTGGAGACCTGCCATTGTCATCCCTTTGCACAAAGGTGATGCCACTACTGACACTGGAAACTATCACCCCATTAGCTTGACAAGTCTGATCTGTAAGGCCATGGATTGTGTTATTATGCACATCATAAACAAGGACATAGGCAATTTCCAAGCATTTGAACGCACCCAGTTCATATTTGTCAAGGGCAGATCTTGTCTGTTGAACCCGATTGACTTTTTTGAGACTATCACCAAGGCACTGGATGAGGGAAAGTCAGTACACACAACTTATCTTGACTTGCCCAAAGCCTTTGACACAATTCCCCACTAAGGCATCATCGAAAATCTAACAGAACGTGGTGTAACTCCCTATGTCTTCATGTGGGTGCCCAACTGACTCACTGATAGGACCCACAAAATAGGTGCCACTACCTCTGATAGCAGACCTGTCACTAGTGGTATCCCCAAGAATCTTTCCAGGGAACCTTGTTGTTTGATATCTACTTCTCAGAGGTCCAGGAAAAGACATAAGGCCTGTGGCTGACCAAGTGTGTGGATGACTGTAACTTGGGTATCATCATTGACTACCCAAATGATGTTAACATAATTTAAGAGGGTCTCACAGCAACAAATGACTGGTGCCAAAGTCATGGCCTTAAGTGAAATGCAAAAAAATGTATTAGCAAACCATTCATCAAAAACACAGCCCCTACTTATTACCATATTAGTGGCAAATATCTAAGTACAGAACCTGTGCTGAAAGACATGGGTACACAAGTTGACAACAATCTCACATTTGGCCATCATGTAGTGGCATTGATCAGAAATTACTTTTACTTGGTTCATATCATAAGTAAAGGGATTGCATCCTGAAAAAAGGGGGTTATTTTCTCTCTGTATTCCTCCCTCATTAGGTCAATAATTGAGTACAATGCCCCATTTGATATGTATCTCTCTAAACACCTGCACCAACTGGAGAGGCCACAGAAATACCTCACAAAGAGAATCCATGGCCTCCAACACCTGTTCTATGTGGGCAGGCTCAAATCAGTATCAGTCTACTCTGTATCATACAGATTGGTCCAGGATGACCTGTGTCTTACCTACAAGGAAATCTCAGACCCTGCTCTAGTAGAGATGCTCCATATCTGTACGTCTAACTCCTCAAGTAGTACCCCATCAAAAGTCTTATATCTAATATGTGACATTAACAAACCCTCCTGGAGAAACAGGTTTGTCTCCCAGAGGCTGACCCATCTCTGGAATACAGTCCCCATATATATATCAAACAAAGTATGTTGCTGACCCTCTACAAGCATGCCTCTCAACTGTATAGATTTCCACACAATGTCCAGATTTGTAGCTCATATTTTTGGTCTGTTTCTCATATAATTAGTGGTTTTCTACCAAATTACTGGGAAGATCTTAGGACTAAATAATGATATAAAAATTGAGTTTCAGACTTCAGATATTTCAGGAAATGTATGGTAAAACAAATCCTGTTACTCTAGCAACTTTTTAAGCATATAAAAGTAATATTTAAAATGTTTTCCTATTTTTGGGCCTTTGTCCTCCCATTTTTCTGGTCTTTGGCCAGATTTTTTGCGCTAAGAGGTTGAGAGGTATGTCTGCAAGTGCAACCTTGATAAGGGGATGGGCAACCAAAAATCTGTCCCAGGAGTGCCACCTGTGTCCCTCATTGACAGGGCAGACATCTGCTGCTTGTGGTTTCTTTTCTGGGGATATACTCTGGCATAGGCTTGTAAGGGCCCCAGAGCCAGTAGCCTAGTAATCTCCTATGATCCTATGAACAGGTACACTCACAGGTGTGAAGTCCATAACCCTGTGTGTGATGTTATGACTTCTACCCCACTCATACCAGAAATACAAATACATAACAGCAGCAACTGTGGACAAAACCTGTGACTGCACTACAGAAGGACAAAGAGACACATATAAGGGGAAGGGGAACCACTGACCAGACAAATGGAGAATGTGCACACCAGAACAAATTGTGCAGTAACATAGGTTCCCTGCAGTGTATTCAGTCAGTAAACATCAGTCACAACTACACAACACACACCCTCATATGTGGGGGTCCTCAACAAATACAAACCCAAACAAAGGACACCTCAGAGCCAAAAAACATGAGAACCCCTCAAATCTCCACACCACATACCATGCATAGTCCACACTCCACTGTCCGGCAGCCACTAAGGCCCAACCATAAACCCAGCATATTACTCATAGGAGCATCCACTATGAGATACACAGATGTGCCTTTCATCAGGCTGCATAAGGAGACAGTAATGGTTATTGTTTGTTAGGTGCCATCATCCACCATATCACACAAGGACTGAAGTCTCTCCACAACTGTTATGAGTCTGTCCCAGTCCATGTTGGTGTGAATGACTTCAGGGGGATCCAATGCCTGACAGCCTGGGAAGATATGATTGACAAACCATGCTGCTTTGCTAGAGATGGCTTGCATCTGTCTCACTTGGGCTTCATGCTTCTGGCAAAGGCCAGCACTTGCCTCCCCCATAGTGGGTGTTTTAGGGAAAGTCATGAGGTTGATACTACTAACATGAAACTCTCAAAAAATGCAAATTAAAGGTCATGTTTCTAATCGCTAGGAGTCTAAACATGTAAATGCACTAATTGCAAACATTCTTAACCCTGGAAGATGCTGACATTTATGCACTCCCAGAAACCTGTGCCACAGCTGCAAAGAGCAACCCACCTTACCTGCTCAGTCATTTTATCACACAACAAGACACCAAATTGTGGGCTACAAAGCCAAAGGAGGTGGAGTTTAAATATATGTTTAACAGACAACACCTCAACGCTGGGTAAACAGTCTGACACACACGAGACAGTCCAAGTGCAATTAACCATTGACAAGACCCCTATTCAAATTGCAGATAGATACAGGCCAACATATAGGACTTAGGATGCCTATCCCACCTATCTGGCCCTCTACAGATCTATCAAGATTCAGTCCTTTACCCTGATCCTGGCTGAATTTAATTACCCAACCATAGATTGGAAAAAACAACCACGTCAGAACAGAAATGCACAGAGAGTCTCCCATCTTATCAATGCTAAATCCTTAGGACAGCTACTTCATACCCCACAAGATGTAATACATATGTTGGGCTTGCCAGTAACCTACATAATTACCCACTGCAGCACCCCTATGGTATTATCCTCCCTGGCAAGATCTGACAAAAAAAGCGGTCACGTTCGATATCACCATCTCTCCTAAACCCTCTCTAGCCATGGTTAAATGAAAATGTCTACCAAGCTGATCACAGCCACCTAGGAAATGCTATAAACAGCTGCACAGCCCCCCCCCCCACTGGATGAACAGACTCCAACGTTCAAATGTACACCAAAGTACTATAGCAGTATATATATATATATATATAAATATATATATATATATATATATATATATATATATGAGAGAGAAATAGATATATAGAGATAGATAGATAGATAGATAGAGATGCATGGAATCAGGAATACCTGACAGGACAACATCATCCTCTGCAAGGGAGAGTAATCCTGTCTGGAAAAAACACCTGCAATAAAGGAAACATATCACAAAAGGATAACATTGCTGTCCATCCAGGGCCAAGAAGGAGAAGGTACACAACAGGAAGCAATATCTCCTAAGCCTGAACAAACAAATAAGAGCACCAGTGAAATCCTCTAAAGGCAGCTCTGAGTCAAAATTGCCCACATGTACAATAGACAGTCATAAGGCCTTCTTCACATATGTCTGCTGTCTCAAAGGAAGCTCCCAGATTTGTTCAGAACTGGTGGTCAAGGACACCACATACACAAATGCTGTAGATACAGCCAATCTACTGGCTGACAGATTCAGCAGAAATATCTCCTGTCTGCCCCCCACCGATCAGTAAAGCAGGACATCCCCAGTGCCTGCCCACCCACCCCTTATCACTAGGGAACAGGGCATCACTGTCATCTCAAAGGCAAAAAGACAGCCTCCATGGGACCTGAATACATCCCAGGCTGCATCCAACATGAGCTCAGGCATGAACTGGCAGCACCATTAGGCACCCTAGTCAACCAAAGCCTGAGTACCAGCTTTGTCCCAGCTGAGTGGAGGACAGCCACTATCATCCCTTTACACAAAGGTGAAGTGCTCACCAATCCAGGAAATTAAAGACCCATCAGCCTAACTAGCCTGATCTGCAAGGCCATGCAATTGATTGCCATGGACCTCATTAACAGGGACATTGGCAGACTCCAAATACTCAACCCCATACAGTCTGCCTTTGTTAAGGGGAGGTATGACTGTTAAATCTGGTTGACTTTCCTGAGACAGCCATTAAAGGCATGGATAATGGAAAGATGGTGCACACCACCCACCTTGACTAGGCCAAAGCCTTACACACTGTTCGCCACTTCGCCATAGTAGATACACTCAGTCAACTAGTCATCAATCTATATGCTAGCAGATGGGGAGCAAACTGGCTCATTGATAGTACTGACCTAATCATAATAGGGGAAGCCAACTCAAGCAGTACACCTATAATGAATTGCATACCCCCAGGGAATGGTCTTGTGGACTCTGTTATATGGGAATACAATTCCCTGAGGTGTAGGCCAAAAACAGTGGTCTATGGCAGATGACTGCAAGCTGGGAACAGTCATCAATTCCCAAAGTGATGTGGACACCCTCCAAGAGTGTCTCACCAAAACAAGTGACTGCTGCCAGAAACATGGCCTCAAAATGAATGTCAAAAAATGCATCATCATCCCCTTTGGGGAGACTGACATCCCCTTGTATTATCGTAGTAACAACGTCTTATATACACAATCAGTAGTGAGGCATTTGGCCACCCAGGTTGATAGTAACTGGACGTCTGTGCACCATGTTGCTTCCGTTGTATGGAAAACTTTCTAGATGGGCCAACTCAATAGTAAGGATATCTCAACCAGGGACAAAGAGGTCATAAGATCCATTTATTTAACCCTTAAAAGGCCAATTATTGTGTACAACGCCCCCTTTGGCATGTACCTCACAAAGTACATACAGCAGCTGGAGAGACCACATAGATTTCTCACCAGGAGAATCCAGGCCCTCAAACACCCAACCTACACAAATAGGCTAAAAGCACTGTCCATCTACTCAGTTCCATACAGATTCCTATGAGTTGACATCTGTCTGACATACAAAGCAATCCAGACCCTGCCTTAATGGGACAACTGCACATCTGGAAGTCAAGCCCCACTCAATCAACCTGTAGGCACAGCATCAAGTTGGTCTGTGATATCAATAGGACTTGGAGTGGCAAATATGTGTCCCACAGACTCCCCCCATCTGTGGAATACACTCCCTGTCCATATCAAACAGAGTACCTCAATACCCCCTGTGAAGTGCACCCTGAATAACTGCATGGGGAACAGAAAATACAGTCCTGTGATTCCACGTGTCCCTGCTGGACAGGCTCTGGGTGCTGACATGGCTTAACATGGGCAACACTAGTAACATCATATGAACCTATAAACCTATAAACAAATGTCTGTCAGTGGTTCACTACATTACTCTATACTGCTCTGCCACTGACATACCAGGAAATCACAGTGCTATGTAGAATATACAGTACATATTATGGGAATCTCTGTTTAGTACAATACACTCTGTAGCCACACCAGGATATGACTTTTCAGTTAAGAAGGATACCACACAACCATTAGATCCCCAACCAGTATATCACTGAGGTGCTTGATTTTTTACACAGCTTCATCAGCCAATATGCTGTAGCCACACCTCTCAACTGGGCAGATTTTGCAAGAATGTTTATAGTTTGGCTCATATCTTTGGTCTGTTCATCATAAAACTTGTAATTTTCTGGTAAATCAGTGTGATGACCTGAGGATTTCTGTCAGTAAGTAATGACATATACATTTAAGTGTCAGATGTCATATGTCATAAAATGTCTGTTAAAACAAACCCTTTTACTCTAGCAACCTTCTAAGTTTATAAGAGCAGTATTTAAAATATCTCCCTGTGTTTGGGCCATTGTCCCCCCATTTTGGCAGGCTGTCCCCACATTTCTTGCAGGTTGAAAAGTATGGCTGTAGCATGCAAAAAACCCATATCAGAGTACAGCTAGCTCTGGAATAGAGTCCCATTCTTACTATAGAAGGTCATACTGGGCATGCTCCTACAATTAGAGAATTGCAGCCCATGTCTAAACCCACATGGACTATACAAATATATTGTGCATGTATGTCTTTGCATACAGACAGCTATGTACACCTTAACTGTCTCTACCCACACCCATCACACAGGATTACCCTCAGCTATCTGTATGTGGCCCATATGTGCTATATCTGCATTGGTTGAGTGTGATACACAAACATATATATGGCAACATCTAAAATATTTCAAGCATACACACACACATAGACATGGGGAAGAGAGAGACAGATAGAGAGAGGTAGACACAGACAGAGATTGAGTCAAAGACAGAGACACCCTAGATGGCACTGAGGGATGCATGAAGGTGAGCTCTATTGTGTAATAGCAGTAAGGTAGGGGTTGTAATATCACATCACCCACCTGTGTGTGTGTGTGTGTGTGTGTGTGTGTGTGTGTGTGCGTGCGTGCGTGCGTGTGTGTGTGTGTGTGTGTGTGTGTGTGTGTGTGTGTGTGTGTGTGTGCGTGCGTGCGTGCGTGTGTGTGTGTGTGTGTGTGTGTGTGTGTGTGTGTGTGTGAGTGTATATATACGTTAAAGTATTTTGAGCCCTTTCCCAACCAGTACACTTCCCATTGCCCTACTTTACAAGATCTGCTGATGTCATTCACCTTAGAAGTACCTTTGGAGAGTCTTTATTCCTATAAGCTCTGTGGCACAGGTGATAACTGTGTAACATTGTAGTGCAAATAACTATATAGGTAAGGGTTCTAATCTCAGTCCTGGCAAGTGTGTGTGTTTATAGGTTAAAGTGTTTTGAGCCCTTTCCCACCCAGTAAACTTCTCATTGCCCTTCTTTACAAGATCTGCTGATGTCATTCACCTTAAAAGTACCTTTGGACATTATTCAGCCCTGTAAACTCCATGGTATGTGCAACAACTGCACAACACTATAATGCTAATAGTTAGATAGGTAGGGGTTCTAATCTCAGTCTTTACAAATGTGTGTTTGTGTTTGTAGGTTAGAGCATTTTGAGGCCTTTCCCACCCAGTACACTTCTCATTGCCCTACTTTACAAGATCTGCTGATGTCATTCACCTTAGAAGTACCTTTGGACACTCTTTACCGCTATAAGCTCCTTGGTGTGTGAGAAAACTGCATAAAACTGTAGTACAAATAACTAGCTTGATAGGGGTTCCAATCTCAATACTGGAAACTGTGATACTGTTTGTGGGTAAGAACCATATCCTGTGTGTGTGTGTGTGTGCGTGTGTGTGTGTGTGTGTGTGTGTGTGTGTGTGTGTGTGTGTGTGTGTGTGTGTGTGTGTTGGTTATACCACTTTGAGGGCTGTTCCACCCAGTACACTTCCCATTGCTCTATGTTACAAGGCCTCCTGATGTCATTCACCTTAGAAGTACCTTTGGACACTTTTCAACCCTGCAAACTACGTAGCATTTATGATAAATAGGCAGTACTATAGTATGTACAAGTAGAGAGATAGGTATTTGAATCTCAGTATAGCCAACTATACTACTGTGTGTGTTGGTGTGCATACCTTTCAACATCTTAGAGCACAAAATCTGGAAATCTGGACAAAGCCATAAATAATGGGTGGACAAAGGGCCAATAATAGGGACACTTTTTAAAATATTGCTCTTACAAACATAGAAAGTTGATAGAATAACAGGTTTTGCATTAGCATGAATTTTCAGAAGGGTATGAAGTCTGAAAGTCAAATGTCTGTCATTATTTTCACACTTCATACATCAATGATTTGCCAGTGATTTGCCAGAAAACCACACCTTTATGAGAAAAAGACTGAAAAAATGAGGCAAAAATCTGGACATCCTGCATAAATATGTACAGTTGAGAAGTATGTTCATGTGTGAAGCATATCCCCTGTGGATGTTGGGTGTGTTGACTATATCATTTTATGGCCTGATGACTCCTCCCTATGGCATTACTTTAAAGAACCTGTTGATGTCAACCGCCTTACAAGCACAGTCACACATTTTCTAACACAAAGGCACTGTGGCACATGCAATAGTCATATCAGTCTGTATTGTATATAACTAGATAGTTAGATCATCTAATAGGAAAAGTGCCAACTCTGTGTGCATGTGTGTTTCAATGCATGTCCCCATGCAGAAGTCTGTTTGTGTTTCAGATGGCTATACCATGTTAAGGACCTGTGAACCCACCACTGGCAATCTTAACAGACCCTGGAATTGTCATCCACTTGAATAGTAGTGGCAGACACTGCAACACTATAGTAGCTCTGTGGTATTTGTGTTATTTATATAGCAGTAATGTTTGTAAAACTAGGCAGGTAGAGGTTATGCTATCAGCAAGGGCAGGTCATGAGTGTGTGTGTGTGTGTGTGTGTGTGTGTGTGTGTGTGTGTGTGTGTGTGTGTGTGTGTGTGTGTGTGTGTGTGTGTGTACATATATACCCTTGCAGCAGTCTACCTGTGTTACCACCACCAGCATACCTCTCAACCCCACACACAATGTCATCTGGTTAAATCCATATGGAAAACTGGGGCAAACACCAAACATTGAGCACAACCTTCACATATTGCTGTGACAAGCATGGAAAGTAGATACCAGAACAGGCTGTGCATTTCAATGCCCTTTCCAAAGGTTATGTGTAGTTACATGACAATATCCATCATCAGTCTGCAATGTTAGTCTGTCATGATTTTCCTACAATTTGCCAGAAATCCACAATTTTATGACAGACAGAAAGAAAGTATGTGTCAAACATCAAGACAGTCTGCAGACATATGCAGAGGTCACAGGTATGGCCATCATCTGTACCACCCTGTAGGCTGCAGTCCATGTTTGGCAAGGTGTGACCTGTGACAACAACTGAAAAAGTAAAGAGGTCCCAAGAGTGTAGGACAACAAAAATGTCATAAAGTTCTGTGCTGATTGCATAGAGCAGTTATTGCACATCAGAATCACCTTAATGGTATGACAAATAGTGTAAGCTAAGTTAATGTCATACAAAGAAGGTGTCATAGTAGCAAACCAGAAGAAGTCCTTTGTGTTGCACTTGCAGTGTGCATGGTATGTCCTGCCAACTGTCATGTTACTACAAGTCGAGTCCCACACTCCACATTTGATAATGTCACAAATACATTTTATGTCACCTATGTGTGTGTGATATGTAGACATGTAAAGGCCCTATGACTGCCTAATACCCCCAATAACCTACTTGCATATATGCATGAATGTTAATTGGCACCACCCTTTATATGTAGGTACAGCCTAAGGTTGTGTGAATTATAAGTATTTTGCAGTCTGTCATTGAGCCACAAACTGCTGTTAACATACTGCAATGGCCCATACAGTGGTTATGGAATGCTGTCAAGGTCCTAGCCTCATGCTGAAGGCAGACAACTGTGTCAGCATGCCATATGGCAAGGACATGTCCCCAGTACTTCCCACATCAGCACCAACCCCATAAACACATAGAATGAGATGACAGGCCTGGGTACCTAGTATGGCAACATAGTTGCATTCAGGAACAAGTATTGCCAGTCATCAGGAGTTGCTTGTATGTGGTTCACCACACAGGTAAATGGAACACATCCAGCCAAAAGGTGGACATTACCTCTGAATAGTACTCAGTCAGTACAATACATTAGCAGCATGGCCAGTCCACTATGCACCTATGCAGACATCTACAGAATTTGTAAAGGCTATGTTAACACCCACAAAGGTCAGCCATGCCCCTCAATACCTGTTCCACACAGCCAACCTGTAATCAGTACCGGCCCACTAGTTACCAGTCAGGTTGTCCACAGGTGTCTGTGGCATGCCAAGGTGGTAATGCTGTGCTCAGCCCTTCAACAGCTCTCCAATGTACAAGAGTATGACTCCATGTGCATTACCTGCACAAGAGGCCTGACTCACATATGAGATAGCAGACATACATGCTGGGGAGTCAGGTTCGGCTAACAGAGGCTGCCCTGTGTCAGGAATACATTATCCAGACATGGCAAATACAGTACCATGCATGGCTTTATCAACTGCATCAAGATTGAGTGAATGGGAAAGAAAAAGCATCTGTCCTTGAGGTTCAACCAGTGTCCAGCAATGGCAGGGGCAACAGGTGCTGATGAGTGATTCTGTTGGGGATAACATAATGGTTAGGCTTGTGAGGGACCCAGGGACAGCAATCTAGTAACCTCCTGGGTATGTTGGACAGCTGTGGACCATACATGGCAGAATGTACAGTTTACCATCTCCCGTCACGGACATGGAAACTGGTTCTTCCAGGAGTGTCACTGACATCACCAGGCACAAGGCCAGATGTGGTACTACTCCCTGATGGTGACTGCTCTCTGCTGGATCTGTATCCCTAATGGGACTGGTCAGGACCACATGCCCATGGTCTACTACATTGTGGTGTGGACAGCACCATCTCTTTGGTAGTGCTGGTGGTAATGCCACTACGGGAGTGTGAATATGCATGGCCACATGGGTTCTCAGCTGATCTTGTTGCTGACCAATGTCCACATGTCTGACTCCCTACTCCCATTCACATGCTCAAGCACAGACATTGCATGGTTGAGCACTGACACTGTCTCACCCCACCTTCTATCCATGACATCAACATAATGATGTACAGCATCACCAAATGCCATGGAGGTTGTCACACATGGAAGGAAGTGTTGCATTTCATGACCCTGATCATCTGTTTGGTGTAGCATTCAGAATGTGCCTATGCCTCCATGATGGACTAAAACATGCATTGGTTGACATCTACTGTGATACCTCTTGCAGGGGCTGGATGGGCAGCATTACTCCTTTCAGCATCACTGTCAATCTGCCTGTGTAGGACCTCACCAGGTCTCTGGCTATGGCTAGTGTCTACAGTCACAGTTGCCATAGTCACCACACTAGCCTGGTTGATACCACCACCCTCCATTATCTGTGGCTGCTGGGGACTGGGTATGTGTGGGCATACTGACTGTGTGCAGGGACATTGTGGGTGAAAGTGGGATAGCAACCAATGGCACAGATTCAGCCCCCAACAACCCCACTGTGTCTCACTAGGACCACCATCATCATCAGAGTCTGATAAGACACTGACATCAGGTTGTGAGGGTGAGACACCCCAACCCCTATATTCACCTGTGAGGGGAAGACAGTATATGTGAATTACTACCTGCACTATAATGTTTGCTGATGCAGACACACACACACACACACACACACACACACACACACACACACACACACACACACACACACACACACACACACACACACACACACACACTCATGCACACACACACACACACACACACACACACACACACACACACACACACACACACACACACACACACACACACACACACACACACAAAACAGGTGAGGTGGTACAAAGCCATTAAACAGACCACACTTTCTGAATGATGACATACATGACACACAAGCAGACCACAACAGAAATACTCTGCACAGGCCCTCAAAAGCATGCAGTGCAGCTATGTCCAGTTAATGTTGCTACTACTATACACCTCTGAGATACATGAGGAGTGGTAGTATTTGATGGACCTTTACCTAACACACAGTGCCCCCATGTACACAATACTAATGTACCACTGTATAGCACAGTGGCAACAGCTATACAAACATATGTGCCAATATGCAAATAGGCTCCTGTGATGACCAATGTGATACACTGCAGTTAACCCCACCACAAGTGAACATGCACATATTGTAATATGGCTAAATGTAACAGTTGTGTACATGGAAAACTGCCTGCCCTTAACATGCCTAGGGTATTGGATAGCCACAACAAGACAGTTATACACTCATAAGATGCAAGGTAGCTGTTCCCACCACACCAGGGGGACCATTGTACTTCTAGGGGAGATGTATTCTCAGTACACATACATGTGGCATTGTTAAAGGATAATATGTGCATTTCTGAACATGTATACAACAAGCTGTGATACTACACAATTTGCTAACATTCACAACAGCTGTGCACTTGTGTGCATTACAAAACTCCACCCACAAATGCAGTTTGACCTGACATATGTGCCCAGATATGCAAAGGCTGCCACTGTGAATACAGCAGTATTGAAGTGACATCCAGTGGGGCTTTACCTGAATGCTTCTCACCTGTTGACTCTGTACCACCCACCTGCATGACATATGTGGTGATTGTTTCCTGGGATGCGGTGGCTGAACCAAGTTTGCGAAGAACTCCTCTGTGGCTGTCAGTGCTGCTTGCATAGCAGGCCCTCCATACATGCCAGCATGGTGCCTGGCCACAGCTGCAGCCCTTTGCCATGCATTGTGGATGAGGTCGGTGACACGGTGTCAGACCTGTTCATAGGTATCGTCACATTGTGCAAGATTGTTCACAGACGCTACCACTTCTGCCTACAGGGCAGTGCATTCCTACAGGTTTTGCTGGCTCCTCACTAACAGTACCCTGTGATGGAGTCGAAGTGTGCCAGTGATAGCCACAGTCTCGGCTTCTGAGAATGCCGTTTGCCTTCTATGGCACATCCCACCTGAAAGACATGAATGGGGATACACATCACAGGACCGCATACATTGGCCACCATTATGTACAGATCTTGCACATCCAGTTTTGCTAGCACTTTCCACAGCTAACACCCACATCATACCCCTGCCATCTATCAGCACAGTATGCGTGGGTATTGTCAACATGCTGGCATTACAGCATGCGTTGCTCTCCTGATCCTGATGTTTAATGTTCCCCTCAATGAGGACCATAAATGTGCATAATCCTCCATTCATCATTCACATTGGGACTGCTACACGAGTGCAAGTCATGCTCCACTCTGTTAACCAAAACACACACACACACACACACACACACACACACACACACACACACACACACACACACACACACACACACACATAACCTTCAACTAGTGAGTGAACTGGTTTGGCCTTGTTGGCAGCTTGGATGTGTCCCACACAATCACCCTGCAGTGGAATGGATACCCTGTCCACATCAGGCAGGGTAGCTACCTCCACCTTTGCAGGCATAACCTGGTCAACTGGATGTTTAGCAGCACATACACCCTTGGGATACCACCTGGGTCCCTGTTGGATGGGGACATCAGCTGCTGCCTTGCATACACATGGTCTAACATGTGGCCTAGGGATATGACTGCTTAGACCCATAGCGTAGTAGCCTCATATGGTACCAGGAATACCATAAATGGCCTGACTCTTGTGACAGACTGTGCTGCTATGTGTCCACATACATCACTGCCATTGACTGCTGGGTTTCGCCTATGGGCCACATAACAGTACCATGTCATCCAGCCTACATCCCAGAAATAGGTGAGTGCTCCTACAGGTGCATGTGGACATTCCTGGAACATCTGAGCTACACAATAACTGAGAGCAGTGCATATGTGTTATAGGGTGACCTCCTCACAGGTGTCTGACATCTGCAGTAACCAGATGTTTGCAGAATGTGTACATGTGCCTTATAGGTGTAGACCACACTGCCAGACAAATGTGTATTTCTGGACAGCAATTGGACAACATGTGATGGTCGTCCACATACTTTGGGGAATGTGTCTGTGACATACCAGACCCCTGGAGACACAGTCACGGTACCTGAATATCTGGTACTGTATTCATACAATTACATTGTATGATCAGTATGTATGCACTTCTGTTGAGCCAGTACCAGCATGCACCCACTACTAGTACCTATAACCTGCTGATGTTCTTCGGGTTTCACGGGTAACTGTAGGGTACTCCTGCCGGCAGGCAGCCCGAGGTCGGCCAGAATATCAAAGTCTGGGTCCAGCGTCGGCTGTATCAGCTAGAACCCTGACGTCAGAGCACATGGGCATAAAACTGACAGCCAACACCATCTTCTCCAGTCTTTCTTGCCGTGCGATGCAAAGCAGTTCGTTAGTTGTTGGTTGGCGTTTTCAAGACATCGTGGTGTGATTGTCGTCGGTCCGAAGTTTTCTACTTCTCTTCTCAAAGCTAAGTACCCCATTGGGGAAACTTTTTTCTTGCTCCTCCGATGTCAGAAAAAGTTAATAATTGTGTATCGTGTGGAAAACAAATACCTCATAAAGATTTCAACTCTTACTGTCTACCTTGCTTAGGCCCTGACCACGACGTTTCTTGTTGTCGGTTCTGTGTCAGGTTTAATTCTCGCACTATCAAGCGTAGGTACGATTGGGCCTTGAATTACTTCAGTAGACGATTTAATTATAGGATGTCGTCGGATACTTTACTGACTACCGGATTACAGAAGAAACGCAAAGACAAGGACAGGCCTCCGAGGTCCAAACAGGACACTTTGCAGCTGGAGCCAGCTTCGGGTTTTCGGCGGTCGTCAGTGAGGCGCTTTTGCAGCCCCTGTTGTCCGCCACTTCAGAACCGATGGCCGACACGGACTCACATGGTGAGCCATCTAGGCCTAGTAATTTGTCTGCTGCAGGACCTTCGGACGTCGCTCCTTCAGATGGGTCCGGAACCGCTGTGCAGGTACCGGCTTCTGAGGGGGTCTTCAGGCCTTCACACATTACTATTTCCACAAAGACAAAAGCTAAGTCAAAGACTCCTGTTAAACCCAGACTTTCTGCTCAAGCTTCTTCGGATTCAGCTCCTAAGACTCAGAAGCAATTACTTCGGATGGCTGAGGATTTATTAACTATGATTAGGGGCTCTCACCCTCCTCATGAGAAAAGGCCTAGACAGGATATCCCTTATGATTCCTCTGATCAGGCTTCTGTATCTTCTGTTTCTTCCTCTGATCAGGATTACTCTTTTCCTCCTTATGAGGATTCGGATGTAGAGGATTCTGTTCCCTCTGCCTCTCCCCCTGAAGATTTTTCTTTTGGGGAGACCTTGCATGAGATGAGGGAGCATTTTCATTGGGAAGGTCAGGATTATTCTGCTTCCAAAAAGAGACTCAGGGAATTTCTTCTTCTCCCTCAGTACAGGCCTTTAGTTATTCCTCCTGTACTTGACATTGTGGATGATGCTTTCTCTGAAGCTAACTTGAATCCTGATTCCATGCCGCCTGCTCCTTCTAAGCCTGATAGATTTTACAGGGTCCCTGATCCCCATCAATTCTTATTCAAGAACCCTTCTGCAGATCCTGAAACTATTTTGCAGGGTTCCAAGGCTGCTAAGGCTGCCTCCTCTAAGAATCCTATCCCCTCTGAAAAGGATTCTCGTGCCTTGGACAGGTGGGGCAAAAAGGTTTATACTTCAGCTACCCTTTCTATTAGAGCTTTAAATTGCCAGTTTCACATGTTTAAGTATCAACAGTTTCTTTTATCTGTTTTAAAACAAAGGATTTCTACTTTTCCTGCATGTGCTGAGGACAAGGAATTACAGGATGTGTTGCATGCTACTGAACAAGTTAGCAAACATAGTTTACATTGTGGCTTTGATGCCTTAGAGGCTTCTTGCATGGCGGCTGCCTCTGGTACTGTTATCAGGAGACATGCTTGGCTTCGTGAGCAGAATTTACCTGAACAAGTTAAGGCAAAATTGCTAGATGCCCCTGTTCAGCATGATGTCTTATTTGGGTCTAAGGCTGAGGAGGTTATTAAAAAGATGGAAGAAAAAGCTAAGTCTATGCAGACTGTTAAAGATTTCTTGCAAGTACAGCCTCCTAGATTTTCCAGAAATTGGCCCTCCAAAAATTGGTCTTTTCCCACCTCTGACAGGCCTCAAAGGGGAAGATATAGACGCTCCAGAGGTCGGGCGCAGGCTCAGGCCTCTTACAGATCTAGACAGTGGACTGCTCCTTCACCTAGAAGGGGAGAAGACAGATCTCAAACCCAAAGAAAGCAGACTCAATGACTCCCTCTGTTGGGCTTCAGGTCCTCCTTTCCTGGATGCCCCTCTCGGAGGAAAACTTTCTCTTTTTTACCAAAATTGGACTTACATTACTCAGGACAAATGGGTGTTAGACGTGATTTTGAAAGGTTACAGATTCCACTTTCACACTCTGCCAAGGCCTTCCGGCTGGCCAGATCTGCCAAAACATCAATGGACAGAGGCCTTAAATCTAGTGGACGCTTTATTAGCCTTAAGAGCCATAGAACCTGTTCCACCTCTAGAGGTGGGGAAAGGTTTTTACTCAAGACTTTTTCTGGTCCCAAGAAAACAAAACTCCTGGAGACCTATTCTGGACCTCTCAATATTAAACACCTTTTTGGAAATTCCAAAATTCAGGATGCTTACACTTCAACAACTTCTTCCAATGCTCTCACAAGATGCTTGGATGGTAACATTGGACTTAAAAGAGGCTTACTTACACGTCCCCATAAGGCTACAATGCAGAAAGTACCTCAGATTCAAGGCAGGCTCGAGACACTTCCAATTCTCTGTACTGCCATTTGGCTTATCTACTGCGCCCAGAGTTTTTACCAAATGCCTGGCTCCAGTAGTAGCTTACTGCAGACTTCAGGGATTCAGATTTACCCCTATCTGGACGACTGTCTAATTCAGGCAGACAGCAAGGACCTTCTACTTCAACACCTGCATTTTGTTCAACGTCTTCTACTACTACTGGGATTCTCAGTGAACACAAAAAAGTCACATTTGATTCCTTCTCAACGAATTACCTTCTTGGGAGCTCTTTTGGACACAAGTTTACAGAAGGCCTTCCTTACTCCAGAAAAACAGTTACAGCTGGCTTCAATTTTCAAGACCTTGGCAGCATTGACTCAGCTCACTGCAAAGAAATTCCTGCAGGCTCTGGGCTACATGGCCTCTTGCATCCTGTTGATTCCAAATGCGAGGCTTCACATGAGGAAACTTCAATGGTACCTAAAGAGTGTATGGTCTTAACATTGCCACAGTCTGGATACAATGATTCCACTGATTCCCTGCCTCCAGAAGGAAATCCTTTGGTGGTCCAGGGCGTGTGTTTTGAACGAAGGCAAGCCCTTTCGTCTACCTCATCCTACTCAGATCATAACCACGGACGCCTCGGATTATGCATGGGGAGCTAATTTTCTAGACAAATGCCAACAGGGTTCTTGGACAAACAAACACCTTCTATGGCACATCAACTTGAAAGAAAGGTTAGCAGTCCAAAATGCTCTTCTAGCCTTCCAGACTCTTTTAAAGCCAGGACCTCTGCTAATTTGAACAGACAATACCACAGTCATGTGGTACATAAACAAGCAAGGGGGCTCTTACTCTTACCCCCTTTGCAGACTTGCCATGACCTTATGGGACACAGCCCTAAATTTGAATCTGGATCTTCAGGCACAGTTCATTCCTGGAAAACAAAATCTCTTAGCAGACAGCCTAAGCAGAAACATTTTGGATCCTCACAAATGGATGTTGGACCCCAACGTATTCAGCAAGATAACTGCAGTTTGGGGCTGTCCTCAGATAGATCTGTTTGCATCCCATCTCAACCATCAGTTGCCTCTCTTTTGCACCAGGTCCTTCCACAAGACAGCTTGGAAAGTGGATGCCCTGTCCTTCAGCTGGAGGAATCTTTTGGGATATGCCTTCCCTCCCTTCCTCTTCTGCTTCGGGTATTGCTGAAGATAAAGCTAGACAAACCCAGACTGATCATTCTGATAGCTCCAAAATGGCCTCGTCAGTTTTGGTACCCAACTCTACTGCACCTTTGCTTGGAACCTCCTTGGTGTTTTCCTCTGACCCATTCTCTACTGTCCCAGCATCAGGGTCAGGTATTTCACTCTCAAATCAAGACTCTCTGCCTGGCAGCTTGGCTCATCAAAGGCAATTGATTCCTTCTTCTCTTCCTAAACAAGTTTTGGATGTTCTTTTGGAAGCTAGGCGTCCTAGTACAAGGAAATCTTATGCTTCTAAATGGAAAAGATTTTGTATTTGGATGCAAGATCGTGGCTCTGATCCTTTAATACCTGATATTTCATCTATTTTACTTTATCTCTCAGACCTTTTGATTAAAGGTCTTTCATTTTCTTCCATTAAAATTCATGCTTCTGCTATTTTGGCACATTTCAATTGTGATCCTCCCATTTTTTTCTCACCAGCTGGTTAGGCAATTTCTGAGAGGAGCTAAGAATTTAAAACCTCCTAGAACTCCTCCTGTCCCACCTTGGGATCTCAACTATGTCTTGAAAAAGCTTACTTTGCCTCCTTTTGAGCTCGCTGCCTCTGCGGACATTAAGTTCTTATCCTGGAAGACAGCTATCTTGTTGGCCTTGACTTCTGCCAGAAGAGTGTCTGAGTTACAAGCCCTCATGGCCGTGGAACCATACCTCATCTTCCATCAGGACAGAGTTTCCTTGAGGACCAATCCTACTTTTATGCCTAAGGTAGTTTCTAGAGTGGCTCTAAATCAGACTATTCACCTTCCTACCTTTTTTCCAAAACCCCAAAATAAGGGGGAAAGGATTTTGCATTCATTGGACGTACACAGGCAACTTCATTTTTACCTGGACAAAACTAAAAGTTTCAGAAAATCAGATCAATTGCTTATTTCTTTTGCTTCCAGTTCTCTAGGTAAAGCTATTTCTAAGCAAATTATTTCAAAATGGATTGCTCATGGAATAAGATATTGTTACTCTCTTTATGGAAAACAGATTCCAGGTACCGTCAGGACTCATTCTACTAGAGCAGCTGCCACTTCAGCAGCCTTTCTCAGAGGAGTTCCTACCAAGGACATTCTGAAGGCTGCCACTTGGAGATCTGTGCATACTTTTTCCAAGCACTATAACCTCCCTTTGTACTCTAAGTCTAGGGCAGGCTTTGCCTCTGCTGTCTTGCAGGGTCTTCTTGCTGCTCGTTCTTCTTCATAACCTCCTCCTGTATTCTCAGCTTTGGGATTCTACCCTACAGTTATGACTGCAACAGTGAAACACGAAGAACATAGTACAGTTGTGTATACCTACCATAAATGTAGATGTTCGAGTGTCTTCACTGTTGCAGTCGGTGTTTCCCTCCCTCCAGACCCCTCTTGTTTCTATTTGCTTACTGTGTTTCCTTTTCCACTACCTTTCCGGTGTATTTATGTTTCCCTTGGGACACCTTTTGTTTTTATGGAGGCTTCTGACATCAGGGGCAAGAAAGGCTGGAGAAGATGGCGTCGGCTGTCAGTTTTATGCCCATGCACTCTGACGTCAGGGTTCTAGCTGATACAGCTGACGCCGGACCCAGACTTAGATATTCTGGCCGACCTCAGGCTGCCTGCCGGCAGGAGTACCCTACAGTTATGACTGCAACAGTGAAGACACTCGAACATCTACATTTATGGTAGGTATACACAACTGTACTTTCTGCCGCAGGGGATCACCAGGTTTTCTAGCCATAGGTGTCAGGAAATCAGATAAAGGTGTGGAGTACACACTCACCTAGCCAGAGTATGTCAGGAATGGTCAGGGAGACCTGGACAATCTGTGAAATAATTCTGTATGACATTGGCAGACAAAGAGGACTCAATGACAGTGTATGATGATATGCCAGTTGTATCCACCAGTATATACTGTCAGTGTGACGCCCCTGCATTTGCCCAGTCATCAGGGAGCCTCAGCCCTCATCACTACCACTAGTGAGGGATGTGCACAATGGGAAAATAAGTCCACACACAGTATAGCACAATTACCCTTCAGAGTACACAGAGATCACAGTCAGTCTGGGGCTGGTTTCTCCCTCTCTCTCCAGATCCCCAATGACACTCCCCAGTGGCACAGCTATACAATTAACATCTCAGCAGAGTGGTCAAGCCAAAACATCTGTCACTCTCTCTGTCCAACCAGTGTTTCAGGTCCCTGCCCAAGTAGCTGGTGCACACACTTTGAGATATGATTTATGAATCACACACACACACACACACACACACACACACACACACACACACACACACACACACACACACACACACACACACACACACACACACACACACACACACACTCCTAGGAAAGGGTGGCACATGTTTACTAGCTATGGCCCCTTCTTCCCAGACTTAGGTAGTTCTGACTGCCGCAATCCAGCTCTTTACCAGCTACTGTAAGGCCCTTACCAAAGAGTGATGAATCCTACTGTGTGATGTGCCTGTTAGCAAAATGGTAAGTTTGACCAAGACCAAGACTATTGTAATGGGCTTTACAGTGTCACTAATTACGTATGCAAGTACTGTAAGAGCTTACTTACTGCAATACAGACCAGAGAAAATAACAAGGTTTAACAATATTTAATAATAACCAATAAAGGTACAAGACAATATTCAATCAATACAGTAACTACACACTTCAGACTCACAGGCAATAATTAAAGACAACATTGCAGGACAATGAAATAACAAAAAATAAATGCTATATACGAAAAACAGCAGTTAGGAATCCACACAATCTTTTATTCACCTCTAGCTCTTCGGCAAATGCCTTCAAGGAGTATAAAACTTTACAAACTCATCTCAATTAAATACACTTATCAATCAAACAATTAACCAATAAATACCTAATTACATTAACTACTTACTACTAAACACATACTAAATTAAAAACCTCCAGTTACACTCAACATTAAAAACCCAAGGAGACAAAGTGTCATATTTCAAAATAAAAATACTTTCTTTATATAACAATTTTTTTCTTATGTAACTGATCAGAATACACTCCTTTTTGCACTTGTTCCAAAATCGTGGCTTGTAACCCATCAGAATTAGAATCATGAACCTGCATAAAGTGCTTAGCCACAGGACTATCTTCTTTCTGATTAATGTTTGTTTGTCTTTTCGGCTTTTCCCGGTTAGGGGTCACCACAGCGGAACTCCAGTTCACTAATGATTGGCAGTAGATTTTTATGGAGCCGAGTTGCCAGCCTGATGCCCAACCTTCAGCAAAGCCACACCCATCCACGCATGTCTTTCTGAGGCCACTCGACCGTGGGTATTCCTAATATGTTCTTGTAGTCTTGTTTTAGACTTCCGTTTACTTTCTCCTCCCTCTCTCTCTCTCTCTCTATATATATATATATATATATATATATATATAAGACCAAGAGGACATCTCAGGGCATAAATAATTTCTTCAGTTTCACAATTATACATAAGATTAGCACAAAATACATAACCATTTATATATCGAAAAGTCTGCACAACATAACGACAAACATTGCAATGGCCACATAACATAGTGCCCTTAACATTCATAATTTGAACATTACTTACATGAATAGGATATCTAAATCTATTATGTACTAGAATATCTTTAAGATTCCTTCCCCTTCTAAAAGAAATACCCAGCAATGGGGAAACAAACTTTGCCAAATCAGCAGATTTTAATAAAAAGTCCCAATAATATTTGACCAACTCAATCAAAGTACTGTTGAAAGCACCATAGGTAGACACAAAGTAAATCATTCTTTTTTCATTTTTATTAATGTATGTTCTATTTTCACCTACTATATCATGTCCTGTGCTAATTTTAGAATAATTATTAATAACCTTATCAACAGCTACCTGAATAATTTGTCTGTTATACCCCCTTGAAGTAAACATATTAGTCATAACATTGCAGGACAGTCTGAAATAAATACAGCAAATATGTAAAGTAATAGGTTCATAGGATGATACTAGGCTATTGGCCTGGAGGCCCTTATAAGCCTAGACAAGGTTTTCACCCATGTTCCTTCAAAGTCAGCACCTGTTTCCCCTGTCCAGCAGGGACACAGGTGAGATCCCAGGGGTGTATTTTCTGTTTCCCATGCAGTCATCCAGGTTACACATAAAGAAGGCTAGAGAGGTACTCTGCTTGACATGGAGAGGGAGTCTATCTACAGACGTTGGAGTCTTTGGGACACAAATCTATCCTGCCAACAAATTCTACTGATATCACAGACTAGGTTAAGGCCTTGCATGTGGGTTGCATGAGTGGGTTTGCCCTACGGATATGCAGCAACTCCATCAAGCCTGGGTCAGAAATGAGCTTGTATGCCAGACACAGGTCATGTATGATCAGTCTGTGTGAGACTAAGTAGAAGGACAGGGCTTTTATCCTATCTGTATAGTACAGGTTTTTGAGAGCCTGAATTTTCCTGATCAGGAACCTCTGCGGTCTCTGCAACTGCTGCATGTGCTTGGCAAGGTGCATGCCAAAGGAGGCATTGTACTTGATAATGGGTCTGATAAGGAAGGATTACAGGGACGTTATGATTTCCTTGTTCCTGGATGACATTCCCTTATTTATGATGTGGGCCATGTAGAAAGCTTTCCGTATAACTGAGGCAATGTGGTGGACAACTGTCAGGTTGCTACCAACTGGGGTGTCCAAGTCCCTCACAAATGATTGCATGCTTAGTGCGGTGTTATTATTGTCATAATTAGTGTGGATGACATTTACCCCAAAGGGGATAATTATTCATTTCTTGGCATTCAGTTTGAGCCAATGTTCTTGCACCAATTATTTGTTTGGGTAAGGACCTCTTGGAGGATGTTCATATCACTAGGGGAATTTAAGACAGCACCCAGCTTGCAGTCATCTGCAAACTTGGTCAGCCACAGACCACTGGTTTTGGCTTGCACCCAGAAAAATATATCCCAAACAGTAGAGACCTCAATACAGATCCTTGGGGTACACTGCTCATTATGGGTCTACTACTAGAGGTGGCTTTCCCTACTTTGACTGAGTGGGTTATATCAGTGAGCCACTTAGCTATCCATCTGGTAACATATGGGTTGATGCCTAGCAGAGAAGGGTTATGTATCATGGCCAAGTGGGGAATAGTGTCAAAGGTTTGGCTAGGTCAGGGTAGGCAGTATGCACTGTCTTCCCCTCATCTATGGCTTTGGTGACTGCTTCGAAGAAGTTGACCACGTCTTACAGAACTGATCTCCCTTTGACAATACTAAACTGTGTGGGGACAAGCGTTTGAAGGTTGCTGATGTCCCTGTTTATAAGGTTCATGATAATGCATTCCATGGCTTTGCAGAGCAGGCAATTTAGGCTGATGGGCCTATAACTGCCTGGGTCAATGGAGGTTCCACCTTTGTGTAGAGAGATGACAGTGGTTGTCCTCCATTCAGCTGGGATGAAGCTGGTGCTCAGGCTTTGGTTGAGTAGGGTGTCTAATGGAGCTGAGAGCCCATGCCTGAGTTCATGTAGGATACAGCCGGGGTTGTTGTCAGTTCCCATGGAGACTGCATTTTTTGCCTTTGAGAGGGCATTAAGAACTTGCTCCATGATGATGAGGGGAGGGAGGCAGGTGCTGGGGATGTCCTGGTTTAGTGATGGGGTGACAAGGGGGTGAGGTTTTCACTGAATTTGTATCCCAGCAGATTGGCTTTATGGATGGCTTATGTGCATGTGGTGTTATAGACCACCAATTCATAGCAGATTTGGTTGTTGCCTCTGAGATTGCAGACATATGTGAAGAAGGCCTTGTGATTGTCCTTGGCGGATGCGACCAATCTGGACTCAAAGTTAGCTTTAGAGTAATTTTCTAGTGACCTTATTTGCTTGTTCAAACAAAGGAAAGATTGCTTCCAACTTGGCAGCTGCTCCCTCTTGGCTTTAGACAGCAAATATTTCCTTCTATTACAGAGTTTGTTTATTGCTGCTCTCCACCAGACAGGTTAACTCTTCCTTGAAGGAGATGACTTGGTTCTGTCAGGTATTGCTAAGGCCATACAGCTATGTAGGTGCTTATATAGTTTTTTGGTGTAGGCTTGGACATTACTCTAGTTCCAACTGAAGGGATGTTGGCTGTGAAGCTGCTTATACCTGCTCTGAGGAGATTGTAGTCAGTTTTGGAAAAGTGATTTTCGTTTGACCCTGAGAAGAGGGAATCAAGGGAGAGGGTGACTTCAAAAGTGATAGCTTTACAGTCAGATCTTACCAAGGAGGATGACACTGTAGGAGTGCTACACTGGCTACTCATGTTGGTTAGGAGCAGGTACAGGATGTTTCCACCTGTCGTAGGGGTGTTGAACATCTGATTCAATGCATTGGCATTGACAAAGCTGAGGAATCTCTGTGCATTTATGTTTGGGTAGAATAGGTCTTGCACTTTATGTTTGGGAAGTTAAATTCACACAGGATGAAGGTAGAGGGTTGAATCTTGATGGATTCAAGTAAGTCCAGATAGGTGGAGTGGGTGTCCTGAGTCATGGTTGGAGGTCTGTAGCTAGCTAGCTATGATTTGAATAGTTGTTTTGTCAACAGTTAACTGCACTTGGAGTGTCTCCTGTGGGTCATACCATATGACCAGCCTGAAGGTGTGTATGTCTGATAAATATTGAAACTCCACCTCCTTTGGCTTTGTAGCCCTCCATTTGGGGTCTGAAAGTATGGTAGGATGAATAACCTGGTGAGGTTAGGGTGCTCTCCACACCTTTGAACCAGGGTTCAGTGACTGCACAAATGTCAGCATCCTCCAGGGTAAGGAATGCTTGCAATGACTGCAGTTTCATGCTAAGACTCCTAGCATTAACAGCATGACATGTACATTTCGTTTATAATAATCTTTCATGCTGGTAATTTTGTGCTCATGACTTTGCCTAAAAAAGCACTATGGGGGAACACAATAGCCACCTTTGCCAGAAGCTTAAAGCCCAGAGGAGATAGATGAAGGCCATCTCTGGCAAAGCATTGTGATGTGCCAACCATGTACTGTCTTGTGACTGAGACAGCAAGGATTCTAAGTTCTTAATGTGATTGCATCTCTCACATATTGTGTTCCTAGGTGGTAGTAGTAGAGGGTTGTCTGTGTACATAAGGCAGTTGCTACACTGTCTCAGGATGGCCATATTAACCAGAGTAGCTGGAGAAAGCACAGGAAATTGCCTGTCCATGGTTATCAGAATCTGTGAAAGGGAGGTCAGAGATAATCGAGTGGGTACTATCTGAGGATAGTAACTATAGGTGTGAGTATGGCTGGATAACATCAATACAGTAACTGCAGGCAAGGGCCTCACTCACACAGGAGTGCTGGTAAGGGAAAAAATGCAACTGAGATACCTCACAAAGGCTTAAAACATCACACAAGCATAAACCCACGCACATGCTGGGTTTAAATACAACAAAACAAAGGTAAAATAGGAAAACTGAGACTGACCAACCCTTGCCCCTGAGCTCTTAGCTCAACACCCTATGCCAGATCAGTGCCAAGCAGTTCACTTACTCCCAGTAAGTGCAGGCAGGCCCTGGACAACACAAGATGGCATAGCAGGAAGCACAGGAATCACACAAACAGATGTGAATGCAGCAAAACCTGTAACCAGACTATGCTAAAGGTATTTAAACTCTGTTTATGTCAATTTAACACAAGTGAACAGATACACACTTAAATATAACAGTAGGAAATAAGAGAAACAGATTTAAATAGATTAACCAATGGACAAATACAAAAGCTCAAAACTGAGCTCTGTTCCAGCAGTCTTAATTCACAGAACTTCTAACTGCGCACTCCTACCATTAGGGTGCAGGGGAAGCCTCTCCAAAAAAAATGTCCTGGATCAGTGCTCAAGTTGTACAAGCAAAGCTAGATTCAGCAGGTCAGGATCTAGTCTATGCTATAGCAAACAAGTCATACCAATGTGAGAAAAAACAGTTCAAATAAGGAGTCAAAATAAGCCTTTAACCAGCAATTTATAGCTCAGAAGGGCATAATCTAACATCTCCTCCCACAACAGTGCAGACCAGAAAACGTCTTAATGTAATAGATGTAAGACAATATTAGAATAACAGACACTAAGCCTTCAACCAGCACCTCCCAACTTAGAAGGATGTAAGCCACCTCTCCTGCCACAAGAGTGCAGACCACAAACCTTCTTAATGTAAAACAACTGGCCTGAAGCCCATGTGCTTAAACCAAAAGGCTTAGAAGAACAGTTACAATCAAATCAAGCTACTAATGAGCAGTAATAAATAAAGCAGAATAAGTTACATTAAATAATTTTGAGAACAGCAGCAAAAGCAAATGAAAGTACTAAAGTAGGAAAAAACAAAAACACAATAAAATGTTTTTTGTTTTTAGGTTAAGGAGGCCATGATGCATGATAATTTCATGTTGAGAAACTAAATGGGCCCTCCCAGCATTCCCAGATTATCCATGTCTACTCAGTAGGATAAGCTGATGAGATTGGACTGGGAGAAGTGTCCAGAATGAGATTTACAGTAGAGGCAGGCAACTCAAAAGCCAAGCCAACAAATATAAGAACACAACAAGGGGGAACTCTTAAAACTCCAAAAGAACAGAACACTGAAAACAAAACAAACGTAATACTGGAATACAAAATAGGAGTGATCAAACCTTAACTGAAGAGCTTCAAATCAACATTAAATGCAAAGATGACTGATATGCAGAGCAATGCAGACCACACAGACTTCAGCTAACTACAAATATTTCTAAATGAAAAAGCAATGCTGTCGCTCAGCTCCTCACACTAATTAACTGATGCTATTCACATGTTGCAAAGGAATTCTTTGGTAACTGTTTTTAACTGACCCTAGCCAAGACCTCTTAAAACTCCAACAGAACAGAATACTTAAAACAAAACAAATGTAATAGTAGAATAAGAACAAAATAGAACTCCATCAGAGCTTAAATAAAGAGCTTCTAATCAAAATTACATGCAGAGATCAGTGATACTCAGAACAATGCAGACACACAAACATAAGACAGATATACTATATTTCCATCTATATGTAAACAAGTTTACATTTGCCTAGGTCCTTACTATTAGCTTGTCAAATGCAGATGAGTGGATGTTGTCAGATATAAAGACACATACAACATGCAAAGGTCTTTCTGTGAGACAAGTCTGAATGTAATAATCCACAGTAATGCTGGGTTAGCTCAGATTAAATCAGTGTTTGTCACCTGCCTTCATTTCACAGGCTGACAGCAACTAATATACTTCTCTGCATCAGACGCACAAATCTGTATGATGTCTGTGTAGAACTAGAAGTCATAACACAGTTAAACACTTTTACATTTTCAACCAAGTAATTATTTGTTTCAGCACAATACAAAAATCAGTAGCTGTAGGCATTTATGTCTGCTTGCTGCACTGAAACTGAGATAATACATTTGTAAAACAAGTTCAGCTTATTTACTTGAAGTTTTGCAACTTATGTCTGTTTTGAGGTTTCTAACTTCTACTATTAATACATACATTTGCACAGGTAATACTTGATATACATTTCTGTTCTTTGGCAGTACGGCACACTGTGTTAACACTCTGGAAGCTCAGTCATACCTCTCAACCTCTTAGAGCAAGACATCTGGACAAAGGCACAAATAAGGGGGGGGGGCAAAGGCCCAAAGATAGTCACACTTTATAAATATTGCTGTTACACACTTAAACAGTTGATAAAATACCAGGTTTTGTATTCACAGGAATACTCTGAAGGACGTGACAACTAGCATTCAAATGTGTGCCGTTATTTTATGACTGCAGTCTTTAATGATTTGCCTGTGATTTGCCAGACACACAAATCTATGAGAAAATGACTACAAATATGAGGCAAACATGTGGTTAGTCTACAAAACTCCAGACAATTGAGAGGTAAGAGCTCAGTACATAACAAACAATTCAGCACACACTTATGTACACGTTTTTTAATATCCACATACCATATATAGGTCTAATACATTTGTAAGACAAGGACACATATCATAGTAATATTCATAAATGACATATGATATTTGCAACATCCCAGGTAGCTGGGCTGGCAGTGTCACAGTCACTATTGTGCAACAGACAATCCAGTAGTACTCATGTGAGCTGACCATTGCTGGGGTGACTCAGTGGCCAGAGCTGTGATCTGTGTCACTGCAGACAGAGCCATCAGGGGTGGCTGTAGTTGCTGGACAGCAGACTAACAGTAACATGTGAGTCCAGGAAGTCTTGTTGAGACCTACTGTTTAAAGTACTATTTCCCTTGACTGCATCTCCCCATCTGCTTTCCATTACATGCTTAATTGTATGGCATACTTGTTATAGTGCTGTACTTTTTTGTCAGAAAAAATCCACAAGTATTGTTGTCAAGGTTCGTACTCTGTCTTCCTGAAAAAAAGTGTCTAACCTGTTTAACATAGGCAGCAGCTTGCCTTTTGTAGTTAATGCTCATGAAGAGGTGATGGCCTGTGCACCAATCTCTTCCACTTGCTAACTGTATCCAAAACAGCTGTGTTGCCTTTCCATTAGACAATGGCATGGTAACACAGTGCTATAATTAAGGCAAACATGTGGGCCTTACCCCTTTTTCTGGCCTGTGTGGAGTACATTATCAAGGTGTGGGAACTACAGCATCACAGAGGGAAGGTGGAAATACTGTCCACTGTTTGGATTGATGTCTTATATCCAAAGTTTTGCATGCTATGTCTGCATACCTATCCACCTTTTAGCACAACTAATCTGGACAAAGACCAACAAAATAGGGAGACAAAGGGCCAAAATAGGGACAGATTTTAAATATCGGTCTTATTAACTTCAAAATTTGCTAGAGTAACAGTGTTTGTTTTGGACATACATTTTCTGAAGGGTTTGAAGTCTGACACTGGAATCTATATCATTATTTTAGTGACTTGATTCCTCATATCATCCCAGTGATTTGCCAGAAAACCACACAATTTTATGATGAACAGGCCAAAATTATGAGGTAAAAGTATGGACATTATGTGGAAATCTGTACAGTTGAGAGGTATGTATGTCTGGCCATTGTTAACATATTTTCATATTCTGTAGCAGTGCACTGTGTAAATCTGTGGTGGGGTGAGTGAGGAGACAGGCAGATGTGAGTGTGATACATCCTTTTCTGTCTGACTGTGCATGTTGATACAGTTGATGCTGGTCTGTCAGCTGGGTATGTTTGTAGGGGGAGACTGTGACATGTCTCTTAAAACCTCAACATTCCCCCCAAACCTTTATGTTTGGCTGTTATGTGGATGCCCTCCTGTAGGTGTTACAGAGCAAGATAGGTCTGTAGCAGGTAGCTGGATATACTGCTGCATATGTAGCAGGTCACAGCTGCTGCATTCTGGCCAGGAGTCAGACTAGGGATTGTGAAGACATTGGGGGAGAGCAAGATGTTACTGTCAGTGACGGTGCGGTGTCAGCTGTTGTGTCACAGCATGGCCTGGTTGAGAGTACCCACAACAGTCCCGGTGAGGTATGTGGCTGTGGTGCATATGTTACATAATAGTGCCATCCAGACAGTGGTTGTCAACATTTGCTACACATATTCATAATTGTGAGATGTGTCCCACCCAGCAGGCCTTTAAAGTGCTACTGTGGGTGGCACTGACTGCGATAGGAGCAAACAGTTTCACAGGAAAATTGCATGGCTCAAATATTCCTATGTGGTATTGACATGCCTGTAGTTATCATGCCACAGACTGGTGTGTGTGCCAGGACTGTGAGTGTCTAGATGTGACAGATGGTAGAAATGTTACAGATAGAGCCAGCGAGCCATTAATCTGGCATGTGTATTTGTAAGACCTATGTGCATGCATACGCTGTGTAACATAGGATTTGCATAGACATGTGTGTTCTGATTGGTATAATGTTGATGCAGAGCTGTCTGTCATGGTTTCATAACCCCAATCTGTACTGCCTTGCTAGGATGTGGGCAGACAGGGTAGGTTTTATGACAACCCTGCCATAAATAGGGGCACGACTGTGGATATTCAGCACCAGACTGTGCAGTTGTCAGCTCTAGCTGATATCGTAAGCCTCCCATACATCCAGCAGCATTTATTTGTCTGTTTACTGGTTCTGTATCTGCATTGGAGGCCCAAGTACAGTGTGATTTGGGCTACTATATATTGGAGTACTGTTGGACTGGCAATTAGGATATGTTTGTCAAAACTTTTGCAATATTTCACAGGTCATTTGGTGTACTGGTATGTTCATCTAACTGCATTTCAGAGGGTTCTGGGTCCAAACATTGGCAATGATGTATTTTTTCTCTAAAATCACATCCATGTTGTGCCTGATATCTTTAAAAAAGCATCATTACCTCCCTATAGTTTTCTGGTGTAGTGGTGTGTTGCTATGACTCTAGTTCATAAAGTCATGTGTTCAATAACCTGTGTGTTTTTCATTTTTTTTCTGTTACATGACTGTAATGCATGATATCTTTACAAAAGCATTGCCAATTCTCCAGAGTTGGTTTGGTTTAGTGGTGCATTGCACTGACTCTAGTGTAAAAGTTTGTGGGTTGGAGAATTGGCTATGATGACTTTTTTTCCTAATGTGAAAAGACCATAATGCATGATATATTTGCAAAAGCATTAATAAATCTTACAGCTCATTTAGTGTAATGGTACATTGCTCTGACTCTAGTGCACAGGGTCCTGTTTTTGAAACTTGGCAGTGATAACATTTTTCCCTAATGTTAAATTACCGTAATGCATGCTATATTTGCAAATGTAATAATAAATCATGCAGCTCATATAGTGCAGTGGTACATTGCTGTGAATGTAGTTCACAGGGTTCTGGGTTCAAGACTTGGCAGAGGCAGGTACTTTGTTGCTTGGCAGAACAGTGGCTGAATGAGATAGAGTGATTAAAGCAGGTTTGTGTGGCTTTGTGTGACACTAAGCAGTACCAAGAGATGCTTGGCTTTGCTTAGCGGTGCTTACTCCTACTTAAATCAGTGTTAATTCCAAAAAGGAAAAGAAAAAAGGCAGGATAGGAAAGTGGTGAAATGGGGGCAAGCAGGGGAGAAAACATTATGAAAGAGGTGATCTCTGCCTGACATACAAGGCCATGTCCAACCCAGAACTGATCGACATGCTCCACCTAAAGAAAAGCTTATCCCCTCAAGCCGCATGCTCTAGGGATCTAAACCTCACCACAACAATAAATAGGATGTGCTGGAGGGATAGATTCCTGTCACAGAAACTTCCCATGCTTTGGAACAAGATTCCAATCTACATTAGGCAGTGATCCTCGCTAACACTCTTCAAGAGAAACCTTGACGAGTGGATGGGAAACAGAAAGATTACCCCGGGGATCACTTCAATGGCTCTGCTAAACAGAGGTGCAGGGAACTAATCTAAGGGGGCAGTGAAAGCCAACACATTCTGGCTAGGCTTATAAATGCCTTCAGGCAGATAGCCTAGTACCTACCTATGAACCAATGAAAGGAGGCTAGGGATGTGCAGGACAAATGTAGGAAAGGACCATAGCCCTCTATTTCTTCTGCAGCAACAGCTGTGAATGATGTGGACAATTTGGAATTTAAATCCTCACTCCCCATCGGAAGGGGTGTATTTGACATACATTGGTTGAGTAATTCATAGCTGTTATCAGTGTATGTGAGGGTGAAATGGAGAACTATGTATGGGATGTGATTTTTTTGGGGGGGACAGATGTCCCTTTTGTTTTTCTTTTTTAAGTTAAGAGTGGGATGTTGGGGAAAGGTTGTAGGTATGTTTGGGGAGGTAAGATTGGTAGGAGAGGTTGCCTTTGCAGACAGGGATGGTATATGACACATGAGGGGGTAAACACCTTGGACAGGGAGGGTGGTTGGGAATTGGAGGCCCATGTGCCCCCAGATGGAAACAGTGGGAATGAGGTCTCCACCCATGGGCAGTCGCCACTGCCCATTCATGGCCTCAAAGGTGGCTCTGCTGGGGACTGGACAACAGGAGCAGCCTGCCCCTTGAGGTGCACCAGTCTGCCCTCAATCTGGCTCAGGTGTACATCCAAGTCTGTCTGGATGACCCTGTGAACCATGCCTCAGAACTGTTTGCGGGTGACTGCTTCCTCTCTGTGCCCGCACCCCAGAGGGGACAGGCCCAGTCCCCTGATGCGGTTCCACCTGATGGTGGTGCAGGACCAGTGGAGGAGGCAGTTTCAGGTCGGGTCCAATATGTGCTGGGGCCCAGTTCCACAGCCAGATGAGGCGGGACAAGCGGATCTGCTGGGATCTGCCTTCCCAAATGTGCTATGGTGTTGAGACTTTTCAAAATATATTGTTAGTCATGAACAACACATTTCAAAATTAGTTATAACACCATGCATGGGTGTTCCAATTCACCAAGAATAATAGAATGGAAACAATTGCATAGCAAACAGAACACATGCATAAATGGAATAGCAGTCAGTATTGTAACAGCATGCCAGTTACATTTATGGCAACAGGCCACCAACAATGGTATTTGAACAAGGTATGTTAGTATGCAACCAATTAAATATATGTACAATAATAGAACACAAGTCCCAACATTAGGTTTTGAGAACAACATACCCATAGTATATGAATAACTATTATTGATGCAGATAAGGAGTGGGGGACAGAAAAATAGTCCATTACCAACTGTATAGGCTTATATTTTTCACAACAGTACTGCTCAATACTCTACAGGTCTGCCCTCATTTTACATCTACCTGTGGCCTATAGCTTCTGTAGCACATACATACCTGTTAAACTGTTAAACTGGAATAGTATGGGGCAAACTGACAATTCTGGGTACATGACTAGCAGGGACTCGTACATGTCAGGGTTACATATATGACTAACAAAGTGTACCCTGCACTGATGTTGTGTGAGTGTGCTACTGGAATACCTCAACTGTATTCATATCTATGTCCAAGGGAAATGGCAACAGAGATCATTAGCCTTGACAGCATTACACTTGAGAGACATGTATCAGGAAGAATGCATGGTGTATGTACATATCCTGCTGTCATTTGCAGGCATGGGGTTGAACACTGGAATAGTTGTACACAGTTTATTAGTATACTCTTCATACAGAAACTACAAACATTTCTTTACCTGTACACCCTGTGGAGAAAATATCTGTTAATGCTACCTGACTGTTTCTACAAATATTCAGGATTAATTGTGTGTAACTATAAACATATCTTAGTACCAGTCCCTGGATTCCAAACGTGGTCTGTGTGACTAAATTGACCGACTGTTTACCTGACCCGTATACATTTGGACATCATATATTTGCAGTCTCCACCTATGACACTCTCATACTTGCCTGCATTAACATACCCACATTTAGGACTACATAGATCTGAAATGCAAAGGTTAACAAAAGGCAATGCTGCAGGGGACACACTATCATACATTACACATTACTATTCAAGGTTCAGATCTTAGTGCAGGACATATTTCATATGTCATTATATCTTGTTTAACAGCTCTACAATCTACAGTCATATTTGCTGTGTAGCACCTGCACACATTTTATTTCTTCAGTAACATACTGGATTAAATACAACAGTTTGTGGTAATAATCTTTATTTTGGGTAACATGACACAGTGCTTTGTTACAGTCAAGATTCTACATTCAGTAGTATTCCATATCCTGTAGATGATGAATGATTGCCATTTATTACCTTTACAGTAGCCCTCACAGTACAGTGTATTAGCAGGTTCATTCCTACATAGTATTAGTTCAGTACTGTCTTCCTTTAATCAATAGTAGCTTGTTTACTACCTTCATCTGTATTACACAGCACCTGGCATTAGTCACTTAGATCAATATTGGTCTGACAAAATTTATTTATTTAGCACACTCAGAACATACTATACCTACTGGCAGTAAACAATGTACTCCTTCTTATTTATTGCATTATATACTGCAATAGGTTCATAGGTTATATACTGCAAGATAAATTTGTACTCACCAGACTCTTGGCACAGCCTTGCCAATCTGTCAGCATGGGCTTCCACATTGCCAGCTCTCTTCTCTACAGCTATATGGGAAAAAACAACCATTATGCATACCTGTCTATCACATACTCATGTTAGAATTTGGTAAAGCTATGGATGAAATACTTACAAACTACTGGGGCATTCCTGTCCTGAGTATCTTGGATACATTGGGCCACGAGTGTCCCCTTTCTCTGCTTCTGGTCATCATAGTGATGATGCATGTCCTCACCAGTTTGGGGGATTCCAGTGGCACTGGTGAGGTTGCATGCCAGATGGTCCCAGGCCTCGGTTTTGTATTGGGAGCCCTGGTACTGGCTGTGCAGCAGTCTGTCATCATGGTGTTGTACAAGGAGCCCAGCCATGATCCTGCACTCCAAAATTCCCCAGCACTGCACCCAAAAGCATACTCTTCTCCAACTCCAGACATAGCTCCTGCAGTGATCAAACTACAACAGCTTCTGGCTGTATTCCCGCCTGTGCAGTTTAAATAAGGCCATATTCCTGCCCTTTGCCATTAATGGACCATTTTCAAAAATGCTAAGCAGAGCTCAGCAGTGCACAAACCTGCTAAGCTGAGTTGAGCAGTGCTTAAAGTTACAAATGCTGAGCAGTGCTTAGCAGTGCACAAATCTGCTTAGCTGGGCTGAATGCTGGTTAGAATTAAACTTCTTAGCATTGCTCAAACCGGCTAAGCAGAGTTATGCACTGCTAAGTATTGCTCAGTTTTCATTTAAAAATATTAATGAATTGGACATTAATTACTTATTACTGACATATTAGTAAGTGTATATATTTGACTTTACATTACGTCTCCCTATGTGCTTTGATTACATTACTTTGGGATGTGACTGTACTGTATGGGACACTTGTGTTTACATGGGGGATTTCACATCATATATCCACTGACACTGAAATTTTGGACCAGCTACACTACCCTGGTTAAGAAATATCAATTACTACATCAATAAGTAAAAATTAACAGTGCTTTCCCATGTAAAAGCTGAATGGCCTAAGTATTCGAACCGTGCACTTATTGCACACAAAGCTTGAACTCTAGCCACTAAGCTGACATGCCGGTGAAGATTTCAGGTAAACATTTCTATATAGCTCTTCTTGACATTTTAAGCACTGCTGAGCAAAGCACCGTGGTGTCCAAACCAGCTCAGCTATGCTTAAACTTCTAATACCGTGGGGAAAAATACAACCATTTTAAATGTGTATATATCGCTATATCAAATTTTAGCATGTCAGTTGCAGGTCACATACTCTTCATGAAAATTCCATGGTAATGCAAAACCTGTCATTGTATCAACTTTCTAAGTTTGTAAGAGCAATATTTAAAAACTGTCCCTATTTCTGGCTTTTTGCCCCACTTTTACTACTGCCTTTGTCCAGACGTCTTGCTCTAGGAGGTTAACAGGTGTGTGTCTGAGGACACTTTTTATTGTGAAGTGCCGTACAGCACTTTCGCAATGCAGGGGGTGTGTTACAGTTCCTGTCACACACCCCCCACATTCCATTCCATTCAACAATCCTTTTTTAGTGTTCACAGCTGCTGTATGGCACTTTGACACTACTGCAAAATACCCCCTGCACTCATTCAGTATCCATACTCGTGGATCTGTCTACATAGTTTGTCTTCATTAATATGTAAGGCACGTTGCTGAGATGGAGATGCGGACACAGACACCATTCATTTCATGTAGAAATAATGCTATTCCTATATGGAGTTTACTGAATCCTGGGGCATGTCTATTTGGGAATTGTTATGATGTTTCTGCTCCGTTGTATGTTGGACATAATTGCCAAGGTTCTTTTTATATTGTCAGTGATAAAATATCTTCCTTGCCCTTTTACGTATTTCTTTTTTGCATAAGTTCCAGTCTCTTAAGATAGGATTGTTACCTAAACTTTTGTTTCTATAGCACCACTTGCTGTAGTTAACAAAATCCAAGTGGAATGGTAAGTTACAAATAATGATTATGCACTTTCTATGGAATAACAGGATTCTACATTGAGCAGAAGGAAAGTGATGTTGCCCAAGTCTTTGGAAGGACTGCATGTTTCTGATCTACAAGTATATGGAAAGGTGTGAGTGGGCTGGTCACTTCTGAGTACCAGGAATTTTTCAAGGCCTGTAATGTTTTGTAATGAGTTTAAGGTGTCCTACTTCCTATCTTTTGACTCAAAAGGTAATCACGCTACTAATTTTTGAGATTCTGGTTGATTAGACCAGTGGTGGTTTAAGAGATACTCCTCTCATATTTCAAACTTGAGTTTATTTAAATGGAGTAGAATTTAGTTTAATGACAAGTTATGTATTAAGTATAAACCTCTTATTTGGATAAACTGGATTAAAGAAGGAATTATATATATGAATGAGGTGTGGTATAAGAGTTTTAGCCAGTTAAATTGGTAGGAAAACGTATTATGGTGACAGTTCTTACAACTCTCTCCACTATTGAGATTATCCGTCAAGGAATTTGTGACAAAGGATAAAGACAAATTTTTGCACAAGGGTCTTTCAGGGGTCTTTTTGTCATCTATGTCTAGTTATCAAGGGATCATGAATTTGTATAGATGGTTGATTGCTGCTTTCTGAAATGGTACTGAGGGTCTTACGAAAAAATTGACAGGGTTGGTTCAGGATGAACTTTTTTTTAATGCAAGTGTCTGAAAGCTTTTAGGGATGCCATGATATCAATTTATCTTTCTCCTTTTTTCATACTTTATAAAAAAGATCACTATTTGGCAACATTTACCTTGCCTTACAAGAACTACCTACCTTATGATAAGTGTTGAAGATGTAACAAAAATGTGGCAAACTATTTTCATGTGATTTGGACATGCCCGGCAATAGTTTCAATCTGGAACAGGCTGCATCATTTGCTGTGCTGTGCAGCAAAGGTCAGTGTTCCAGATGTAATAGATTTTTGGGGAGAAGGCTTTTTGGTATTCATAGGATTAATATTGTGATTTCTAGGGATTTATGGGTGGTGATAATATGAATTGTAGCTTCAATCATAGCCATTATATCCAAGTATTGCAAGGGGTGAGATACTGTTTGTGGCAAAGAGATGATTGTTTATCTTCACAGACAAAAGTTGTTTATAGGTATTTCCAGGAATGGAATTCCTTTTGGTCTCTTTTCTTTTATAGTTGATATAAGCAGAATCCAAAGTGATTTATTGCATCTTATGTTTATTATGCATGTGCTGCAGGTAAATGTAATATTTTATTTTTATATCTTTATTTATTGGGCATTGTACAGTTTTTTTTTTTGTTAAAGTTTTAATAAAACTTGAATTTTGCTAAAAAAGGAACACTCACTAATGGAAAAGCATATATATTAGTAAATTGAAAAGATTTTCTGGTTGATGACAATAATGGAAGCAGCTCCTATTTAAGGCTAGTGTTTTTCTGGTTGTACATTATTTGTGTGAGTTACTATCCTCTATCTTGTCTTACTCCTCCATCAAGGTTCATGAGTTTGCCATTTTAGTATGTCTGAATTCCAAGCATTCTAGAAAGCCAGTGACTCCTCCTTGGGATCTTAATATTGTGCTAGAAAAAACTAACTCTTGCTTTGAACTAGCTTTTAAGGCTGACTTGAGGTCCTTAACTTATTCCCTTCAATGGAAATCTTTATAGTTTGTACACTATCTCCCAGTGAGTGTGGCCTGGTCCTTTAAAAAATGAAGTTATTGCCTCATTCAAAATTCTTCACATGTGTAGAACTCTAAGTGTTACTAGAAAACTGTAATTGCTAACTGTTTAGCAGAAAGCAACCTTTAGACTCGGTGGATTCATTCAAGTCTAGGTCTTGAAATGGATTTTGTAAGCCACAATAACCACAATAAATACATGCAATCTTGTATAGACAGCATACAATACTGCAGTAACCATTTAAGCAACAACATTACTGCCAACATAATTTTCTTCATATTGCTATGAGCTTTCATATGTGGCTAAGTAGTTCTCTGTCTGTGTCATTTGATTCTTGAGATATTTAAAGAAATGTGAAAATTATTACAATACAAATAAATATCATATAAATAATATTCAATATCTCTTTATCTGCACTTAGCAGAGGCCAAGTATCAATGCAGCTGTGTTTCTCATTTTGTAGGCTTTACAATTAAATCTTCTAATATTTTGTATGTGACATGTTTTTAGAATTATTAATGCAAATATGAGCAAGCAAAATTTCATTGCTCTAACCTGGGCAGGAAGAGTATCAGAGTTAAAAGTTCTTACGTTGTGTCAACCCTATCTGTTATTCCAAAAGGATAGGATTTCCTTGGTAACTAATCCTTCATTTGTGCCAAAAATAGTATCTGAGTTTACTTTCAGCCAAACTATCCAACTACCTGTCTTATTTCCAGAATGTAAAGATGATGGTAAAAAATACTCCAAAGCTTGACAACTCAGATAGTATCTTGACAGAACAAAATCTTTCAGGAATTCTTTATTTCTTGCAAAGGTAAGAAAAAAGGACAGACTGTGTCAAAACATGTTTCCAGGTGGTTGCCTCATATAATTATCTTGTATTATCCCCACCACAAGACAATTCCTGTTAGGGTCAAGGCTCATTCTACCAGTGCCTTGACATCAACAGTGTTTTTCTGGAAAGGGTTGGATATTAGAAGAATTCTAGAAGCAGCAACTTGGTGCTCTGTGTACATCAACAAAGGACTATAAATAGATTTCTTCTCCAGGTCAAGGACAGACTTTGTTAGGACTATTCTACAGCGACTCCTGGACCCTTCCTCCTTCCTCTTCCCAGTCAGTCTACACTATGGTAGTCTACCTCTATGGCTAAGGCTACTACAGCAGTGATACTTATGATAAACATAGCACAGTTTTACAAGTAAACTTACCATAACAGTAGATGTTTGAATGATCATTGCTGCAGTAGCTACTCCTTCCCTCCACTCCTTCTATTTGTATATTTTTGTTGCCAGAGTAAAGATCTTTATTTTTATTTTCCAAACATTGTCCTTGTCAGGGCTTTAACATTCTTCTCTCTATTGGCATAAAAGCTCTGATGGTTTTGTCACCCAAACCTGCCTTATCAGTCAGCTCAGCTTTAGCTGACTAATGGTTTGGTTGCATAGAAGGTGGCCTGAAGCTTTGGATGCTGGACTGCTGTTATGTCCTTAGCAGGGCATAACCCATAAGGATAATGCTATTGCAGCAGTGACCATTCAAACATCTACTGCTGTGGTAAGTTTACTTACACAACTATACTTTCTTCATGTGCAGCAGGATAATCAGAAGAATGTGTTCCCAAGTCAAAACAGCTACTGATGCTGTTTAATGCTAGAACCATTCTTAATTAATATGAAAAAATGGAAAATAACATCAAGGGACATATCTGCTAATTAGTGAATGTCAAAAAAAAAACCCGAAATGAAATAACAAGGTTTGTCTGCTTAGTTACAGATCATTATGGACAGTTTACCATGTTGTTCAGTAAATATCAGCAATACCAGCAGTCAAGATCAAGAATTCGTCCTATGTGGCTTCCCTGGATTTGAGAAATGGAATCATGTACTTTCACTTCCTTTCACAGTAATGTTTTTCTTGACATGTTTTGGTAATCTAACCATCATGACAACTGTAATAAGAGAAGCAAGTGTGCATGAACCTATGTACATCTTAATTTGTATCTTAGCAGCAGCTGATTTTGTCTCAGGTGTTACGCTACTGCCAAGTCTTTTAGCAACATTATGGTTTGGAGCACACGTTATTCCATTTGATGTCTGCTTCATTCAGATGTTTTTTGTTTATTTCCCTACTGTAATAGAATCATCCCTGCTAGTGTTAATGGCCTATGATCGCTATGTTGCTGTATGTAAGCCTCTCCAATATACATCTATAATGACAAATGCATTTCTCTTCAAAGGATGTGTGTTTATTATAATACGAAGTCTCTGTTTTGCAATGCCTATTCCCGTGATTGCTCGAATGTTGACATACTGCAACAAATGTACTGTGAATAATGTTTTTTGTGAATATTTTGCTGTGATTAACAGTGCATGTACACATACATTTATGAGTGATAATTATATGACTATTGCCCTTTTTTTATTAAGTCCATTTGATACATTCTTAATTGGTTTGTCATATTATATGATTATTATTGCCGCTATAAAGTTAAGATCACAGGAGGCATATAAAAAGGTTTTTAGCACATGCAGCTCACATTTGTTTGTTATTCTAATACTTTATCTATTCTCAGCATTATATGTACTAGTATTTATTTTTGAGAATAGGTTTTCTTCCCACATTCATGCCTTCTTTTCAGTCCTTTATATTGTGGTACCTTCAGCTTTAAACCCAATAATATATGGGATGAAATCTAAAGAAATTCGCTTGCTAGTAATAAAATACTTTAAAAAGGTATAAAAATGATCTGATTGGTAATGTTGTTAGAAATACAAATTTCTTTAAAAAATTATTATTATGAGTCGAAATAAATACAAACTAAATACATTTTTGCTAAGGCAAGGTTTTTAGATAAAAACAAAAAGTAGGCACAGGCTAGGCTCCAGGTTAAAAATCTAAAACATTTTAATGTAGCACAAGCGCTTCCATGAGTGCTTCTTCAGGTGCATATATCACTGGAAGTACAGGTCTCTCCTTTAAATACAGCAGATAACATCACATGATCACTAAAAAGTCACATGATCTAGTGACTAAAGCCTTTAATTGTAAAAATTATTAAAAAAAACTTTAATCAAAATGCATAGACTGTGTACAAGCATAAAAAGGAACAATATTATAACGTCAGTAAATAACTACAATATATAACTTATACAAAAATTGTACATGATAAGCTTGTGCATGAAAATTCATCTTCGCAGGGGTCTAGACTTTAACTTTGGTCTTAATACTATCTGCTCATTAAGACCATGCCCAGTGTCAGCCCTAAGGGTCACTAGCCATTTGGCTTCTAAAAACAGTGTCTCTCATATTCAACCTTGAGGCTCTAAACACTTGATTCCTTATGACATTCTTGAATATGTATGATGGATGCATATTATCTCTACTCAAGAGGTGGTTCACGTGGCAGTCTTTCCTATGGGTACACCTTTGGGTGAAATAGGCACAAAACCTTGTGGGAAATCCTTTTATTTTAGTTATATAGACACTGACAATCCATTCTTTCCTCCAGATCAAAATCAGCAATACGTAAGCAGAACAGGTTTCATGCTCTAGCGAAGTACATTATTAATACTAACTCTATGCACATGTTTAGATTCCTAGTAAGAGCTAGAAATGTTGAAAGTTTGAGGGGAGGAGACATATGTAATAAGACAGAAGAGTTAGGGGCCAAATAGCTAGTGACCCTTAGGGCTGACACTGGGCATGGTCTTGATGAGCACGTACCATTAAGACCAAAGTTAAAGTCTAGACCCCTGTGAAGATGAAATTTTATGCACAAGCTTATCACATATAACTTTTGTATAAGTTATATAGGTTCATAGGTTGGTACTAGGCTATCAGCCCTAGGACCTATACAAGCCTTGCCAAAACAATTCCCTGGATATTTCTTCCCACAATATTTACTTCCCTGGACCCCTGTCTACTGTAGTTATTTACTGATGTTATAATATTATTTCTTTTTATGCTTTTACACAGTCTGTTTATACATTTTTTATTAAAGTTTTTATAATAATTTTTACAATTAAATGCTTTGGTCACTAGATCATGTGACTTTTTAGTGATCATGTGATTTTATCTGCTGTATTTATAGTACTTCCAATGATATATGCACGTGAAGAAGTAATCGTGAAAGTGCTTGTGCTACATTAAAAAGTTTTAGCTTTTTAACCTGGAACCTAGCCTGAGCCTACTTTTTGTTTTTAGCTGTTTCATTATTGTTATTTTGTAGACACAGGAAACTTTGAGAGTGTGGTTTATTATTTTGCAAGTTTTATAGATGCCTTTGAACTAAAGTGTCACATTATTCCAATATACCTTATACTATTTGAAAGAGGTTTCATTTCACTTGAAGACCTTATGCATATAATCAGGAGCTGATTCAAAATGTTATGAGGTTACTAAGGAGTGCATTTATGTTTTTATTTATTCTGCATTATTATATTTTGTCCATTGTTTACTTTTCCTGAGAAGACTAGTTAGCTTCTTTGGCTGTGACAACTTTTGCTTCTTGTTTGTTTTTTTCTGTTTGTCATTTATTTAGTATTATTACTGGTTAGACAGAAAGGAGATGGTGTTTTATGTTAAGCTAGATTTTAGTACGTATGTTTTGTGTGTGTGTGTGTGTGTGTGTGTGTGTGTGTGTGTGTCTATGCGTGTGTGTTTGTGTGTGCATTTAAATAAATTGGGTGACAAATAACTTCATGTGGGTGCAGATGGCTTTTTCCCATAAGAGCAATTTTTCATCAGTATTGGTAGTGTTTTGGGTGCTGTGATCAAATGATTCTTAACTAAATCCATTTTTGTCTAATATGCTGCTAAACTCAAGTCTGGTATTGGTATGCATCATACATAGTACACTTTTAACAAGATCCTCATCATATAGAAAGATGGACTGACATGGCTGATTTGGCTATATACATAAATATTTTAAAACACATTGTATTTGTCCCAGATCGAATGTGCATTACTTATTACCTAAGGGATTATCGGCTCAAAAATGTCATCTTGTACAATGAATTGCATGGGTCTATATTAAATAATCGAACTTTCAAAAGTTCGACTGTCATATGGCCGACACCATATGATAGAACTTTTAAAGTTCAAACTTCTAATAAAAAAAAAAAACTTTACAAATAACCTACCTGAATGTTTAACCAGGGGGCAAGTCACCTTGCACCCCACCCCCCCGCTCTTTAAATATACCAACTCCGAGATCACACTACAGTGCAGAAAAGGGAAATCTTCCCATTCCACGCTGTATGGAGATCTCCGTTAAAACATTTGAAATTTCAAAAATTCGATCATATGGTGTCGACCATATGACAGTCGAACTTTTGAAAGTTCGATTATCTAATATAGACCCAAATTGCATATTGTAAGAGTGAGTTCTTGGGTAAAAAACAAGTACTTCAACATGATTTGTAAAAAATAAAATAAAATAATGGAATCTTTATTTAAATGTATTAGATCAAATGTGGAAGAGCTGCCTTTATGAATATCTGTTCCTTTGTTTCCACAAAATTTCCACAAAAATTCTGGTCTGCCATAAACAAACTCCTTCAGCCAGGTCACACTACTACTCCAGACCCTATCGGTTTCAACAAAAGTAACTCTAACCAGATCCCTGACGCCTTTAATAACTACTTTACAGAAGCCATTAAAACCCTCGCTAATTCTTTACCACCCACTGCTGCATCCCAAATAGATACCTGCAATCCTACATCACCTACCTTTCAGATACAACCAGTATCTACAGCTGTCATCTGTAAGCTTCTTCAAAAATTAAAACCTTGCACCCCTTCTGCTGACCGACTCCCTTCTGAATACCTACAAATAGCTGCAAAGGTCATAGACTATCCCATTTCTATGCTTATTAATAGAACTATCTCTGAAGCTAGAATCCCTACTTTATGGAAGGTATCCCATATCATCCCCTTACATAAAGGAGGACCATCTACAGAACTTTCTAACTTTCGCCCTATTGCTTTACTCTCCCCCTTAGCTAAGATAATGGAAAAATGTATTCACAAGCAGCTACTTAACCACTTACTACAAAATAACCTATTGGCTAACTGCCAACATGGCTTTAGGCCATATAAAAAGGTTTTTAGCACATGCAGCTCACATTTGTTTGTTATTCTAATGCTTTATCTATTCTCAGCATTATATGTACTAGTATTTATTTTTGAGAATAGGTTTTCTTCCCACATTCATGCCTTCTTTTCAGTCCTTTATATTGTGGTACCTTCAGCTTTAAATCCAATAATATATGGGATGAAATCTAAAGAAATTCGCTTGCTAGTTATACAATACTTTAAAAAAGTATAAAAATGATCTGATTGGTAATGTTGTTAGAAATACAAATTTCCTTAAAAAATTATTATTATGAGTCGAAATAAATGCAAACTAAATGCATTTTTGCCAAGGCAAGGTTTATAGATAAAAACAAAAAGTAGGCACAGGCTAGGCTCCAGGTTAAAAATCTAAAACTTTTTAATGTAGCACAAGTGCTTCCACGATTGCTTCTTCAGGTGCATATATCACTGGAAATACAGGTCTCTCCTTTTCATGCACAAGCTTATCACATACAATTTTTGTATAAGTTATATATTATAGTTATTTACCGATGTTATAATATTATTTCTTTTTATGCTTTTACACAGTCTGTTTATACATTTTTGATTAAAGTTTTTATAATAATTTTTACAATGAAATGCTTTAGTCACTAGATCATGTGACTTTTTAGTGATCGTGTGATTTTATCTGCTGTATTTAAAGTACTTCCAATGATATATGCACGTGAAGAAGCAATAATGAAAGCGCTTGTGCTACATTAAAAAGTTTTAGCTTTTTAACCTGGAGCCTAGCCTGTGCCTACTTTTTGTTTTTAGCTGTTTCATTATTGTTATTTTGTAGACACAGGAAACTTTGAGCGTGTGGTTTATTTCTTTGCTAGTTTTATAGATGCCTTTGAACTAAAGTATCACATTATTCCAATATACCTTATACTATTTGAAAGAGGTTTCATTGTACTTGAAGACCTTATGCATATAATCAGGAGCTGATTCAAAATGTTATGATGTTACTAAGGAGTGCATTTACGTTTTTATTTATTCTGCATTATTATATTTTGTCCATTATTTACTTTTCCTGAGAAGACTAGTTAGCATCTTTGGCTGTGACAACTTTTGCTTCTTGTTTGTTTTTTTCTGTTTGTCATTTCTTTAGTATTATTACTGGTTAGACAGAAAGGAGATGGTGTTTTATGTTAAGCTAGATTTGAGTATGTATGTTGTGTGTGTGTGTGTGTGTGTGTGTGTGTGTGTGTGTGTGTGTGTGTGTGTGTGTGTGTGTGTGTGTGCATTTAAATAAATTGGGTGACAAATAACTTCATGTGGGTGCAGATGGCTTTTTCCCATAAGAGAAAATTTTCATCAGTATTGGTAGTGTTTTGGGTGCTGTGATCAAATGATTCTTAAGTAAATCCATTTTTGTCTAATATGCTGCTAAACTGAAGTCTGGTATTGGTATGCATCATACATAGTACACTTTTAACAAGATCCTCATCATATAGAAAGATACACTGACATGGCTGATTTGGCATTATACATAAATATTTTAAACCGCATTGTATTTGTCCCAGATCTAATGTGCATTACTTATTACCTAAGAGATTATCGGCTCAAAACTGTCATCTTGTACAATGAATTGCATAGGTCTATATTAGATAATCGAACATCTAATAAAAAAAAAAAAAATAAACTTTACAAATAACCTACCTGAATGTTTAAGCAGGGGGGCAAGCCACCTTGCACCCCACACACACCCCCGCTCTTTAAATATACCAACTCCGAGATCACACTACAGTGCAGAAAAGGGAAATCTTCCCATTCCGCACTGTATGGAGATCTCTGTTAAAACATTTAGAACTTTCAAAAATTCGATCATATGGTGTCGACCATATGACAGTCGAACTTTTGAAAGATTGATTATGTAATATAGACCCGAATTGCATATTGTAAGAGTGAGTTCTTGGGTAAATAACAAGTACTTCAACATGATTTGTAAAAAATAAAATAAAATAATGGAATCTTTATTTAAATGTATTAGATCAAATGAGGAAGAGCTGCCTTTATGAATATCTGTTCCTTTGGGTGGATAATGGGCTACAAAAGTGGTCTTCAAAAAAAAATGAATCACTACACTAGAACTGAACAAATCCTGCATGAAATTGTCCTAAACAGTTTCTTTTCACTAGGAGTATACTGCTATATTAAAATAAGCAGAAATTGCAAAATTCACATAGTCACAGAGTGAAATAAACTCAGTATGATAAACTAAATATGAAAATGAATAAATTAAAGATATTAAATAAATTCCACTGTCTAGACAAACATTTAAAAAATTCATTCAGCAAATGAATCCAGTAAGTGTGATGAAAGGAATTATATTAATTATGAAATGTTTTCCTTTTACGAATAGCTGGAATCAGATATTTATTTCAGAGAACTTTCAGATGTTAGACAGTAGTATAAACTATTTTTAAAGGTCTGTAGTAAACTGCATTATCTTAGTAAATGTGAGAAAATCTTCTGGCAACATTGACTTACATAAGATAAAGATAGCACAGAATGTGTACATGGTCAGACTTTAACTTCACTTTGGTTATTCCAGTCAAGCTTATTTGTAGCCTTACTGATCACCTGCCTGTGCTGAGTACAAAAATGACAATTCACCAGCCATTTTTGAACTAAGAAATTTCTTCTTGGTGCACTGGGATGCCGGTGCACTTTTGGATTTATTTATTTATTTTAATTTTACTTATTTTTTTACTGATCCAGACTTACCTCATAAATACTGTCTGCTTAAGTGACTTGTTCAGAGTTATGCAGTTTGACAAATGGAAGCTTACTAACCTTTTTTTTTTTTTTTTTTTTTTTTTTGCTTCAACACAATACCTTTCCAAGATTATCCTTGTATTAAACATCTGTTTCTGTAAGGGATAGCCCCAAACATTCCCAGAGGTAGTTGTTTCTAAATGCCCTAGATACCTGAATAAGATTTCCTCTTAAATATCATTGAGATATTGTACAAGTACAAGTATTTAAGTCTTTCATAATAACTTAAATTCCCACTTCCATGGATGCTCTTGGTATATTCTTGCTGTACTCTTTCCAGTTTACTCATGTTTGTTTTCTTATAAGGTTTCCATATTGTTATTTCATATTCAGGTTTTGGCCAAATGTAATTAACAAATGACTTCATAATTTCTAATTTCCTAGACTTTATATAGCCTTTTATACAACTTATAGTTCTATAATTATCAATAACCAATTGGTTGATATGATTAGAAAAAAGCAAAGCTGGATCAACCCATTTACCTGAGTCCTTAAATTAATCTACAGTTTCAATCACTGTTTGCTGTGTTAAATATTCACCTTTTAGTTTATGCCTCCAAATCTCATATGCTTAGTTTTCATTGCATTTATCAGCATATTATTCTCTTCTGCCCAAATGGTCAATTTAGTCAAGTCCTTTTGTAGACATGCCCTATCTATAACACATGTAATCAGTTTACCCAATTTCAAGTAATCTGTATACAGACTGTAGAACAAGTCAGGCAAAATATATCGAATTTCACCTGTCGCTAATTGCTGTATGATACTTGCCATGTCCTATTTGTAAGCCATGCAGCTATGCATCTTATCAAGTATACATCAATACCTAGTTGTTCTAATTTATTTATCAGAGTTATGTGTATAACTCTGTCAAATACGGAGGTTAAATCTGTATATGAAAATTATATCACAGCACAATTTTTCATTCAAAGCTGTTATTATAATGTTATAAAACATCATGTTACAGGTTGTACTCAATCTATTTTCAACAAATGCATGCTGATATATGGTTTCAAGTCCCAACTTTTCTGATTCTGATACAACAACTTATAGTTTCAAAAGTGTATGTATTTTTCCACCCCATGTAATGATACAAAAGTGTACAAATTAAATTTAGTTTACTGTGCCTCTGTCTAGTAATGACACAGAGACCATCCATTCATCAAGATTTCTCTTGAAGAGAGTCAGTGAGGGGCTCTGCCTAACATGGACTGAGATCCTGTTCCAGAGTGCGGGAAGCATTATATTATCAAATATTACCTTCTCCATTATTTTTCCACAATGTGAAACTAGACTTAAGGGTCTGTATGCATCTGGGTTTGCCCTACTCCCCTTTCCTTTTATGACAGGTTTAATAAGCACATGCCTCCAATCTTGAGGAATCTCCCCATATTTATACAAACTAGTTAATCATAGATATGATGGCATTGTAAGTTCTTGCTGAAGTGTTTTAAGGTCATTAGTACAAATTCAGTCTCCTCCCTGTTCTTTGTTTGGATCCAGCTTGCACAGTTTTTTTTCAATATAATCTAAGTTGATTTCAGTATCTGAGGTTACTTGGATGTCACTCAGACAACTTGTCAACCCTCTTTATTGAGCCAAATTGTTTTCCATAACATTTTGTAAACATATCTAAAATATGTCGTATCTGAGAATGAATTTTAGAATCTACACACAGTTTTAATAGTTTGTGTGTCTTTACTCCTTCTACATCTTATGCATCTATAAAATGGTTTCCTATGATGCTCAGTATCTTTATATAAATTTTCTTCAAATGTTTCTTACTCTTGCCTCACACTATGCTTATTTTGTTTGTCTGGGTTGTTTATTTCACTTTTTCAAAGTTGTAATTCAACCTCTTATCCATTTCTTATATTTATTGTCTCTCACCATAATCCTGTATCTTCTTCTTATGGAAATATATCCCCTGATGTTGTATGCCTAAAGTCTGATGTTAAACATATTTTTGACTTTTGCAGTCAAACAAGTTCTCTTTCAAAACTTTCCACTTTCCTTCTGCAGTTTTTCCACTGAACACATCACTCGCATTAGTTTTATACAATAACTGTTTTACTCCTATATAATCTATAATGAATCTATAGTGTATTGGCTTAGATTTCAATTTGGCAGAATTATCTAGAAATAAATTAATCTTTATAACCCCATGATCACTGCACATCAACTGTGGTAAAACTTGACATGAAGTAACAGTAATATCTTTAGAATCACAAACAATTGGGGGAATTCAATAAAGCCTACATGGATTTTTTTCCATGTAGGCATTGCACTGCTCTGCAAACACAGGCGCGAATAGGATTAAATTCAGTAAGCAGTGTTGAGCAGCGCTCACCAGCGAGCCAACGCGGACACTTCCATATGATGCACATCACCTCATAAGCAGGTGAATCCCATGCAAATGAGGAAGGTAGAATGATCCAGCAAGTGGATTTGCAGCTCTACAGACTCTGTGTCAGTGTCCATAGTGCACACAGAAAATTTCTATGTACAGGACACTAAATTTTAAAAAGGGCCCATATAAATGTAATTTGATGGCCAGAAATAGCATATTACATTCTGATATGAGTGAAAGTATCCCTGGTGTGTATGACAAATTAGAAGAAATAAGTAAAAGTAAATATATTTTTTATCAGTATGAGCATGTTTGCACACTGTGATGCACTGGGGTGTGCTGCACAAACATGCCTTATAAAAATGTTTTTTTTTAAATCGGAAAAAACAAAATTAATATGCTGTGAAAGAAATGCATTACAGGGCCCTATGTGAAGTGTCAGCAATGGTGTATTGGAGCTATTGTGAATGTGGTAGGGCTGACAGCTGTGCAGTTTACAGGTTAGAAGCACAGATCCCTATGCAACTGAGCTGGAGGTACTGAATAGCAGAAAGTGGTAACTGTGTCCGCATATCCCTTTCGTGTATGCAGCAAAACATGTCTTTGTTTACAAAAAGCTATCTGACAGCAGAGTGGGTGTGTCCAATGATCTCTAAGTGTATTGCAGCCAGTTTGCATGGTGCACCACTGTGCTGAGTGAATCCATAAAAGGGTGTATGTGCTGTCACATTTGAGCTATGCTTAGCTAAGGGGAGCACGTTTGCTTGCGTGCCATGGTGCTCAAACTTCCCCATGTAGGGAACCTGCATATTCAGTTCTAATCATTTCTCAGGTCTGTGGAGTGGGCTTACTCTGTGGGGTGTGATGCTGAGCTTGGAAGTGTAGAGGGGGTGTGTATACATTTTTCGATCAGCCATGTTTATCTCCACTGCTGAGTGGTAATAAAAGATAGTGACAAATTAATTAGTGCTTGACCACTCTGTAACTTAAAGTAGGGCAATTAAATGATTTTAATGAAATCCTAGGTATGTGGACTGCATCATAGGTAGCCAATCAAACAGTCAGCACTTACAGCACAGCACTATAAAGGATGCATACACACAACAATCAGATTTTTCCCTGTACTCTCCAACACTGAAGTAGAGACATTGAAAATTTTAACTGACAAAATGCTAGGGGCTGCTGCAGGTCTCCTAGCTCTGTATGTGCTAGATGCTGAACTCGATGTTGCTGCTGCTACTGACAACAGTCCGAGACAGAGAATCAGAGAATGAGAAGAGTGTTGAGGCCCAGGGTAACCTACGAGGAGCTATATGAGCTGGAGATTGTAGAGTGCTACAGGGTGGACAGGGACATACTACAAGAACTCTGTGAACTCTGCTGCTCTCAACTTAGACCCAGATCCAGCTGAGGGGAACCCATTCCAGTGGAAATAAAGGTATGTGTAGAACTTAGGATACTAGCTACAGGTACTTTTCAAAGATCAACTGTGGACATGTTGGGGGTCTCACAGACATTTGCTTCCTGTGTACTCAATCAGTTTCTGGATGCCATGCTACCACATGCTGGTGAGCACATTACTTTTCCTCTCACCCCTGAGTTGAGGGTCAGCAATATGCAACACTTCTACCATGTATAAAAATAGAATAACCTGCAAACAAATTAGTGTAGCTACAAATATGAAAGTCCATACAGCAGAAAGAAGCTACACCAAACTATGAACAATAGTACGTTTAATGAATAGTGCTAGTACATACAACATAATAGTACTTTCACAGAACAAATCTGCTTCCTCAGGCATCAACCAAACTCTTAACTGTGAACAGTTTAAATAGCATCTATCAGCACCTTAATTAAAATATTAATTAGTATTCCTTAAAATTTAACTAGCATGCATTAAAATTTAAACTTATATGTGATAAATATATATACTTAAATATAATATTTAAATACACTCATATAAAAATATATATAAAAACATATATAAAATAAACACATGCATAAAGTTATTAAAAAAACTAACTTTAATTAACCTTAAAATTGATTTATGTGCTCTATTATGATTAGTACTAGAAAGCAATGTCTTTCTTTTTTTTACAATAAATACTATAGGCAAGTGACAGGGTTAGCTATGGATATCCCAGTAGCAAATACTTACCCCAATATAGTTATGAACTCCTGGGAATTTAGAACAATATTAAATAATGATGATAATATGTTAAGTAAGGAAATCATTTTTGATAAGAGGCTCGTTGATGATTTATATTTTTTTATTTGGGATGGCTTTTTAGTTGATTTAAATGAATTCATTACATATTTACTTACAACTACAAGATTTTTGAAGTTTAAAAAGAACATTCAATATCAAACTATTGATTTCTTAGACATTACTTTAAAGAAAAACTTAACTGGTAGGCTGGAAACAATGTTATACAAAAAACAAGCAAAGAAGTGTACTTATTTATCTGGAGATAGCATGCACTCTACTTATATGTTTCACAATGTAATGATAAACCAAATGGCAAGGGTCAGTAAACTAAATACACAAGACAATATTCTTGAAGAAGAGTTGAACCAGATGGTTAATGATTTTGAGGTGCAGAGTTATTCTAGATGAATAGCAACAAATATTAAATATAGTGTTGAAACAGAGGGAATCCCAAATATCCCCTATTTTTTCTAACACATATAAGAGAAAACAAAATAGTAACAATAGCATATATAAAAATGAAAATACAAATTTTAGATATATTTTAAAGTATGCACATAATACAAATGTTATTAAGGATATTATAAAGAAATACTGGCCACTTTTGTTGCAGGTTCCTGAATTATGAGATGTTTATCTAGAAAAAACTCTTTTTACATATAGGAGGCGAGCTACCCTAAAAAATAGATTATGTTACAAAGAACAAAATACCCATAGTCAACAGAACCTGAACAAGGTAGGAACATATACATTTTACCAATGTTCCCTTTGTAAATATATTCTTACTGATACTAACTTTATTGACCCAGTGAGAAAAAATTTAGCATTCATGCTCTTGGAAACTGTGAAACCAAAAATTTGGTACACATGGCCAAGTGCATGAAACATGCTTTGTTCTAAATTGGCAGAAACTAATCAAATATTAAAAAATCATATTAGTAGTCACATATCTGAAATAAAAAGAAAAAACTGTAACAAATACTTTATCTAAGCCTATATTATAAACAGATGAGTCACACATTTTTAAATTTTGTATTATAGGGAATATACACGACTCTCTGAGGGGGGTGACATAATAAATGTAACAGAGAGATGTGAGAATAAATTGATCCTTTATTTCAGGGCTTTTCTTCCACCCGGTTTAACTGAAAATTATTTTCTGATACCTGAACTTACATAGTTATACAACTGTATTAAGTGAATGTTTTAATAACATTATACGTGTTCATTTTATATATGTTTTATATATATTTTGATATGACTGTATTTAAATATTATATTTAAGTATATATATATATATATATATATGTATATGTATATATATATATATATATATATATATATATATATATATTTTTTTTTTTTTATAAGTTTAAATTTTAACGAATGTTAAATTTTAATGAATACTAATTGAAATGTTAATTAAAGTGTTGATAAATGCTATTTAAACTGTTCACAGTTAGAGTTTGGTTGATGCCTGAGGAAGCAGATTTGTTCTGTGAAATTACTATTGCTTTGTATGTACTAGTGTTATTCATTAAAAGTACTGAGTGTCGTTCATGGTTTGGTGTAGCTTCTTTCTGCTGTTTACACTTCTACCATGTAGCACACTACCCAGGGGTACTGGATGCCATAGATTCCACCCATGTACACATCAAATCACCACCCAGTGAGGAGGGTAAAAATCTATGTCAACCACAAGGGGTACCACTCCATCAACTGTCAGGTTGTGAGCAATGTCCTGGGGATTATAATGAAAATATGTGCTTGCAGCCCTGGCTGTTATAATGAGTTCCATAGCTGGCATGCATCTCATCTGCCCTTGATGTTTGCTGGGGGGACATCCCACAGGCTATTTAGAGGGGGATGCTGGCTATGCACTGGAACTGTGGATGATGACACCCATCAGAAATGCACACTCACCCACTGAAGAACACCATAATGAGACACATGCTCAAACTAGGAACATCATAGAGCATGTGTTTGGGATTCTGAAGTCACGGCTCTAGTGCCTAGATATATCTGGTGGAGCACTGCAGTATTCTCCAGTCACATGTGCACAGATGTTTACAGTATGTGCTATGCTACACAGTATGATCCTGTGGAAACAGCTGCAGCAAGATCAGCAAAGGGAAGGGATACACATCCCCCACCAGTGCCTAGGTCACCACAGCCACACTCACAGGAGGACTTGGACAGGGAAACCTCTGCTGATGTCCCTGTAGGCAGATGCAGGCATGCTCAGTACAGCCTGGCTTTGGCTAAGGGACGCTGCATAGCACATTCACTGACAACCTAGGGACCTAGGGTCTAACACCTTACTCCTACACACATACATAAATTAAAATGGATGACAGGCAACTCACACATCCTGTACCCATCCATGTATTGGCTGTGGACTGCTTACATCAGACATAGTCATCCCTGAACTACAGGTGTGTCAGCTGCTGCATTTGCAAGGTAAGTCTGCAACCTACATAGTACTTATTAGGATTAGTTTGATAGGACAGTGTATGTATGGACCTGCTACAATATGCAAGAAACTATAGTGGGTACTCAGACTGAAATGACATCCATATGGGACTACAGCTACACAAATCACTATCATGTTGCCACTACTATTCACTAGGCCTTATTCATGGAATATTCATGCAGTCCTACAGCAACAGATTATTGGTATATCACTCAAGTGAAATGTCAGAAAAGTGTGGTTAACTCATACTAAGGCCAGTGTGTATCCTATCAGAACACGGGTTATGTTCCCCCACCCCGAAAAACAGCAGTGCCCACCTGTAACTGCCACAGCAGTAACTAATCTATGCTATATGAGCATGTCACCCAGCTAGTATTCCACACACTCACAAGACATTATAAAGACATTTCATCTTACATTGTATGTGTTAGGCAACCGAGGAATAGCAATGCACATACGTTTTGCAGGTAACTGTGTGATGAATGATCTCCTGACTGTTAAAAAGGTTCAGTGACTCATATGACAAAGAGCTTGTGTGATGGTGTTCAGTGTTCTAATCCAGCAATGACCAGATATTTTAGATGTGAAATACTAGTAAGTTGTGTTTTACAGAATGTCAGTCTGTGTGCACTGTAATATTAATACTCTGTGTCACATATTAATGACATCAGACAGCTGTAGAAAATCTTAGCCAGTTTGACTGAAGGGCAGCTCTGTACACATAGGGACAGATATCATTTGTTGTAACAACAAACATACTGGACTGGACCACAGGTCGGTATGGACTGAAATCAGTTTGCATGTAGCCAAAGATCACACAGGGCATGCTCATACACTTAGTTAAGAAGAGTGCAATTCTGTTGCCCCTCGCACAATGATGTTGAATATATAGATGTCTCTAAATATGTACATGCATATATATATATATATATATATATATATATATATATATATATATATGTTTATATTTGTCTCTCACTGCATCTCTCTCCTTATAGATACACACACACACACACACACACACACACACACACATATATATGATTTCTATGTGTATATATATATATATATATATATATATATATATATATATATATATATATATATATACACACACACACACACACACACACACACACATACACACACTCTCTCTCACACACACACACACACACACACACACACACACACACACACACACACACACACACACACACACACACACACATATACATACACATATGTATAAAACACATTTATGTATCATACACACAGACACATCTCCAGTTATATATATATATTTGACCCTGCTATTGTTTATATGTGGCTGTGTGTCTGTATTACCCAAGATAGCATGATAACAGTGATTACAACTGCAGTATTTGTTCCAAGGACCAAAAGTAAGGACACAACAGTACATGATGCACTTATATACATTCCCCTGTTCATACAACATGGCACCACACATACAACAAAATGTGAATATGTTGTGTAATGTATAGTGTTGTATATTCACTTATTGACAGGGGGCATTGCTTTTGACCAGAGACTTGCCGATCCAAATGAAAACACCCATAAATGGCCAAAAAGGCTACTGTTGCCACATAGCTATGATACAAGACCAGTTATCTGACTGCTAGCCTACTACATGCCAATGACAGTAAGAAGCAATGCCACTCAGCAGACCACATGTTTTGCTCAGCACAGGCCTACCTTATGTCCTCCACAAGTAGTTTGCCTGCAGTCACTTATAACACATACTTAAACTATGGTACATGGGAAAACTACTGTGAGCTATACTGTATAAAACTACATGGGTAGGTGTTCTACTGCAGTGGTTCTGCACTGTTTGTCCCTGCCAGTCGATGCAGGCTGCAGAACTCCCCTCTCCCACCACACCGGCTGATGTTATAGACATTAAAACTACCAACAGCCATGTTGATATCAGACTAAAGCTGTGGTGTATCAGATAAGAAGTCAGATGTATAGTGTATAAAGTAGATAGGTAGAGGTTCTAGTTTAAATCACACCACAGTAAACACAAACTCTTCTTACCACAAACACAGGCCAAGTGAATAAAAAACGTATTTATTTAAAACAAAGTCATAAGTATCTCTAGCGACTTAATTATATATGGTGCGTGGCAACTTTGTCCATGTAAGATGTGATTAGATTCTTCACATTTTCTATGTACTCTTGTTCTTAAATTACCCCTTAATATTCCTTCTATTGTTACATCAAAGTCATTTACTTTATTTCCTACTTGAAGGCCATCAAAACTTATTTCAAATTAATTTTCATGTAGGTTTGCTACAAATTATTTCACTTCCATTTTTACCCCCTTTACAAATTAATAGTAAATTGTCTATAAAACGGAAGTATTTCTTAACATGTTTTGCAAAAAATTATTCCTTACTATATATGTACTCAACCCATGAAGACATTAGCATACATGGGAGCAAATGCTGCCCCCATTGCCATGCCCTGCAGCTGTCTATACAAATTGCCATTAAATTAAAAAATGTTATTTCTTAAAACATAACCAGTTCTAAAATGTATTGTGTCACCAGGGTATCTCCAAGATGAAATTGTAAAGCTCTCATTCCATTGTTATGCCTTTATTTGTATATAAACTCACCACATCAACCACCACTAAATGCTAGTCTTCCTCCCATATTAAATCTTTCACTTTTTCCAAAAAATCAAAAACATCTTTGACGTAAGATGGTAACTTTTCCACTATTGGTAAAAGATATTTATGTAGAGATACAAGCCAGGTTATGTGTGAAATATCCACATGCAGAAATTATGGGGCATCCTGGTGGATTAGATATTTTTTTATAAATTTTGGGGACACAGGAAAATTATGCCATAGAGTTATTTTTCCCTTTAAATTTGCATTGCACATCTTCATATGAAAAATAGTTTAACCTATATCCCTTATTAAACAATTCCTAATATTTATCCTCAGCCTTATTGTACTCATTTATTTCCAGTCTTTTATAAATTTGTTCATCATTAGGATGAGAATAGCACATATTGTGCATAGTGTAGAATCACTAATTTACCCCTTTGTCGGCTGGTTTAAAAAACAACTCTTTCATCTGTCTTAACTCATTCAAACTTCTCCATTCACTTTTGCTTAAATTATAAGAAAGCGCTTTTATATTTTTAAAAAATGCATAATATTCTTTTTCAACACCATAATTCAAAGACACTCCAAACTGATGAATACTTTCATTTCTAAATGGCGGCATATAAACACTTTTTACTCTAGTATTTTGTGTATTCAATTTGCAGTATGCATTAACATTTTCCTCGGATTCACAAGAACAAAAGCTGTCATGACAACATGCAGATTTATCATTTTCTTCATTACTATTTAACTCTACATTCATTTCTTTCTCCCCAAAATAATCTATCCGATGTAACTTGCGAATTAGACAAAATATATCCCCTTTTATTTCATATAATCTCAGTAATGTAGTTGGTATTAATTTTAAACCCTTATTTAAAGCATTCATTTCGCAATCAGATAAAACTTAACCAGATACATTTCCAACATAATCCACTGGTTCAACTTGAACCTCATACCACATAAATATTTTTCTCAGTTCTATTTACCTCTTTTAAATGTCCGTGAATTATAGGTAAATTCTTTATTACAGTCCTATCCATTACAATTCCATTTATGACTACCCTGCTATTTTTCAAAGGTATTTTTCATATATTGTCTATTCCCTGTGGTGGTAAACAAGAAAATTCCCCATTTGCTTCAACTTCATATTCCATTGACGAGGCCCCACTTTCCCCCTGATGTAAAAGAACACCCAGGGTTATTTACAGAGGTCCTCCATCCACCAAATTGAACTCTCTGATATTTTGCTCATAGGTTCATAGGTAGGTACTAGGCTATCAGCCCAAGGTCCTATGTAAGCCTAACCAACAAGGTTCCCTGGCTTACACCACCCAAGAAAGTTATTTTCCTGTGCCATTGTCTAGCAGAGACACAGAAGTGATGCCTGGGGTATATTTCCTATTTCCCATCCACTTATCAAAATTTTTCTTGAAGAGTGCTAATGAAGAACTTTGCTTGACATAGTTGGGTAGCCTGTTCCAGAGTATGGGAAGTCTCTGGGACAGGAATCTATCCTTCCAACATGTCCTGTTTATTGTGGTGACAAGGCTTAGGTCCCTAGAGCATGTAGCTCGGAGGCATTGGGATTTCTTTAGGTGTAGCATGTCCAATAGCTCTCAGTTTGACATAGCTTTATATGTTAGGCAGAGATCACCTTGGAGTAGTCGATATGCTACAGAGTAAAGCTGGAGTTTTTTGAGACGGTCAGTGTAGGGCATTTGTTTGAGGCCAGTAATCCTCTTTGTGAGGTACTTCTGTGGCCTTTCCAGCTGCTGCAGATGTCTTGTGAGGTACATCCCAAAAGTGGCGTTGTACTCTATAATGGCTCTAATGAGTGTCGGGTAGAGGGGGGCAATGACCTCTTTGTTCCTGGATGAGAACCATTTTATGATGATGTGTGCCATGTAAAAGGACTTCCTGAGTACTGTGGCAATGTGACTATCAAAGGAGAAACTACTGGAGGTGTGGCCAAGATGTCAGAGTGGGTGCAGTAGTTTTTTGTTGCTCTGTTCATGAGATTTATTTCTGACAGGAATTAATTAACAAAATGTTGAAATATCTTGGATAAACTGCCTATAAATATTCCTTTCACAATTTTGGATTATCAGAAGAAGAAAAAAAAATAATCTTCAGTGAAATTCTTCACAAAAATCCTGTCAGAACATCAATTGCTGTATACAGATACTTGAAATATGAGTCATTCAAAGTCATCTGCTCCAGATAGTTCTATGAAGAAAGAACTACAGAATATAATTACAAGTATACAAGATCTCTCTACAAAAATGGATAACCTAGAAAACATCATGGAAAACATGAAAAAAGAAAGTAAAAAACAAATTCAAGAATTAAAGGAAATTATTTCAAAGCACTCAGATCAAATAACCAGTATAGAAGAATCAATAAACGAAATAGACAGGAAACAGATGGAGAATGACAATCAAATAAATTTCCTTTTGAAGCAAAATAATTCACTATTAGAAAAGGTGGATGATCTAGAATCAAGGTCAAGAAGAAATAATATTAGAATTTATGGAGTTCCTGAAAAGACAGAAGAAAATAACATGATTCTTTTCCTGAATAACTGGTTACCTAAAATACTAAACCTGCCAGAGTTATTTTCTTATGGAATCGAAAGGGTGCATAGATCTTTGTCAAACCCTTCTATATCTAAAAGCTTAACTTCAACAAGATCTATCATAGTTAAGTTTTTATCAACACAGGATAAACATTTGGTGTTAAAGACTGCCTGGTCGATGGGTCCTATTCAGGAAAATGGAAAAGTTATTAGATTTGATAATGGTTATACATCTGTGACAATAGCAAAGAGAAAAGCCTGTGTTCCTCTCATTAAAGATCTAAAAAAAGCTGAAATAAAAGTTCAAATACTCTTCCCTGCTAGATTGAAAATCACACTTCCAGATGGTCAGAAAATCTTAAACATTAAAGAGGCAACAGAATTTGTCAAAAAACATAACCTGCTAGACAAAATTGAAGATATGGAACTCTCTACCCCAAGCCTAAAGAGACAAGCTACAAATGCTACAAATGGCAAAACAACAGTAAATGATAAATCAACAAAAAAACTTAAAGGGAAATAAAATACTAACTTCTAATTTCCGGCAGTGTTTTCCCATGGTAATATGTCCAGTACTACAAGCTATTAGGTAAGATTTTACATTAACATATTCATTACTAAAAATATTTAATACTTCTTTCTTATTTCTAATAACAATTCTCACTAGTTACTTGTGATAGCTTTCTGACTTCTTCTTTCTTCTTTGTTATGTAACACTATTTCCTTTATAGACTATAGTATAAACAATAATTGAAGGGCTCATAAATTATAAATATCGACAGAGCTTTATAAGATTGCGACTTATATCTAATTTCAATTAATAATGTGTTGAGCATTGCTCGTTTGGGGTTGGATTAGTATTTGGAACAGCTTGTGTGTCTTTATTGCATTGCCTGCCATTTAAAATGGAATCGTGATGTTCCTAGATGTTGAAAGGGGTACTGCCAGCTTTACGCTGCTTATTAGTGACTTGTGTTGCCCTTGGCTTGTTTAATCAACAAGCGTAACATGTTTTTATTATAAATATCCTCTGTAAACATGTTTGAGCAATGCCGGCACTTTGTAGTCACTTGTGAAGTGTAATTTTAATGTTATAGTGTAAATAGCATTGTGTTACCCTGCTTAACTTGTTTTTTGTTTTTTACATGCCTTTAACGCTTCTCGAGTGTACGACAGTTAAGAAAAGCTTGAAAATACCTGAAAAGCATTATGGTCACCTCGCGAATGCAATATTTTGTTTGTCAAGCTTCATGAGAAGCAAGTCACGAGCTATGCATTAAATCCTTGTTTTTGAGCCTGGCACTCGCTACAGAAGCATTTAATGATGATGTAATGTCATCTGAGTCTGGTCACACATAAGAAAAGTGGTGACAGAGGGAAAAGTTATTACTGACTGAAGGTTTTGGATGCTTTCAAAGCATTCTTTGGACTATAAGTTTGCTCCTTGCAGTAAAATAATAAAATATTAAATGCTTCTTATCTCAGAAACATGATCTTGCTATATACATGTAGTGAACTGTTATAGTTACAGTCTAGTTAATTTGCAAAGTACAATCATTACAGATGGCTTCAGAATATTTTATTTTTGGCTGGTTTGAATTCAAATTTCACTGATATTGTAATAAGCATGCTCTGTGGTAATGGAATCTATAGATAAACAATTTGGGGAAAAATAAATAATTTACAAATAAGTAACTAAATGTTCACAATAGAAACTAACAAATTCCTAATTATAATATTGATACAATAATTAAATAATTGTGTTAATTATTCAAACTAACCCAAATGTATCTACTTAAGAGAGATCGGAAAGTGCTGGCATAAAGAATTTTTAAAAGCTGTAGACAGCTAACCAAAGGGTAATTTGAGTGAGATAATATAATAAAAGAGAAGTGAGTGAACATACTACTCTTTGATGTTTTGATATGTTAACAAGTACACATGCTTATTGCCAAAATATCATATTAGATATCAACATATAGTCAATAGCTAACATAAGTGCTCTATGTTTGTGTACTTGTTAAACAGAAGGGATATTAATAACAGTGTAAGCTTGGAATGAATGCATTTCTGAAATACTAAAGCTTAAAAGCAATAGTAATATTACACTGATAGAGCAATAATGAAATAAATGAGATAAATAATGATTGCAAATTACATTCAATATACTTGAATCACCAAACATCATAACAGCATAAAGAGTCATCCACAAATTATAGACAGTTAAAAAGAGAATGGGATGGGGAAAATATGGAAATGCGGACAGGATGAGCATACAGTTATTTTTATGTTATATGTTGATATATAAACAAGTAAAAAAGTGATATGTCGAGATGTCATGCATAGATGTCATCATATAATTAACAGCTTTCATAAGTAATGTTGTTTTACGTACTTGCTAAATTGAATAGATAGTAATTCTAATGTAAATTTGGAATGAATGCACCTCTGAAGTATTATGGTTTGAAAGCAATAGTAGTAGTAGACTAATGAAACAGCAGGGGATAAATGAGATAAAAGATGATTGTAAAATATGCTTATTACACTAAATGTATTTGAAATTTCAAATATCATAACAACATAACATGGAATGCTCATTACATTTGCTTAAACAACTTACATATGGAATATAAATAACATGTATAAAGACAATAGTTGAGAGGATGGTGAGTAAGAAAGAAAATAAAAATAAAGGTTACTAAATCTCAAATTCAGGAACATATTAACACAAAACATTAGCTAAATGAAATAATAGCTTTATTTCCTTCAGCTTAATGAGAATTTTGAGCCTTTAGACTACTTATGAAGTTATATCTATGTATATTGATTTATGAGAGCAGAACCTTATTAATATAATGCAGGAACAAATGTTAAACATAAATATTTACTACACAACTAGCCATTATTTGCAACTTATAAACATTTTATAATTTGTTATGTGTTTTAAGATATTTTGACACTTTAAATGCCAATATAGGGTATTGTTAATATTGAACATGAATATATGTATACTTAATTATTAAGTGCAGAAGCAACAATGTAAAGATTGACTGGTTGTAGGGATGTTTGTGGTGGTGGCTAAGATGATGTTATCATGAAGCCAGGAATTTAGATTTCCATGTTTTGTTTTGTATATAGTTATATATGTTAAAATTTTGTTATTCAATTCCATTTATCTGCTCATAACTAAATTCAATGGAAGTATTTGTACTATTTTTGAATGTTCTCTTTTAAGTGTATGTCTTTAAACATCAATGGCCTTAATAATCCTTTCAAAAGAGGAAGTACTGAATAAAGTAGATATAGGGTTTTTACAGGAAACACACATTGTTAATAAGAACTTAGACAGATTATCTTTTAATGGTTATATGATTCTTGCAGAGTCTCATTATCAAACTAAGAGAAGAGGCACAGGGATACTATGGAGAAAAACATTACCAATACCTAAAATCATTGATACCTATACAGATAAGAATGGCATGCTATGCTTAGTAGTTTTAGAGATAAACAAAAGATATGTAACATTAGTAAACTCTTACTGGATACCTGGTTTTAGAGCAATTACAGCAAATAAACAGCTGCAGTTAATAATTTCCAAAATCCAGAGGTGAAATAATACATGCTGGAGACTTTAATTGTCTCCTTTCTGATAAAGACACTACAAAAAAAATAATTTTAAAGCATCTTCTGCAGCAAAAAAGTTAAAGAATTTCATTAATATATTAGATCTTAGAGATATTCATGCTCTAAAAGAAGCTCACTCATTAGAATACACTCACTATTCATATAGGTATGGTACACAAACAACAATTGATAAAGTACTAATTACAAATAATATATTTCACAGGATTCAAGAAGTCTTAATTAGCTCGTGCCCATTGTCAGACCATAATGCCTTATTTTTTAAGCTTAATATCATGCCTAAAGACTTAATAACTTGGCAAAGATTACCTGTCTATATAACTACATTAAAAGGATTTAAAGAGTGGCTCCTTAATGAAATAAAACTTTTTCTAGATATTAATAATAATAATGAGACTTCAAAGGTCATACTTTGGGATCCATTAAAATCTTACTTATATGGTAAGATCAAAAATTGGTATCTAATCAAAAGAAAACAATGGGAAAATGAACTAACGCAACTACAAATAAATATAGATAAAATAAGGAAAAGTTTAAGTACCAAAGACATAAGAACAAATTCTGAGCTAAAAACATTAAACAATAGATACGCAAAAATTCTAAATCACAAAGTGACAATAAATCTAGAAAAATTAAGAATTCAATCCTATTCAGTGAACCCCAAGCTCATACACAGATTGGCAGTCAAAGCAAAACATCTAGCTGGCCTTAACCATATAAAAGAAATAATTGACAATAAAGGAATTAAAACAAAACATGTTATGGAGCACAAAGAAATTTTGGAGGTCTTTAGAGTACATTACGAGAGGTTAAACAATACAAATGTTGATTCGGTAAACAGTGCACTTATAAATAATTTTCTGAAAGAAAATATAAACAAAAAAGTAACAAAAGAACAAAATACTAATTTGCTTAAGCCAATAACATTAAAAGAAATCAAAGAATGTATTCTAAACCTTAAAAGCAATTAGGCACTTGGATTAGATGGAATTATTGGAGCGATATATAAGTTGTTCCCAGAAGATACTTTAAAGATTTTGCAGGTAGCTTATGAAGAATTTAAAAAAAATAAAAGCATTTTTCCTTCATGAAAATATGCTATTATATCTCCCATTCTAACACAAGACAAAGATCCTAAGTTAGTTATATCATATCGACCTCTATCTCTACTAAATGTAGATTATAAAATCTACACCTCAATACTCACTAAAAGATTAAATCAATTAATTCTGAGAATAATAGAAAATGATCAAGCAGGTTTTATTTTGAATAGAAAAGTTCAAGACAATGGGCCAGATTCAGGAAGGCTTACACGGAGTTTAAGAGTAGTGTAAGCCTCCGTGTAAGCCTCCTGATTCAGCAACAGCCCAAATCTCCGTGTAAGAGACAGCTAACACGTCTCTTACACGAGTGAAGTGGAAATGCTCAATACCTCATTTGCAGCTCCAAGATATGCAAATGAGGTATGTGAGCGATCCACAGCCCAAACCAGTCCGTGTAGCGGACGTGTTAGCTAGAAATGTACTCAGCTGACAACTGAGTACATTTCTGCAAAATTAAAACGGAGCTATGTCAGCTCCAAATAAAGGGTGCATTTGTTAGAGTAAGTATGCCAATGGCCAAATATGTGGCCATTGGCATTAAAAAATGTTGCAAAAAAGTTATATAACTTTTTTTTTTCACTGGATTTATGTGTTTAACTGTAGCGCACACCAGCATAGCGGGTGCGCTACCTAAAACTGAAAACCGAAGCTTATAAGCCCACAATTGTGGGCTTTATGTATTACATGAAATGTCAATGGAGGGACTTGCAGAGCAAAAACAATATGGCCTCCGTTTAGTGGTTGTCAAGGGGGGGAAGCTCCGTGTAAGATATGTAACTAAGCATTACTAGGCAATCCTATGTAAATGAGGGTTACAATACTGAATCACACTGCCACATAGGTAATGAGCACTTTCTGAGTAGTGTAAGACTTAGAGAAGGGGAGGAACAGAGTAAGAGGTAGGTGACATCATGGGGGAAGGATAAAAGAAATGTACCAGATTGGAGGGCAATGTAAGGTAAGAGATGACAGACAGACATCAGGGAGGGAGGTGTGTCCCAACAGAACACTAGGAAAGTCAAGAAATTGAGGGCATACGCTATCCCTACACTCAAAGTTTCTTGATATACGTGCATCTTGGCGTCTGCAGCGTGTAAGGCAGGTTCAACATGTGGGAGCGCGTTGCAAACTGTTTACAACGGTTTGCGCTGGCGCGTGCGACGTAAGGCAGTGTCTTGTAGCGTTTTAGCATGAATCAGCCTAGCTAACACCGTGTAAGGATGTGTGCGCGCGTGTAACACCGTGCAGGGATGTGTGCGGCGTTTAAGTGACTGTGAGCGTGTTTCAGCTGGTGTGCACATTGCTCCCCTCAGGAAACAGAGAGGAAGCAGGAAACAACCAAAATACAGGAAAACTGCCAGGAATACTGCTGGAGTTAATTGGTGGAAACAATTGGAAGCAGGCAATTACACAGGCAGACTAGAAGCCCAACCCAGCACTTAAAACACAACAAAGAGCAGTGCAGGCTGTTTCTCACAAGAGATACTGCCAGAAACTAAGCTATCAGAATTGAAAACTGAAAAAAGCTGAACTCAGAGCAGAAATGCTAGGGGCTGCCATAGCTGTAATAATCAGACATAGGCGAATTGCTGAGGGTGGTGATAATGCAGATGCTGACAGACAACCCAGAGTGAGGAGAAGGAGAAGAGTATACAGGCCCAGGGTCACCTACCATGGGTTACATGAGCTGGAGATAGTAGAGCGCTATAGAGTGGACAGAGAGCTCCTGCAGCAGATTGTTGAGCTGTGCAGGCCACGCCTCACACACAGAACCAACAGAGGGGAACCCATCCCAGTGGAAACCAAGGTATGTGTTGGCCTAAGAATACTAGCAACAGGTACCTTCCAGAGACCAACTGGCGATATGATGGGGATATCACAGGCATCAGCCTCCAGGGTACTGCACCAGTTCCTGGATGCCATGTCACCACATGTCAGTGATCATATATATGTCCCTAATGACCGTGAGGTTGTGGCCAGCAATATCGTCTCTTCCAGCAAGTAGCGGGATACCCTGAGGTGCTGGGTGCAATAGACTGCACGCACATACGCATCAAGGCACCAGCCGGTGAGCGGGTAGAGTCTACATTAACCGCAAGGGATACCCCTCCATCAACTGCCAGGTCGTGTGTGATGCCCAGGGCATAATAATGAATGTGTGTGCTGGCTGCCCTGGGAGCTACCACGATTCCCACATCTGGCATCTGGCGCAGCTGTACCAATCATTTGCCAATGGGGACTTCCCACACGGACACCTAGTGGCGGATGCTGGTTATGCACTTGAGCCGTGGCTGATGACACCCATCAGAAATGCACACACACCCGAACAGGAACGCCATAATGAGGCACACGCACAAACACGTAATATCATAGGCGTGTGTTTGGGCTGCTCAAGTCACGGTTCCGGTGTCTAGACACGTCTGGTGGAGCTTTGCAGTACACACCAACTACATGTACCCAAATGATCATGATATGTGCTATGCTACATAATATGATCCTGCGGAAACAGCTGCAGCAGGACCAGCACAGGGCTGGGCCAAACATCCCCCCATCAATGCCAAGGCCACCACACGCAGCGGGTGACTCTGAGGGGGCACAACCTGGCCTTGTGCCAGTTGGCAGAAGGAGGCGTGCCCAGTATGCCCTGGCCTTGGCAAAGAGGCAACGATAGCACATATGCTTGGTCAGTAGGAACACTGGGACTGATACCGCTCTGACTCACTCATACAGTAACAGGGATGGCTAACATGACACAACCTGCTTCCAAGCGTACAGGGAGTGTAGTATGTGCATCCGACAGAGGCAGCCCTGCAGCACCACCCGAGGCATGAATGCCATGTGTTAAGTAATGTAACACCATGTATCATATGCACACCTGAGGACCATGACTAACATCCACCCTCACCAATCATAAACCACAAAACACAAACCCACCTCATAGCTATCACAAGGGATAGGAACCTAGATGTAATGCTACCCAATGCCAAAGGTATAAACAGCAAGATGTGTGCAGTGTAAATGCACACAGTATAGGGAATGCACATATCAGTGCTGTAATAGAAAACAGGGTCAAAGCCCACATCAGCACCCTGACACTACCAGGGTCACACCTCATACAGTGATGTACATGTGCAAAAACATGGAACAAGATACAAAATGAGGGTGACTACCAATAAATGGCATGGATAACCACACACCCCTGTTGTTACCACAACAAGAAGCAACATGCATTAGCCATGGTCAAACACCAATGGCTAAAACTGACTACTACTATATAGCTTGCTGCAGACCACTGTCCTAATAGCAGGAACTGCCCCAGGCCTATGTTCACAGGTTCACAGGTTCATACTAGGCTATCTGCCCTAGGGCATTTATAAGCCTAGACCAGAGTTCCGTGGAGTCTGCCGCCCCTTCACTCTGACGGATAATTTGCCCATTATATTGCTGTGCCTCTGACAAGCAGTGATACTGAGGTTATCCCTGGGGCATACCTGCAATCTCCCATCCATTGATTAAGATCTCACTTGAACAAAGCCAGTGAGGTACTCAGCCTCACATGTACCAGGATGTTGTTCCACAGCATAGGGACTCTCTGGTTGAAGAATCTGTCCCTCCAGCACATCCTATTAATATCTGTGTTGAGGTTTAAATCTCCTGCCACTGTAGTTCTGATGGATGTAGAGGTCTTGAGGTGAAGCGTGTACATTAACTCAGGTTTGGACATGGCCTTGGATGTCAGGCACAGGTCACCTCTGAGCAGGCGGTAAGTCACGGAATCAAGCTGGAATTCCTTCAGTCGGGCAGCATAAGAAATATGTTTGAGACCCTTTCTCCTCCTGTCGAGGAATTTGTGGGCCCATCCAGTTGCCATAGGTGTCGGGTCATATACATGCTGAATGGGGCATTGCACTCAATCAATGGTCCGATGAGTGAAGAGTACAGGGGAACAATGACCTCCCTGGATCTAGATGTGAATCCCTGCATGATGAGGTGGGCAATGTAGAAGTTCTACCTAACTACCCTGGCACCGTGAGTGTCAAACAAAAGGTTACTGTCAACCTGGGTGCCCAGGTCCCTGATAACCTCCTGTGTGCTTAGAGGATTGCCACCTACATGGGAACTAGTGGTAACCTTGTTCTTCCCAAAGGGTATGGCTATGCATTGTTTAGTGTTTAATGTAAGGCCATGGCTCTGGCACCAGTTATCCGTGTCTATGACACCCTTCTGAAGGATGTCTGTGTCAGATGGGTGTCCAACTGTGGTTCCCAGTTTGCAGTCATCTTCAAACTTTGTCAGCCATAATCCTGCTGTGTTTGCTTGTACTTCTGAAAAGTAGATGCTGAGCAATAGTGGGCCCAGGACTGAGCCCTGTGGGACACCACTTGTGACAGTTGTGGAGTGTGACATGGCACCAGCAAGTCTGAACCTGTCTGTTCTGTCACGTAGCCAGTTTGCAACCCATCTTGTGATGTATGGGTTCACATTTAAGCTGGTGATGTTTTCAATGATACCCGAGTGGGGTATTGTGTTGAAAGCCTTTGCCAGGTCAAGGTAGGCTGTGTGGAGTGCCTTGCCCTTGTCAATGGCCTTGGTGTCTGTTATGAAACAGTCAACCAAGTTTAAAAGGCATGATCTGCCCTCGACAAAGCCTAACTGGGTTGGATCTAATGTCTGCAAGTCCCCTATGTCCTCATCTATGACTTCCATTATGATCTTCTCCATAGCTTAGCAGACCCTGCTTGTCAAGCTGATGGGATGGTAGTTTCCGTGGTCGGTGGAGGCACCCCATGTGAAGTGGGTCTACCATTGACATATGCCACTCCTTGGGAACATATCCTGAGTTGAGGCTAAGATCAAACAGCTGCCCTGACTGCGGGTTTAATTCTTGAGTGAGTTCATGGAGCACAAAACCAGGGACACCATCTGGTCCCATGGATGCTGCGTTCTTTCCCTTGGATAGAGCAGTTCCCACCTGAGCATTTGAGATGTTTGGGGGGCTAGATTCCTCTTTCATACATATCTCTCCAGTTGTGGTGGAGGGGTGGGGGGAGAAATCTGCACTGAACCTGTCAGCCAGTATGTTGGCAATGTCTGTAGGTTCAGTGATATTCACAGCATTCTGAGCCTATTCTGAGCATATCTGGGAGTTTCCTCCCAGGTGTGTAACGTATGTATAAAAGGCCTCATGGTTGTCCCGTGAGTCCTTAGTGGGTTTACTCCCAATATTCGCCTTGGATGATTTCATGGGAGAACTCAGTGTTTCACCTATATTGAGCAGGGGTGTCTACCCTTCCACGGATATCGCTCTATCTTGTAGTACCTCCTTCCTTGTGTTGTAGTGCTTGTTTATGGCTGAGGTCCACCACACTGGATGCTTGCCTCTGGTACAACGAGTCTGTGTTTTGTTTGGGATTGCCTCATCCATGCAGTCCTGAAGGTGCTGGTAGAAGGCAGTTGTAAGTGATACAGTGGCTTGGGTAATGGTGTCTGCTGGCTTGGGGGCTTTGAAAGAGACCACACCAGTCATTAGAAGTGTGTAGTCGGCTTCTGATAAGTTCTGCACTGTGGTCTTTTCTATCTGGGGTGGGGGTGGGATGTGGACTTCCACTGAGAGTAGGTCATGATCTGATCTCACCAATGATGGGTATACCTCTGGTGTTGAACATTGTGACCCCATGTTTGTGATGATGAGATCTACTATGTTGTCTCCTCTTGTGGGGATGGTGACTAGTTCTTCCATGGCATGTGAGTGTATGAACTCTAGGAACCTGTGGGCTAGAGTGTTGGGGCTGTAGTACTGATCCCAGTCTATATTTGGATAGTTGGGATCACCCAGTGTGATGGTGTTTGCAGGTACATGTATCCCCGCCACTGTTTTCATGAAAGCTCTGTGAGGTACCTGAGTTTCAGAGGATGGCCTGTAACATGCTACAAACTGCAGAGCAGTCTTGCCTATGGTTAATTGCACCCGGATGGTGTCCAATGCATCGTGTGTTGCCACCAACCATGAGGTGAGGGTGTCCTTGATGAATATTGCTATTGCCACCCCTCATAGTGGTAATATGTGTACTGCATAGATACGAAATATTGTGCCTCTGACTTAGTAGTGACACATTATGACCACCTTACATAATTGAATAATGTGACTATGCCTCTGTCTAGTCTGTGCCCCTGTCCACATGCAGCTGTCCAGATGTCTCTTGAAGAGAGTCAGTGAGGTACTCTGTCTAACATGAACTGGGATACTCTGCTAGAGTTTGAGATGCCTCTGAGTTATGACTCTGTCCCTTCAGCATGTCCTATACATGTATGTGCTGAGGTTCAAATCTTTAGCTCCCATGTTTCTGGTGGATGTGGATTGCTTGCAGTGGAGCATGTCTACCAAATCCTGATTGGACATGGTCTTGTATGTCAGGCATAGGTCACCTGTGCGTATGTGGTATGACACTGAAAAAAGCTTGTTTTTAGTTATTCTTGAAGTATATGACATGTGTTGTAGATCCCTGATCTTCATGGTAAGGTACTTGTGGGGTCTCTCCAGCTGCTGCAAGTGCTGGTTGAGGTACATACCAAATGGGGCGTTGTATTCAAGCATGGGCCTGATAAGGGAGAAGTATAGTGGTACAATGACCTCCTATGGTCTGGATGGAATACCCTCCATGATAAGGTGGCCAAGATAGAAAGTCTGTCAAACAACTTTGGCAACATGGGTGTCAAATGAGATGTCACTATCTACATGTGTCCCCAGCTGTCTGATTTGTTTCCTGTACTCATTGGGTTGCTGTCTATGTACAGATCTGTGGGTACTGTGTTCCTCCCAAAGGGATGGCTACACATCAGTTGCAGTCAGTTTCAGGCCATGAGTCCAGCACCAGCTATCTGTCTGTGTGATGGCAGTCTGTAGGATGTGTGTGCTGGCTGATGTATTCACTATGGTGCCCAGGTTGCAGTCATCTGTAAACTTTGTCGGCCACAACCCTCCTATGTTTGCTTTCACATCTGAAAAGTAAATACCAAATAAGAGAGGTCCCAGGACACAACCTTGTGGGACACCACTTGTGACTGGCTTTGAACCTGACAAGGCACCTGCAATGTTGACATTATGGGTTCTGTTTCTGAGCCATTTTGCAACCTATGCTGTGACATATGGTGTTATATTTCAGCTGTTGAGCTTGTCTATGATGCCTGAGTGGGGTATTGTGTCAAAGGCCTTAGCCAAGCGCAGGTAGGTTGTGTGTACTGTGTAGCCCTCATCAACGGCTCTACTGACAGTTTCAAAGTAGTCAACTTGGTGCAAAACGCAGGATCTGCCCTGTACAAAGCTGAATTGGGTGGGATCAAGGGTCTGTAGGACACCAATGTCTCTGTGTGGAAGCTCCATAATGACCCTTCACAAAGCTTTGCAGACAAGGCTGTTTAAGCTTGTGTGGTGGTAGCTGCCAGGGTCTGTGGAGGCATCTCCTTTGTGGAGTGGGACCACTGTTGCCGTCGCCAGTGTTCAGGTACAGATCCTGTAGCAAGGCTAAGGTTAAATAGCATCTGCATATACAGGTTTAGCTCCATCTGTAGTTCACATAGCATGCAACTGGGGATACCATCAGGTCCCATTGATGCTGTGTACTTGTCTTTGCTGACTGCGGCTCTCACATGGACATCCAGGATGACAGTGAGGTTACATACAGCTGTGATAACTATCATCTTTTGGGGGTGAGGGAGGGTGTACATTGCACTGAACTGGTCTGCCAGGGTGTCACTAATATCTGTCAGGTCACTGGAATATAAGTTGTTGTGTACCAAATCTGAGCATATATGAGGGTTCCCACCTAGGCGTCAGACATAACTGAAGAAAGCAGTGTGGTTACCTTCATTGTCTGTGGTGATTTATGTCCCCAAGTTGAACTTGGGTGTCTTTATGTGAGAATGTAGCTTTCTACTACTGCTGATCACAGCTGCCTTACCTTCTGGAGATGTAGCTCTGTCTTGCATTAGTATCCTTCATCTGTTATACAGTTTGTTTATGGCTGGGGTCCACCAGACAGGCCACTTTCCTTGGTGGTGAGGGTCTCATTCTCATTTGTGATTGCATGGTCCATGCTTACTCGGAGATGTCCGTAGAAAGTGTCTGTGCAGGAGTCACCATTGTGTGTTGTGGTTTCCACTGGCCCAGTGGGCTTAATGGATACCATCTCAGTCCGAAGAAGTGTGAAGTCAGCTTCTGAGCTGTTTGTCACTATACCCTGGTATCATACTAGCACTGACACAGGTGTAGACAATTCCCCATAATCCATCAAACAAAATGGACATGCAGGCTTACAGATGCCCTAGGGGGGTAGCCTAGTATGAACCCATTATGATACAGATTGTACAGGACACTACAGATAACCCCAAGGCTGCTGCAAATGATGGTAGTAAGCATGTTGTTGATTCCTGGATATGCTCCGGATCACACAGATATTACAAACAACATACCAGACACACACAGGTATGGCCAACATACATCCTGACATGTGCAGTGCAACCCCCCCCCCATAATGCCAAATACCTTCCCCAGCAGACTGCCGCCTCCCTGACATTATGTCACCCTTACCACAGGATACGTACCCAAAGAGCAGTGTACAACAACAGTGGGTGTTCTCAACAAAGGTGTCTCCTGAATGGATACTAAATACAACCACCACAGAATCATGAGAGGTTTGGTCTGCACAACTATGGAAAGGACCAGCATGTACCACAGACATAATGATATTGTGGATCTATTGACACCCGACCCTACCCAGTGTGGGTTTACAAAGTGCAGACCCCACCCCTAAACATGTGTGATTCAGTTGAAACAGTACTTGAAGTCAGTGATGAGGGCAATGTGGTCCACACAGTGTAGCTGGACCTTGCAAAGCCTTCTGTACAATACCCTATGTGTTCCGTATAGATTTGCTCACCAGCTGATATATACACCCCAATGTCATGAGAGGGGTTGCAAACCAGACCAACGACAGAACTGACATGGTCAGACATGCAGCAGCCATGTCAGACTACAAACCACATTTAACAGGCATCCCACAAAGCTTGGTCCTGGGACCTTCACCATCTGGTATATATGCCCCATAGGTACAGGCCAACAAGTAAGGACTGTGCTGGAACATGTTTGTAGAGGACAACAAGCCGCCTGACATATCCGATACACCAGCTGACACAAGCATCCAATAAAAGGGCCACATAGAAACAGACAACTGGTGCCATAGCCATGTCAGCATGTTAAATGGTGAAAACAGTATAGTCAGCCTCTGTGGATATCCAGTAAGTGACCACCAATTCCCACATAGGTGTCGACCCATGACATACCTAACATGTAATGCCAGAATGGGGGACACAAGGTGATAGATATCCTGCATTGGACAAAAATGTGGCTGTAGGGTTAACAGAAACAATCCGTATACCAACCTAATCATGAGGGTTATGACATCTAGCTAAGGGAGGTCATTGTGGTTTTGCAGTTATCTTTCAGCAGCATTACAAATGACCACAACAGCGCCTGTGGGGTGTACCTCAGCAGATACATTCAGCAACTGTAAAGTCCACAACAGTACCTCACCAGGAGTATCAAAGAGCTGGAACACATGTAATGTGTCGCCTGATTAAACAGAATTCAGCTCCACACACTGCCATGCTGGCCACCCAGACACAAGCTGTGCCTGATGTAGAAAGCCATGTCCAAGCTGGCAGCAATGCACATGCTGTACCTTGTACAATGTGAATGGCAGGGAGATATGCACATGAGGGACCTGAACCCCAGCACTGACATACATAGGACAAGCTGTACTGCATTATCCATAACACAGAAGCCACCCCGACGCATGAGTAAACTACCAGTACAGGTTATCCATAGAGTCACTCATTGATTCTACTCAACAGGGATCCTAACGAGTGGATGGGAGATGGTAGGTATACCCTGGGTATCAATGTTGTGTCACAGGTAGACAGAGGCACAGTATACAAAACAAGACATATGTCATGTCAAACTGCACTTACGATGTGTTGATGGACAAACACACTATCCAATAAGCATTAGAAATGCCCTTGGGCACATCAGTAGTGTTTGCCAATGTACACCCATGTTGTGGAATACACTACTGATGTTGGATGAGGCCGTTGTAAGTAGTTCACATCTGAACATAATGCAACATGGTCAGATAGGTTCATAGGTTCATACTAGGCTATCTGCCCCAAGGCAGTTCTAAGCCTAGCCCAGAGTCTGGTTGCGTACGCCACCCCTTCTATGGAAACAGTACTGTGCCCATTAGTTTGGCGTGCCTGTCTCCAGCAGTGACACAGTGGCGATCCACGGGGTAAACCTATGATTTCCCATCCACAGGTCAGGATACCTCTTGAACAGAGCCAGCAAGGTGCTGTGACTCACATGGACCGTGATTGTATTCCACAGCATAGGAGTCTCCGGTGATAAATCCACCCTCCAACATGTCCAATGTACATCCCTGCTATGGTGTAAGTCACTTGCACTAGTGGTTCAGGTGGATCTGACGATTTTGAGGTGGAGCATGTCCATTAATCCCTGGTTGGACATGCTTGCATGTCATGCACATGTCACCTCTAAGCAGACAGTATGTGACTGAATAGAGCTGTAGTGTCTTCAATCTGGCAGCATATGACAGATGTTGGAGACCCTTCATCCTTTAGTTGGGGGACATTCAGGGTCTCTCCACTTGCTGCAGATGTCAGGTGAGATACATCCAGATAAGGCAGTGTACCAGATCACCGGTCCGATAAGTGAAGAGTACAGGGGAACAATGACCCACTAGATCTGGATGTGGATCCCTTCCTGATCATGTGGACAATGTAGAAGGTCCTACTAGCCACTTTAGCAATGTGAGTGTCATCAGAACAGTGACTGTCAACCTGGGTCCCCAGGTCCATGATAACCTCCTCTGTGCTTAGAGGATTGCCACCTATATGGTAGCTTGGGGTTACCTTGCTTTCCCTGAAGGGTATGACTACACATGTTTTGCAAGTTGATTTCAGGCCATGGCTCTGGCACCAGCTATCAGTGTCCGTGAGTCCCTTCTGAAGGATATCCGTGTCTGATGCACTGTCCACTATGGCACCCAGTGTGCAGTCATCTGCAAACTTTGTCAGCCAAAGTCCTCCCATGTTGGCCTGTACTTCTGAGAAGTAGATAACAAACAATAGGGAGCCAAGGACTGAGCCCTGTGTGAGACCACATGTGACTGGCCTGGTGTCTGACATAGTGCCAGCAACTCTAACCCTGTGGGTCCTGTCCGTCAGACAGTTTGCAACCTGATCTTGTGACATATGGGTGTACATTTCTGTTGGTAGGGTTTCCTACAATACCTGAGTGGGGTATTGCGTTGAAAGTGTTTTCAAGGGCAAGGTAGGCTCTATGGACTGCCTTTCCCTCATCAATGGCCTTAGTTACTGTTTTGATAATGTCAACCAAGTACAAAAGGCATGACTTGCCCTTGATCAACACAAACTGGGACAGGTACAATGTCTGCATGTCCCCATATCTTTCTTTATGAGCTCCATTATGATCCTCTCCATAGCTTTGCAGACTACACTTGTTAAGCTTATGGGGCAGTAATTACCAGAGTCCATAGAGGCACTGCCTTTGTGCAGGCGTGCACAACTGGACCCTAAAGAGGCTGTTGTGCACAGTATGGAAATGTAAATCAGTGATAGGACTAAAGCCCAGGATACTGTCCACCACAGTGAAAGTACTGAACCCCTACACTATACAGTACTACAGTGCTAGGTCAGTAGGAATGGATGTTAACAATTGTATGCAAAGTATCCCATGCAAAACCTGCAGGCACAGTATAATCCCTGTTGTGTTCACAGGAAGCATCTGGACAGTAACTACACAACATGTCACAGAACACACAACCTTAAACAGGAGTTATTATTTGGAGTTCACACTCATCCACAACTGTGATGGGCTGCATAGTTCAACATATGGAAAGCTCACACTGGGCATGCTCACACACTTTGATAAATGAGACATCATTCACACAACATGCCATGGGAAGGCTGAACTGGGCATGCTCACACACTTAGTTCAAATGTTCCTCTTAACAACTGTGAAAACACACCACAGGATGCACATTCCCCATTCCAAACAATGAAGATGTCAGCACCCTATAAGTAGATCAGTAGAAATGCTACCTCCCAGTAATCCGAATAGCGCGCTCTGCTAATGCGTCTGTCTCTAGTGTCATAACATAGTTAGGTAGGGGTTTGAATCCAGCAAGTGGCATGTGTGTGTGTGAATGGGGGTAAGTGTGTGTATAAGTGTGTATGAGAAGAACATCCCTTTTGGCAACTGTGGAAACACACCACAGGGAGCTCATTCCACTTTCTAAACACTGATGATGTCAGCACCCTATAAGTAGATCAACTGAAATGAAATCTCCCAGTAATGCGAATAGCGGCTCTGCTAATCGTCCGTCTCTAGTGTCATAACATAGTTAGGTAGGGGTTTGAATCCTGCAAAGGGAATGTATGTGTGTTAGTATGAGTGGGGTTTGTGTGTGTGCATAACGCTGTGGAGGGAAAGTGCCTTTTGCCAACTGGGAGAACACACTACAGGGTGCACATCCCTCTTAAGTAAACACAGATGATGTCAGCACCCTCTAAGTACAGCATTGGAAAAGATTGCTCCTACTAATGCAAATAGCACACTCTGCTAATGTGTCTGCCTTTAGAGTCATAACACATCTAGGTAGGGGTTTGGATCTTGCAAATGGAAAGTATGTGTTTTACTGTGGGTGGGGTTGGTGTGTGTGCACAATGGTGGGGGTGGGATGTCTCTTTTGCCAAATGGGGCTATGCACTGCAGGGTGCACATTTCCCTTAACAAACAGTGATGTTGACAGCACCCTGTACAAACAGAACAACAACACAGAAGGTGTTGGTACCAATGATGCATGTAAGGTTACACTTCAACTAATGTCCACAAAACAAAGTAGGATAAACAAATGCTCCTTTTACTCTATCCAAACAACATGGCAACAGACAACTGCCACTACTCAGTATAGTGCTACATGCTACTGTAACATGCAGATGTACCAGAATATACCTAGATAGTGTTTTGAAGCCTGAATGTGGCAAGTGTGTGGATGTGGGATGTTACTGTGTGTGCATTTCCGTATGGAAAACATGTTTGAGATATTGGCAATATTGTTGCAGACAGTTTAGGTGCAGATATCCCCCATTCTCCTACACAAGTGGAATTAGTTATCACAGATGACTGTAACCTCCCTATCCTCTCACATGTCCAGGTGAGGGCCACCCTCAACATTGCAGGACACATAGCATCACTGTTACAGAATGGTATCCCTGGATGTGTGCTACATTCACCCCTGGAGGACATGGCACCACATTACAGACTAATATTACTCCCTGGCCATACTACAGGATGTGTACCTGAAGAGTGCCATACAGACACAGTGGTCCCACACCAATGAGGAGTAACCTCTACTGACCCTGGTATCTACTGCATCATATGCACAACTGGCCTTCTGTTCTAAGCTACGGAAGTTTCACGTATGGGCAACATGTACAGCAATGTTACATATGTATATATTTCAGGACTATGCACACAAAACCTATCTCATGGACAGAGCTAAAGATAGTGAACTATGATACATTTGGAGGTGTCACAGTAAACACAGTATTAACCTGCTACTTTGCATTACCTGTGTTTGTGGCAGCTGTTGCTGTGTCAGTGGTGCTTGCTTGCTGCTTGCTGTTTGCTACTCATGGTTCTGCTGCTGGCTGTCTGTATATTTTCTCTTCTCTCTCTGTCTCTCTCTCTCTCTCTCTTTCTCATTAGGTTTGTGCAATGACTGTATTGCATGAGTGGAGTGTGGGTACTGAATGCTTTTGTAGGTATCTGCATAGGTCCATGTGATGGCCCCTGCACCAATTGTAAGGCAGCATTTGCTAATTGCATGCAGCCAGGTGTGTGTTGATTGCATGTCTCACTGTGATTTCAGGACACTGCTATAAAAGGTATGTGAGATAGGCGTTGCCCTTTCAGATTGTAGGCGTGGACGATGCTGGTATGCTGTTGACAGTGTTCTGTGAGTGTGAAGGTTAGTATGGGAATCCAGTGATTTGGCCATTAAAACTTTACCTCACATGCTTTGGATGGTACATCTCCTATATTGCCTTTATACTAATTCCTACTATTGACTGTTATATTTATTTTAGCAGAGTGATTTTGTATGGCTGTCATGGCTTAGTGGTAGGTCAATACAGACTAATGTTACCAAGGTCCTGGGTTCGAGACTGGCAGTGGGAATTTATTTTTGTCTCCAGACTTTCAAAATGAGTACAAGACCTGTCAATCAAAGTGCCATAAAGGCACTTTTAAGCACTAAACCAGGTCTGCACTCGTTAGCAGAAGGAGGCGTGTCCAGTATGACCTGGCCTTGGCAAAGAGGCAACGCATAGCACATATGCTTGGTCAGTAGGAACACTGGGACTGATACCTGCTCTGACTCACTCATACAGTAACAGGGATGCCTAACATGACACAACCTGCTTCCAAGCGTACAGGAGTGTAGTATGTGTATCCGACAGAGGTGGCCCTGCAGCACCACCTGAGGCATGAATGCCATGTGTTAAGTAATGTAATAACATGTACAATATGCACACCTGAGGACCCCAACTAACATCCATATCCACGCATATGACCCTGCGGAAACAGCTGCACGTCATACAGTGATGTACATGTGCAAAAACATGGAACAAGATACAAAATGAGGGTGACTAGCAATAAATAGCATGGATAACCACACACCCATGTTTGTACCACAACAAGAAGCAACATGGAATAGCCATGGTCAAAACCAATGGCTAAAACCGACTACTACTATATAGCTTGCTGCAGACCACTGTCCTAATAGCAGGAACTGCCCCAGGCCTATGTCCATAGGTCCATAGGTTCATACTAGGCTATCTGCCCTAGGGCATTAATAAGCCTAGCCCAGAGAGTTTTGTGGCTTCTGCCACCTGCAAGTTGATGGATAATATGCCCATTATTTTGCTGTGCCTCTGTCAAGCAGTGATACTGAGGTTATCCCTGGGGTATACCTGCAATCTCCCATCCATTGGTCACGATCTCACTTGAACAAAGCCAGTGAGGTGCTCAGCCTCACATGTACCAGGATGTTGTTCCACAGCATATGGACTCTCTGGGTGAGGAATCTGTCCCTTCAGCACATCCTATTAATATCTGTGTTGAGGATTAGGTCTCCTGCCCTTGTAGTTCTGATGGATGTAGAGGTCTTGAGGTGAAGCATGTTCATTAATCCTGGGTTGGACATAGCCTTGTATGTCAGGCACAGGTCACCTCTGAGCAGACAGTAGCGACTGAATACAGCTGGAATTCCTTCAGTCGGGCAGCATAAGAAATGTTTGACACCCTTTCACCTCCTGTCGAGGAATATGTGGGCCCATCCAATCTGAATGGGGCATTGTATGCAATCATTGGTCTGATGAGTGATGAGTACAGGGGAACAATGACCTCCCTTGATCTAGATGTGAATCACTGCATGATGAGGTGGCCAATGTAGAAGGCCTTCCAAACTACCCTGGCAATGTGAGTGTCAAACAGAAGGTCACTGTCAATCTGGGTGCCCAGGTCCCTGATAGCGTACATTGTGCTTAGAGGATTGCCACCTAGATGGGAAGTAGTGGTAACCTTGTTCTTCCTGAAGGGTATGGCTATGCATTGTTTAGTGTGTAATGCAAGGCCATGGCTGTGGCACCAGTTAGCCATCTCTATGAGACCCTTCTGAAGGATGTCTGTGTCAGATGGGTTTCCAACTATGCTTCCCAGTTTGCAGTCATCTTCAAACTTTGTCAGCCATAATCCTCCTGTGCTTGCTCGTACTTCTGAAAAGTAGATACTGAACAAATGTGTGCCCAGGACTGAGCCCTGTGGGACACCACTTGTGACAGCTCTGGAGTGTGAACTGGCACCAGCAACTTTGACCCTGTGTGTTCTGTCACTTAGCCAGTTTGCAACCCATGCTGTGATGTATGGGTTCACAATTAAGCTGGTGATGTTTTCAATGATACCTGAGTGGGGTATTGTGTGAAAGCCTTTGCCAGGTCAAGGTAGGCTGTGTGGACTGCCTTGCCCACGTCAATGGCCTGGGTGAGTGTTTTTAAAAAGTCAACCAAGTTTAAAAGGCATGATCTGCCCTTGACAAAGCCAAACTGGATTGGACCCAATGTCTGCAAGTCCCCTATGTCTTCATTTAGAATTCCCATTATGATCCTCTCCATAGCCTAGCAGAACAGGCTTGTCAAGGTGATGGGATGGTAGTTTCTGGGGTTGGTGGAGGCACCCCTTTGTGAAGTTGGTCCACCATTGCTGTATGCCACTCCTTGGGAACATATCCTGAGGTGAGGCTAAGATTAAACAGCTGCCCTAACTGCGGGTGTAATTACTCATTGAGTTCATGGAGCACACAACTGGGGACACCATCTGGTCCCATGGATAAAGTGTTTTCTGCCTTGGATTGAGCAGTTCCCACCCCAGCAGTGGAGATGTTTGGGCGGCTACAATCCTCTGGTGTACATACCCCCCCAGTTGGTGGGAGGGGGGGGAGAAATCTGCACTGAACCTGTCAGCCAGTATGTTGCCAATGTCTGTAGGTGCAGTGATATCAACATCATTCTGAAATAAGTCTGAGCATATCTGGGAGTTTCCTCCCAGGTTTCAAACATAGGTAAGAAAAGGCCTCATGATTGTCCCTGGAGTCCTGAGTGGGTTTACTCTCTAAACATGCCTTGGATGATTGTATGGGGGAACCCAGTGTTTTACTCACAATGAGCAGGGGTGTCTTCCCCCTACGGATTACACTCTATCTTGTAGTAGCTCCTTCCTTGTGTTGTACAGCTTGTTTATGGCTAGGGTCCACCAGACTGGATGCTTGCCTGTGGTACAAAGAGTCATTATTATTTGGGATTGCCTGAACCATGCAGTCCTGGAGGTGCTGGTAGAAGGCATATCTAAGTGATACAGTGGCTTGGGTAATGGTGTCCGCTGGCCTGGGGGCCTTGAAAGAGACCACACCAGTGCTCAGAAATGTGAAGTCGGCATTTGACAAGGTCTTCACCGTTTCTTTTCCCATCTGGGGTGTGGATGGGATGTGGACTCCCACTGAGAGTAGTCCATGATCTGATCTCAGCAATGATGGGTATCGTCTGGTGTTGAAGAGTGTGACCCCATGTTTGTGATGATGTGTTCTAGTAAGTTGCCTCCACTTGAGGGGATTGGGACCAGTTGTTCCATGGCATTTCAGTGTATGAACTCTTGGAACCTTTGTGTTAGAGTGTTGTGGCATGATTAGTGATCCCAGTCTATATGTGGATAGTTGGAATCATCCAGTAGGATGGTGTTTGGAGATACATTTATCCCCTTCAGTGTTTGCAGGATAGCTGTGTGAGGTACCTGAGTTTGAGCGGGTGGCATGTAACATGCTACAAACTGCAGAGCAGTCTTGCCTACGGTCACTGGCACCTGGATGGTCTCCAATGCATCGTGTGTTGCCACCAACCATGAGGTGAGGGTGTCCTTGATGAATATGGAGACCCACCATCCTTCTTGGTGTTGTCGGGATGCTGGTGCCGGAATGCATGAGATGAGGTAACACCCGATAGTGCCGGGGTGCTGTCAGAAACTGTGAACCAGGTTTCAGGCACAGCACAGACATCAATGTGCTACATACTGAGAAGGGCATAGAGTGTGTGCAGCTTGAGGTAGAGACCTTGGGCATTGAGCAGCATTAGCCTTAGTGTCTTTCCTTTACTGTGTTCTAGGGTGGTAGGTGTAGAATCTGAATCTTGCATAAAAAAGGCACAATGGGGGTGGCAAGAGCATCATCTCAAATCCAGAAGCCCAGGGGTGACAGGTGCAAGCCATCCCTTGCAAATCACCATGGCCTGTCCAGCATCTCATCCCAGGCAGACCGACATTGGACCCCCTTAGAATGACACCATAGTCTAAGCAAAATACTGCAGCTGATCATCTTGTCTCTGTTTATGTGGCATCATACTTGGTGAAGGTAGGATACTGCCGAAGGTCAGGGTCATACCTGCCTGGCCTACATAATCAGAGGGATCCTCTATGTCTCTTTCCATGTAGTCCAGGGAGGTACATCTCAGGTCGTTCACACCAGCATGGATTATGACTGGGTCAGACCTGTACTTGCAGTTTAGTGACCTGAGTGCTTGCATTATGCGGTGGATTCCAGTACCCGATAGGCAGCTTACTGTGACCTCCTCTGTACCTGATCTGGTGAGTGGGACATCAGTGTGTCTGACTATGGAGTCACCTATGACAAGTGTGTCTGGCATTGTGTTTGGCCTTAAGGGCTGTGACTCTTTGGCACACCGACTCTGTGGTCAATGTGTTGCATGTGCTGTGCCCTGTGGAGGCAGTTGTGTGAGTGTCTGCTGTGGTGGCCACCGCCATTCGGGTAGACCTCTGATCAGAGCCTCCGAGAGTGTCTCTGTGTGTCTATGTGTATGATCTTAAGTTGTGACAGTGCCATGTGAGACTGGATTAAAGATGTGTGTGTGGTTACCTTCACCCTCTCTCCAGTCTTCCTAGTCCTATGCTGAGAGAGCTCAGCCTCCACTTTGGCTATATAGTTGCATCTCTCACATGTATGTGTGTTTTATGGCAGAAGGAGAGGGTTGTCAGTGTACATGAGGCAACTGTAACAGTGCCTCAATATTCCCAGGTTCACCAGCTGAGCAGGACAGGACACTAGCAACTGATTCCTAGACATGCTAGAAGGAATAGACAAAACAATGTTGGAATACAGGGAGATATCAAGACCCCCAAGCCACATCATACTGTTTGATTGACAATAGCTACACATACACTGGTGTTTCATAGTGTCATAGTGTACTACTAGGCTATCTGCCCTAGTGCATGTATAAGCCTAGCCATAGTGATGTGGCTATTGCCACCCCTTATAGTGGTAATAAGTGTACAGAATAGATTCTGACTATTGTGCCTCTGACTTAGTAGTGACACATTATGACCCCTTACGTCATTGAATAACATGACTGTGTCTCTGACTAGTCTGTGCCTCCGTCTCATATGCAGTTGTCCAGATGTCTCCTGAAGAGAGTCAGTGAGGGACTCTGTCAAACATGAACTGGGATACTCTGCTAGAGTGTGAGATGCCTCTGAGTTATGGCTCTGTCCCTCCAGCATGTCCTATACATGTATGTGCTGAGGTTCAAATACTCAGCTTTCATGGCTCTGGTGGATTTGGATTGCTTGCAGTGGAGCATCTCTACCAAATCCTGATTGGACATGGGCTTGTATGTCAGGCATAGGTCACCTGTAAGTATCTTGGTATCACACTGAACAAAGCTGGACTTCCTCTATTCCGGAAGCATATGACATGTGTTGAAGAACCCTGATCTTCATGGTAGGTACTTTACGGGTGCAAAGGTGCAAAAGGCAGGATCTGCCCTGTACAAAGCTGAACTAGGTGGGAACAAGGGTCTGTAGGTCAGTAATGTGTCTGTGTAAGAGCTCCATGACTCCTCCCATATCTTTGCAGACAAGGCTGGTTAAGCCTGTGTGGTGGTAGTTGCCATGGTCTGTGGAGGCATCTCCCTTGTGGAGTGGGACCACTGTTGCCGTATGCCAGTGTTCAGGTACATATCCTGTAGCAAGACTAAGGTTAACTAGCAGTTGTATATATGGGTCCAGCCCCTTCTGGAGTTCACATAGCATGCAACCGGAGACACCAGCAGGTCCCATGGATGCTGTGTACTTGTCTTTGCTGAGTGTGGCTCTCACATGGACATCCAAGATGACAGTGAGGTTACATACAGCAGTGATAACTATCTTGTTTTGGGGGTGAGGGAGGGTACATCGCACTGAAGCTGTCCGGCGGAATGTTGCCAATATCTGTCAGGTCACTGGAATATATGTTGTTGTGTACCAACTCTGAGCATATCCGAAGGTTCACAACCAGGTGTCTGACATAACTGAAGAAAGCAGTGTGGTTACCTTCATTGTCTTTGGTGATTTATGTCCCCAAGTTGACCTTGCAAGTCTTTATGAGATAATGTAGCTTTCTACTAGTGCTGATCACAGCTGTCTTCCCTTTTGGAGATGTAGCTCTGTCTTGCATTAGTAACCCTCATCTCTCATACAGTTTGTTTATGGCTGGGGTCCAAAAGACAGGACACTTTCCCTTTGTGGAGAGGGTCCTGTTTTCATTTGTGATTGTATGGTCCATGCTGTCTGACATCTAGCTAAGGGGAGGTCATTGTGGTTCTGCAGTTATCTTTCATCAGCATTAGAAATGACCACAACAGCCCCTGTGGGGTGTACCTCATGCACACACATCCAGCACCTGTAAAGTCCACAACAGTACCTCACCAGGAGTATGACAGAGCTGGAACACATGTAATGTGTAGTCTGATTAAACAGAGTGCAGCTCCACACACTGCCATGCTGTCCACCCAGATGCAAGCTGTGCCTGATGTAGAAAGCCATGTCCAAGCTGGAATCAATGCACATGCTGCACCTTGTACAATCTGAATGGCAGGGAGCTATGCACATCAGGGACCTGAACCCCAGCACTGACATATATAGGACAGGCTGTACTGCATTATCCAAAACACAGAAGCCACCTCCACACATGAGTAAACTACCAGTACAGGTTGTCCATAAAGACACTGGTTGAGTCCCTCAACAGGAATCCTAATGAGTGGATGGGAGATGGGAGGTTTACCCTGGGTATCAATGTTATGTCACAGGTAGACAGAGGCACAGTATACTAAACAAGACATATGACATGTCAAACTATGCTTACAATGTGTTGATGGACAAACACATTCTCCGACTAGCATTAGGTCAAGATACCTCTTGAACACAGCCAGCAAGGTGATCTGCCTCAAATGGACCAGGATTGTATTCCACAGCATAGGGAGTCTCCGAGTGATAACTCCATCCCTCCAACATGTCCAACATACATCCCTGCTAAGGTGTCAGTCACCTGCACTAGTGGTTCAGGTGGATCTTCTGAGTCTGAGGTGGAGCATGTCCATTAATCCCTGTTTGGACATGGCCTCGCATGTCAGGCACATGTCACCTCTAAGCAGACAGTATGTGAGTGAATAGAGTGTGAGTGTCTTCAATCTGGCAGCATATGACAGCTGTTGTGGTTCCTTGATCCTTTAGGTGGGGGACAGTCAGGGTGTCTCCAATTGCTGCAGATGTTGGGTGAGATACAGCCAGAATAGGGCATTTGACTCGATCACCGGTCTGATAACTGAAGAGTACAGGGGAACAATGACCCACTAGAGCTGGATGTGAATCCCATCCTTATCAGGTGGGCAATGTAGAAGGTCTTCCTAGCCACTTTAGCAATGTGAGTCTCAGAAGAATGGCGAATGTCAACCTGGGTCCCCAGGTCCATGATAACCTCCTCTGTGCTTACAGGATTGCCACCTATATGGTAGCTTGGGGTCACCTTGCTTTTCCTGAAGGGTATGTCTACACATGTTGTGCACTCTGACTTCAGGCCATGGCCCTGGCACCAGCTATCAGTTACTGTGAGTCCCTTCTGAATGATATCTGTGTGTGATGCACTGTCCACTATGGTGCCCAGTGTGCAGTCATCTGCTAACATTGTCATCCAAAGCCCTCCCATGTTGGCCTGTACTCCTGGGAAGTACATGACAAACAATGGTGGCCAAGGACTGAGCCCTGTGTGACACCACCTGTGACCAGCCTGGAGTCTAACATAGTGCCAGCAACTCTAACCCTGTGGGTCCCGTCCTTAAGCCAGTTTGCAACCCATCTTGTGACATATGGGTTTACATTTCAGTTGTTAGGGTTTTCCACAATACCTGAGTGGGGTATTGTGTTGAAAGTGTTAGCAAGGCCAAGGTAGGCTGTATGGACTGCCTTTCCCCAACAATCATTCGGACAGTAACTACACAACATGGCACAGAACACACAACCATAAACTGGAGGTATTTGTTGAAGGTCACACTCATCCACAAATGTGATGGGCTGCAGAGTTCAACATATGTAAAGCCCACACTGGGCATGCTCACACACTTAGATAAATGAGACATGTTTCACACAACATGCCACAGGAAGGCTGAACTGGGCATGCTCACACACTTGGTCCAAATGTTACCCCTAGCAAATGTGAAAACACACCAGAGGATGCTCATCCCCCTTTCTAGACACTGATCATGTAAGCACCCTATAAGTATATTGGAGAAAAGGATTCTCTCAGTAATCCGAATAGCGCGCCGTGCTAATGCGTCCGTCTCTAGTATCATAACATAGTTAGGTAGGGGTTTGAATCCAGCAGGTGGCAAGTGTGTGTGAAGCGGGTAAGTGTGTGTGTGTAAGGGTGTATGAAAGAAACATCCCTTTTGGCAACTGGGAAAACACACCACAGGATGATCATTCCACTTTCTAAACTCTGATGATGTCAGCACCCTACAAGTATATCAGGGAAAGGACATTCCCCAGTAATGCGAATAGCGCGCTGTGCTAATGCGTCCGTCTCTAGTGTCATAACATAGTTAGGTAGGGGTTTGAATCCAGCAGGTGGCAAGTGTGTGTGAAGGGGGGTAAGTGTGTATGAAAGAAACATCCCTTTTGGCAACTGGGAAAACACACCACAGGATGATCATTCCACTTTCTAAACTCTGATGATGTCAGCACCCTACAAGTATATCAGGGGAAAGGACATTCCCCAGTAATGCGAATAGCGCGCTGTGCTAATCAGTCCGTCTCTAGTGTCATAACATAGTTAGGTAGGGGTTTGAATCCAGCAGGTGGCAAGTGTGTGTGAAGGGGGGTAAGTGTGTATGAAAGAAACATCCCTTTTGGCAACTGGGAAAACACACCACAGGATGATCATTCCACTTTCTAAACTCTGATGATGTCAGCACCCTACAAGTATATCAGGGGAAAGGACATTCCCCAGTAATGCGAATAGCGCGCTGTGCTAATCGTCCGTCTCTAGTGTCATAACATAGTTAGGTAGGGGTTTGAATCCAGCAGGTGGCAAGTGTGTGTGAAGGGGGGTAAGTGTGTATGAAAGAAACATCCCTTTTGGCAACTGGGAAAACACACCACAGGATGATCATTCCACTTTCTAAACTCTGATGATGTCAGCACCCTACAAGTATATCAGGGGAAAGGACATTCCCCAGTAATGCGAATAGCGCTCTGTGCTAATGCGTCCGTCTCTAGTGTCATAACATAGTTAGGTAGGGGTTTGAATCCAGCAGGTGGCAAGTGTGTGTGAAGGGGGGTAAGTGTGTATGAAAAAAACATCCCTTTTGGTAACTGGGAAAACACACTACAGGATGCACATACCCATTTCTAAACGATATCACAATTATGTATGGCTTTTGATTACAGACATGCCATGTGTGTTGTGCACACACAGAATGCCCATGTGTGTGGGTTGTCCCTCACAATAATGCATGACATTGATTACACCGGTTATGGCAATGAACACATGATGTATGTGTGTGCCAAATACACATATGTACCTGAGACTTTCAATATTTACCATGTGTGATGCCTGCCACATGTGAATACATGGTATTTGCACAGGGTAACATTATGACCGTGGTCTTCTGTGCAGATGCTGCATGTGGGATGTGTATATACAGTGTGAGATGTAGATGCTATCAGCCTAGTAGTGAGGGATGCACACCTGGTCTGGGGCATAAAGTCTACATGTTGTTAATGTACAGGAGCTGCATGTTCTCACCTTTTGTGGGAGTGGTAAGACAGTATTCCATAGCAATGCAGTGACTGCATGCTAAGAACCATTCAGCTATGGTGTTGTAGATACACTTATTCATTAGCATTCAGTAATTTGTCGGAATCCCTGGTGAGGGTCTGATGCCAACCAAGGTCAGGGGTCTACCAGCCTGTGTCACTTGCTCAGTGATCCCTTCCATGTTCCCTATCACGTATCCCAGTGAGCGACATCCCACATCAGCTGTGGTGGCATGGACAATGACTGAGTCATATGTGTCCATGCATCAGACTGACTTGTATGTTGCTGTTACAGTTTGGCCATGTGTTTCCATCTCATACATGTGATGTACATCAATGGGTAGGGATAGGGTTGACTGTGTACATGTGGCAGCTGTGACATTACTACATGACACACATATTCCACAACTGTGCCATAGAGGTGACTGACAACTGACCTTTGCACATGCTACCGAGTATTGAGATTACATTGGTGATTGACAGCACATAGGGCCAATGGTGAAAAAGAGACATAGGTCCATAGGTTCGTACAGGGATATCTGCCCAGGGCATGTATCCACCTAGCCAGAATGTGCGTGCCTTTCAACATGCATTGTGAATCTGTCTTGCTATGCCCTTTTCCAAGGTTAGTATACTGTGCCTCTTTCTCACAGTGACACATAAGTGATACCCAGCGTAACCCTACAATGTCACATCCAGTCATTAATATCGCTCTTGAAGATAGTCACTGAGTCAGTCCACCTAACCTCTATTGGGATAATAATCAGGAATGAAGGGTGCCTCTGAGTTGTGAATGTGCCCCTCCACCATGTCCTATGTATATCACTCCTGAAGTTCAAGTATTTCCAGTGTGTATCCTGGTGGGATCTGGATATTCTGGGATGCAGCATGGCCATTACATGAGGGTATGACCTGGCCTTCTATGTCAGGCACAGATTGCCTATGAAGAGGCAGTATGTCACTGAGTACAGCTGCTGCTACTTTAACCAGTCAGTATGTGGCATCTGTTTGAGCACTTTGATCCCCTTGTCGAGGTAGATATGTGGTAGCCCCAGTTGCTGCAGGTGTCTGGTAAGGTGCATGCCGACAGGTTCATCATAGTCAATTATGGGCATGATGAGGGATGAGTAAAGGGGCACAATGTCCTCCCTGGCCTACATGTGGATCCCATGATGATGTGGCCCATATCACATGCTTACCTAACCACTTTGTCCATGTTGTTGTCAAATGGTAGAATGCTATCAACCTGTGTACCCCAAGGTCCATAATTCCTTGGTCTGCACTTACTGGATTAACACATATGTGGTACATTGTGGTCATTTAGTGTTTGACAAAGGGGATGACTAGACTCTTTCTGTCATTCACGTTGAGGCCATGGCTGTGGCACAAGTCATGTGTTTGCAAGAGTCCCTTTTGGAGGATGCGTGTGTTAGCTGTTGAGTTGATTATGGTGTTGAGTCTGCAGTCACCTGTGACTTGCTGAGCCACAGTACTTCCATGTTGGCCTGTACCTATGACAAATATATAATGAACATGACAGCCCCTAGGGCTTTGCCTTGTGGGACACCACTTGTACCAGGTTGGAGGCTGACATGGCTCCAGCAATTCTACCATGTGTGTTCTGCCCTTGAGCCACTGTGCAATACCCATAGTGACATAGGGGTTAATATGTACACTGGTGAGCTTCCTAGAATGCACAAGTGGGGTATTGTAGCCAAGGCTTATGCAAGGTCCAGGTAGGCTGTGTGGACCTCCTACCCCTTGACAGTGGCCTTGGTGACTGTTTCAAACAAAGCAAACAGGTTTGATAGGCAGGATTTGCCATTGACAAAGCCAAACTGTGTATGGTGACATGTCTGTAGGTCCACAATATCTAGATATGTGAGGTTCTTGATGATTCTTGCCATAGCTTTGCAGACAAAGCTAGTCAGACATATGGGGCGAGTAGTGTCCAGGATCCGTGGCGGCACCACCTGCATGTTGAGGGACCACTGTTGCTGTATGCCACTCTCTGGCCACATATCATGTATTAAGGCTGGGATTGAACAGTGGTGTTATGTCTGGGTGTAGCTCTTCTTGTGGTTCATGTAGGACACAGCCTGGGACACTGTCTGGTCCCATTGATGCAGTGTTTACTGCTTTGGGAAGGGCATCTCTTACCTGAGCATCTGTGATGTCAGGGGGGGAAGCACTGTGATGCGAGACATATGTTCCCTTTTGGTGTGGTGGGGAGAGAAGGCAGCATTGAACCTGTCCACTAGGATGATGGCAATGTCTGTGTGTTTTATATTTTGTGTGACATATTGTATTACCTCTGAGCATATCTGGGTAGTACCACCCAGGTTACTAACATAACTACAGGCAGCCTTGTGATTATCCTCAGTGGCTTGTGGAATCCTCTCTCAAAGATGGCCTTAGACAATCATATGGGTGCCTGTAGTTGTCTTCCAATACTCATCAGTGGTGCCTTCACATTTTGGGAGGTTGTTGTATCATGTAGTGGCGCCATCCTTCTATTGTATAGTGTGTTTATGGCTGGTGTCCGGCCCAGGACATCTGCCTTTGGAGAATTGGGTCATGCGTTCATATGTGGCTTCATGATCCATGCATTCCTGAATGTGTCCACAGAATGCCTCTATACAGGTATCTGCAGTCTGGTCCATATTTTCAACAGGCCTTGGGCCTTTGAAGGTTTCCACATCATTTATGAGGGGTGTGCACTTGCTTGACATGAGCTGTTGACAGGCGTGCCGCCTCCAGACAGAGCAAGGGGAGGGTCACAGTCAGCTACCTGTTGGGACGTACCTCCCTGGACCACATGGAAAGAGACACAGAGGAGCTCTTACAGCACCCTCTCAAACTCAGGTCTCCCACACAGCCTTCATGCTGACACAGGAGAGTTTAGATTACTCTGCAAACACCATCATACTGGGTGATGCCAGCTACCCAAACAGACTGTGTACATTACACAGGCCACAATACCCAAGCTCTAAGATTCCCATTGATCAGACATTCTTTGGCTATGGAACAGGTAACCAACCTTCCCACAAGAGGGGCAGATATACTAGAGCTGATCTTTACAAACATGAGTAAATCTAATCACCACTGGGAGTATATCCCTCATTGTTGCAATCAAACCATATACTAATCACACTGGTGTTCTGGATCCCCCACATATGCAAACCTCCAACACATCGATGTGTGTGTGTGGAAAATGTCCCTATTAGCAACCGTGACAGTATCGTACAGGATGCAGATCCCCCTTTTGAAATAGTGATGATGTCAGGACTGTATAACTATATCACCTGTAGTAAAGTCCTCCAGTAATTTGCATAGCGTGCTCTGCTAATGTGTCTTTCTTCAGTGTCATAACGTAGTTAGGTGGGGGTTTGAATCCTGCAAAGGGAATGTATGAGTGTGGTTTATGTGTGTGCACTATGCTGGGAGGGTTAACTGCCTTTTGCCAACTGGGAGAACACACTACAGGGTGCACATCCCTCCTCCTACACACAGATGATGTCAGCACCCTCTAAGTACAGCATTAGTAAAGGTTTCTCCAACTACTGCAAATAGCACACTCTGCTAATGTGTCTGTTTCTACTGTCATTGCACAGTTAGGTGTGGGTTTGAACCTTGCAAATGGAAAGTATGTGTTTTACTGTTGGTGGGGTTAGTGTGTGTGCACAATGATGGGGTGGGATGTGGCTTTTGCCACATGGGGCTATGCACTGCAGGGTGGTCATTACCCTTAACAAGCAGTGATGTTGATAGCACCCTATACAAACAAAACTACAAAACAGAAGGTGTTGGTACTGATAACACATGTAAGGTAACACTTGTTCAAGTAATGTCCACAAAACGGAGTAGGATAATAAAACAATTCTTTTATTCTATACAGACAACATGACTACAGACAACTAAGTGCCAGTACTCAGTATAGTGTTACATGCTACTTGAACATGCACATGTACCCGAATATACCTAGATAGTGTTCTGAAGCCTGAATGTGGCAAGTGTGTGGATGTGGGATGTGTCTGTGTGTGCATTTCCGTATGGGAAGCATGTTTGCTGTGGCAATCAGGGTACTACAGTACCTGATGCACATTACATCTTCCAACTGATGAGGTTGCCTGCACCCTGTGAGTACAGGTAGAGAAGGGGATGCCAGTAGTAAACAACATAGTGCACTTCTGAAATGTGTACCTGTCATGTATCAACAGCTACTCATGTAGGGTGATAAATAATGGGAATGGCAGGTGGCGTGTGCATGTGTGTGGGTAGCAGGGTGTGTATAAATGCATGTGTGACAGAACAGATACATGTAGCTGAATCTACATAACAGCACAAGATGCACATTGCCATAGTCAATGTTAGCATGTGATGGTGTGCAGCAGGTACACTTTGTTAAGTAGTATGGGTGCAGATAACAATTGAGGACATTCATACAGTTACTGCAGCAGGACTGATGGGATATACACACATTTATACTGCAACACACAACAGTTACCAACATGTTACTACTTATACACATCTATGTAGTCACCCTGTGCATCAGCAACGTGTTTACCTTTACCTGCACCGATGTTGTAGTATGCAGGAGGTGGCACAGTGTCATCATATGCACAGGGTGTGGGTTAGATATGCCCAAGCCGGCCACTGGTAACACCAATTGACATGTGTGTGTATGTGTGTTTGTGAGGGGCAGCAGTACAGGGTGGACCGTTGTTGGTGCAGTGTGTGTGTGTATGTGTTTGCCCTAGGTGTTAGGTTTCTGCATGTGTGTAAGCACGCACACAGTCCCACATAATGGCTGCCATGTACAGGGTTTTGTGGACAGCCACAGACTGCACCTGTCAGGTCATCCAAATCAGTGTCTGTGGGCACGGACACGGTACCTGTGCCTGGCAGGGGTGCTACGGGCGTATCCGGTACTAACCCAGACTGGGTACTGTCATCGGAAGCAGGGGTGTGTTGACTGGACACAGTTCCCTGTTGGGACTGTCCAGAGCCACGTGCACGTGGTCTCCTGGGGCGTCTGGATGACAGCACAGACCCAGCATTGCTGGGGCTGGTGCTGGCACTTGAGGCGCGAGTGGGCCCGTTGTCGTCGCGGCCACTGCCAGCTGGTGCTCTTGCTGGCATACGCCACGCCGCGTCCGCAAACGCACACCATCGCCCTGGCCCATGGACATCTGGTTGTGGAGCAGCTGTTGTATGCCCCCACAACGTCTGTCAACGACATCTGTGAAGTTACGGATAGCATTCGCAACATCATGCATGCCGTCTGTCATGGCTATGCGACATGCTCTCAGCTCCCTCAGACCCTGTCTGGTGTACCTTTCCATACGTGCCTGTGCCTGCATGACAGTTCTAAACATAGTGGAGGTTGACATACCTCCCTGGGCACGTCGGCCAGAGGCAGTGCGAAATCGGATGCACCCCCGAGAACCCATGGGCGACTGTCTGCGTGGTACCATTGGAGGCCTCTGCACATGGCTGCCTTGTGAGGATGCATGTGCCACAGGTACCACATTACCCTGATCTATGCCCACTGCTGACTGTCCATCACCTAGGGACAATGGTGATAAAGGATGTAACGGCAGGATGACTGTGCGCATTGACGGGGTTGAAAGCTGTGTACTGTCAATTGGCTGACCAATGGCGGACCCAGACACACCTTCCTGCACCATTACAGACATTTCATCATCATCAGTACCTGGGGCACAAGATTCAGGTTCCCTGCTGCAGGTCACCAGAGCAGCACCAGAACCTACGGGAGGAAAACATGGAACACAGATTACAGTCTCAATACATATTTGAAAGAGATGCACTTCAATACTAATGCACACATTCAGAAATGGACACATGCACTCATGGACACTAACACACATGCACACTTGGGCACAGGCACACTTGCACACATGCACACCCACAGTAAACACACACATCAATACCGTGTTACACTACTCAATTTACTACCTGTCAATTACAGTTATTGTGGACACAGTCACCAGCATGTCTACTACAGAGTTACACTACTCTTCCTAGTTTTATAAATTGTTTTACAGATACTGTTAAAAGACTCACCAGCATGTATGGCCTGCCTCGTTGATACATGGGAGGGACCTGGAAGTGTGAAGAGAGTAATGTCAGTGGGCACATGTGTGCCATTTGTTTTGCACATGATACAGTACAGTAGTACACTAGTTCCCTTATACACATCAGCTGCACATCATGTCTGTATATATATCATGATGACAGATACATACCACATGCACACCTTATGCGTGCATGAAGTAACAGCGTACAGAACAGTCATATGTACATACCAGGAGTTAACTCTAATCTCACCCTTACCTCTCTTCAAGCGTCAACTCAAATTGTACTTCCAAAACCACTGGCTTTGTTCTTCTTGGAGTCCAGGCTAATGTCCCTCTCCCTACGCTCTCTTCACCTTTAACCCCTCATTGTGCATAGAAACTAGCTTCTACCCTGTTTCTTTCACCTTGATGTCCTTCTATGCTCTGACCTACTTCTCCCATCCCTCCCACCTCCTCTTGACTGTCTTCCTTCTTTTCCTCACTTCCCTTCTTGACTCCTGCCTCTTCCATATCATTGTATCTGTCATACTCCTTCTACTTCTCTACCCTTCTGAGCCCTAACTATTATGTATATGGCTTTTGCCTTATTGCATAACCATTATGCTTTAGGTAGGATTGCTTTGAAACCAACGGTACATTGTGTATGACTATAAACTGTTTGACTTCCTTACATGTATGTTTATTTAATTAACAGGCTGGTGTACAATTCTATTATGTTGGCTGTCTGTATTGACAACTTGTCTGTCTGCCTTTATTACGTTATGTGTGGAGCTTTTCTCCACATGCCTCTACTGAAAATGAACTCATATCCAGCTAGACTATATGGGTCAACAAATGTAAAAGTAATAACAATAAATGAATATGGCATCTTACCTGCACGCTCGCTGTCTTGCTGATGTGTGGATCCAACCTCCATCATGATGCATGATGGTTGATGTTGTTCTGGGGCTGGATCCACAACACTTAGCAGTAGCCCCTCCTGTCTGGTGAGGGGGGGATGTGTGGCCACCCCCCACCTGTGGCAGCCTGTTGCCTGCGGATATCTGCAGCACGCTGGCGGACATTTCTTATCAAATCACTGCAGTGATGTCTCACCTGCTCATATGTCCTATCATGCATGCCAACATCATTTATCCTGCTAACAAGGCTTTGCCACAGTGCAGACCTCTCCTGCTGGTTCTGGGTGGTGCGTGAGAACAGGATGGCATAGTCACGCACCAGGCTCTGGTGGATCACGTCATCCTCTGCAGCAGAGAATGCAGGATTTCTCTTAGGTGCCATGTCTATCTGGAAAGGTACACAAACAGGTTATCAGCATAGTATCTCAACAATACATGGTACACATTCTATACAGGGAGTGTTAACTTCTACTTATTACTGATTGGTTAAAACCTGATTACAGTGTAGCTATCATTCTATGTCATTTGTACTAAGTACTTGGCCTTCAGACCAGTTGTTTTACATTAGGGAGGTTGGTGGCAAGCACTGTGGTGGCAGGACACATATCTTTCATCCATTGAAGTTGGGAACTGCTGATTGTGGGCCCAGTGTACAAGTGTATTACTTCTGGTATGGGCAGTTGTCCTTTAGGCCAGTTATTTAACATTAACGAGGTTTGTGGTCTGCACTCATGTGTGACAATAGGCTGTACTCTGCCATTCATAGCTGGGGACATCTGGTATCAGGTTTATAGTGCATGCATATCTGAGCTGTATCTTACTGACATTGCTACACCTTGTTTGTTGTAGCAAACACTACATCAGGCCTCCTGCATCTACCTTTGTTTATATGCTTGTTATCTGTTAGCTTGTTATTTCACTGGTATGCTACTTCCACATAGTACACATCTTTGCAACACATCTGTGACTCACTACTGTTATCTGCATTGCTTACTGTACGTACTTCCATGTTACACATGACAGCAAGTGACTGCTTGTCATTGTTGCATTTACTTCATTGTGACACATTGCACTTAGGTTACCTGGCATTTGCTCACTGACGCTTTTATATCAGTCAGCAGTTGTAGGTAATGTCAGTACACCCTCACTCCCCACTGGACCTTGTTTTCAATCATTAGTGATTACAGAGTTCACAATAGTATTCTAGCATGTCCAGAGGTCAGTTGTCAGTTCCCTCCTCAGTCCAGCTGGTGAGTGTGGTACTCCAGAGACAATGTTAGAACAGATGCATGTACACAGACAACCCCCTCCTCCTAACGACAAATTCAAACTCATGTGAGTGATGCAACCATATACCAGACTGGAGGCTAGGCTCTGTCTACTCAATACCGCCATAACCAGTCACGTGGCAAAGGGGATCACTCACTACACTTCCAGTCTCACGTAGACCTAACACAACAGCGGACCTAACACATGATCACACATGATCATACTTGTAGGCTCAGACCACAGCTCTGCCTATGCAGCAGAGACCTCCTATGCAGACATCCAGGCAACCACTACCACATAAACGAACATGTGCAACACATATCACACAAAGCCAATGTGCTGAACACTCACAGCCATTAACAGTTAACAACACACCTCATACACCTGTACTAGGTGCCTCTATGATCAGGCACACTCACATCACGTTCACCAGGCTTAACGAGGTGAGGGTCACGGTGTGCAGCCTGTCAGGCACTATGACCTGCCACATAACACAAACAGTCAGGTAACCCCAAGGCAGGTACAGGTATGACTCAGTCAATGTCCATGCTGCTGTGAATGGCCTGACACATTCCTCCCTGGACTACATGACATGAGACATTACAGAGCTCTCTGAGCACGTAGCCGGGACAGTTTGACCCTGACCTTGAGTAGCATCCTACCCTCACCTAGAACAATGCCACAATATCAAGGCACAATTATCCCTTCCAACAATTGACTGACATACTGGTGTCATTCACAGGTGTGCCAATCCCTGCCATCTTGGGGTGGTATGCTTTGCTAGGGACAGCTTGCACCTGTCACCACAGTCCTATTGACATTTGGCGGAGCCTCCTGCTACACCCATAGTGCCTGTATTAGGCAAGGCTCATAAGGCAAACCCACATCCATTTGTATCACAAAGGATGAGGAAGTAAGAGTGATGCTACTCAACACTGGACGTCTAGACCCAAGGATGCACGCACCCAAAACCCTACCTAGCATTCTGGACATCGATATCTGTGCAGTAACATGAACCTGTTTCAGGTTTCACAGGAGCACACCAGTACTACCACGTTATAGCTGTTACCATTCTTGTCGGCCACAACACTTGAACAAGGGAGGGAGTATCAGTATTCAATGCAGATTCCCACGCCTCCACATTGGTGGCACAGTACAACATAGGTGTTAGGCCATTGAGTACAGTAGGCGTGGTTGGGGACCTGGGAAGAAACATGGTAGCAGTCTGTCATTTGTCTACCACATGGGCAGCGTGGATTGACAGACATGTTATATAGCCCAGCTAATCATGACTGATTCACATGTATGGCAGGGGAGGTCATTGTGCCTCTGTACTCATCCATCATCAGGCCTATAATTGCATACAATGCACCTTTTGGGATGTACCTAACCAGACACCTACAGCAACTGGTACAGGACAACAGTACATCATCAAGGGGATGCAATGGCTCACACAGATGTCATATGCTGCCCAGGTAAAGTGAATCCAGCTGGACTCAGTGGCATACTGCCTGTTCAGGGGCAATCTGTGCATGCCATATACAGCCATGTCCTACCTAGCAGTAATGAGCGTGATGTACCTCAGGCAATCAGAGTCCCATACAGCCACATGCTCAGGAGAGCTGGACCTCAGCACTGACATACATGGACATGCTGGAGGGCATATTCCTAACCAAGAGGCTCCCTTCACTCTGTAATGAGCTCACACTACTGGTTAGGCAGAGTCCCTCATTGACTCTCTTCCATAGGAATCTGGATGAGTGGATGGAGATCATAGTTGTACCCCAGGTATCACTTCTATGTCACTGTTAGACAGAGGCATAGTATACTAAAGTCGGACAAGGGCATAGCAGCATAACTTGTGATTGGGTGGCAAACGACAAACACATTCTACTAGGCTTACCAATGCCCTAGGGCAAATAGCCTAGTATGAACCTATGAACTGTTCATTCTCAACTGTTCGAGCTCATTACAGAGTAAAGGGAGCCTCTCAGTTAGAATTTGCCCCTCCAGCATGTCCATGTATGTTCTATTCAGTCGCTTACCGCTTGCTCAGAGGTGACCTTTGCCCAACATACAAGGCCATGTCAGACCCAGATTTGATGAATATGCTTCACCTAAAAAAATCTAGATCCATCAGAGCCACAAGGCCAGGAGACTTAAACCTCGACACGGCTATTAATAGGACATGCTGGAGGGATAGATTCATCACCCAAAGACTCCATATGCTGTGGAACAAAATCACGGTATATGTGAGGCAGAGCACCTCGATGGCCTTGTTCAAGAGAAATCTTGACCAATGGATGGGAGATCGCAGATATACCCCAGGGATTACCTCAGTGTCACTGCTCGACAGAGGCACAGCAAAATAATGGGTATGGTTCCCCATACTAAAGGGGTGGCGTAAGCCACAAAACTATGGGCTAGGCTTGTAAATGCCCTCGGGCAGATAGCCTAGTATGAACCTATGAACATGTGTGTACTGCTATAGTACTTCTGCCATATGTTGCATGTGTGTGTGTTGTGGGGATGCACAGGTAATGGCCAGATCGTCTGCACAGGTGACACGTGTGACACATTCTGGGTGTTCATCCATACATACTGGATGTGTGCTGCCATCCAACCCTGTGATGTGGACACAAATTACTCAGCCTGGATATACATATCTGAACAACACCACAAGCACAATACACTACCTTGCTATGTATGCATGTTATTACACAGTTATTCAGTAGTTATGACAGTGATGCTATCCATGCAGCCCACTGGGCCAGTGGAAGCCACAACACACACCGCCAGCACATTTGCATATGCTTACCACAGACATCCCACATACTGCATGTACTGTGCACACAGTTATCTAACCCAGAACAACTGCACACCACTTATTAATCCTGTCCAGTGGACTACAGATACAGGCATATTGTATAACAATAGTAGGAGGCTACTGCAGCACAGGGCAGATTCACATGACGGGAAGGCATCTGTTGTCTGCAGTGTTAAGATGCTTCACATTCACCAAATGCACAGATATTGCCAACAATTTTGCAGACAGTTTAGGTGCAGGTACCCCCATTGTCCTACACACGTGTTATTAGTTATCCCAGATGACTGTAACCTCCCTATCCTCTCACATGTCCAGGTGAGAGCCACCCTCATCATTGCAGAACACATATCATCACTGTTACGAAATGGTATCCCTGGATGTGTGCTACATTCACCCCTGGAGGACATAGCACCACATGACAGACTGATATTAATCCATGGCCATACTACAGGATATGTACCTGAACAGTGCCATACATACACAGTGGTCCCACACCAATGAGGAGGAACCTCTACTGACCCTGGGAACTACTGCATCATATGCACAACTGGCCTTGTGTTCTAAGCTATGGAAGTGTTAGTTATGGCCCACATGTACAACAATATTACATATGTTTATATTTCATGACTATCTACACACAACCTATCTCATGGACATACCTATAGATAGTGAACTATGATACATTTGGAGGTGTCACAGTATACACAGGATTAACCTGCTACTTTGCATTACCTGTGTTTGTGGCAGCTTTTGGTGAGTCAGTCGTGCTGCTTGTATTTTGCTGCTGTTGCTGCTGCTGCTGCTGCTGTTTTGCTGCTGGCTGTCAGTATATTTTGTCTTCTCTCTCTGTCTGTCTCTCTCTCTCTCTTTCTCATTCGGTTTGTGCAATGACTGTATTGCATGAGTGGAGTGTGGGTACTGAATACTTTTGTAGGTATCTGCATAGGTCCATGTGATGGCCTCTGCACCAATTGTAAGGCAGCATTTGCTAATTGCAAGCAGCTGGGTGTGTACTAATTGCATGTCTCACTGTGATTTCAGGACACTGCTATAAAGGGTATGTGAGATAGGCGTTGCCCTTTCAGATTGTAGGGCGTGGACCATGCTGGTATGCTGTTGACAGTGTTCTGTGAGTGTGAAGGTTAGTACATCTCCCATGCTTCATGCTGTGTTGTAGATTCAGGTTGCTGCATTTATCTTGCCTGTTCCCTGTAGTGAGTGTGTATGCATACTGACACCTACAACTATATGTCATATGTATTGCTATATGAATATATATATATATATATCTGTGTACATATACATACTTTCATATATGTACATTAGCTGACATTATTGGGTACAAGCTAACAATTAGCAGGGCTGTTTCCATTAACACTACTCTAGTATGGGAATCCAGTAATTGGGACTATAAAAGTCTGCCTGACATGCTTTGGGTAGTAGACATACTATATTGCCTTTATCTTCATTCCTACTATTACATGTTCCACTTATTTAGCACTATATTCCTGTATGAGAGTCATGGCTTAGTGGTAGGTCATACAGACTAGTGTTACAATGGTCTTGTGGTAGGGCCTACTAGTATGCTCATATTCTGCTTTTGAGTTGAGTATAGGGCCTATCAATCACAGTGCTGGAGGCACCTTTAAGCAGTTAAAGGGCTTAGTAGGTCTCACAGGAGCCAGGCTGTGTTGCAGATTCTGGTTGCTGCATATATCTTCACTGTTTCCTGTAGTGAGTGTGTATGGCTACTGAGACCTACGATTATATTTCATATGTATTAATATATATTTATATATATGTATGTGTTGATATACATACCTTCACATATGTACATTACCTTACATTATTATGTACAAGCTAACAGGTAGCAGGGCTGTTTCTGCTCACACTGAACTAGTATGGGAATCCAGTAATTTGGCCATTAAAACTCTACCAAACATGCTTTGGATAGTACATCTCCTATATTGCCTTTATACTGATTCCTACTATTACATGTTATATTTATTTTAGCAGTGTGCTCTTCCAAAGCAGGCATGGCTTAGTGGTAGGTCAAACAGACTAATGTTACCTAGGTCCTGGTTTCAAGACTGACAGTGGGAATTTTTACTTTGCAAACTTTCAAACTGAGTACAGGACCTGTCAATCAAAGTGTTGAGGCCACCTGTAAGCAGTTAGAAGGGTAAGTAGGTCACACAGGGGTCAGGCTGTGTTGCAGATTCAGGTTGCAGCAATTATGTTAACTTTTCCTGTAGTGAGTGTGTATGGCTACTGAGACCTACGATTATATTTCATATGTATTAATATATATTTATATATATGTATGTGTAGATATACATACCTTCACATATGTACATTACCTTACATTATTATGTACAAGCTAACAGGTAGCAGTGCTGTTTCTGCTCACACTGAACTAGTATGGGAATCCAGTAATTTGGCCATTAAAACTCTACCAAACATGCTTTGGATAGTACATCTCCTATATTACCTTTATACTGATTCCTACTATTACATGTTATATTTATTTTAGCAGTGTGTTCTTGTAAAGCAGGCATGGCTTAGTGGTAGGTCATACGGACTAATGTTACCAAGGTCCTGGGTTCGAGACTGACAGTGGGAATTTATTTTTCTTAGCAAACTTTCGAACTGAGTACAGGACCTGTCAATCAAAGTGCCATAAAGGCACTTTTAAGCACTAAACCAGGTCTGCGCTCGTTTGCTTGGAGCTCACGCATGCTTACTGGCGGTGAGCTCCGCTAACACAAGCACACCAGCTATTTTCTTTGAAAGAAAAGAAAAAGGGGTGACAGGAAAGTGGTGAAAAGGGGTCACAAAGAGGGTAAGACAGTAGGGAAAGAAGCGTGGGATTTGCAGGAAGGGTGTAGGTAAGGCCCATAGATGCCCATGTCTTTTGCAGCAACAGCTGTATATTTCTATGTATTTTGGTGAGACATTTGAAACCTTCCACCTCTGAGAGAGGTGTCAGGACAACATTAATATTTGTTGTACAGCCAATTGTAATTAACAGTTTAGATGTCCAGCGGACATGTCTGCGACATGGACAGCTATGTATGGGGCGTAATTTTTTGTGGGACAGAGTGCCCTTTTTTTTTTACAGGTGAGAGTGGTATGACAGGTGAAGGAAGTCGGTAAAGCTGGGGAGGTAGGTTGGGTAGGTTAACAGACAAGACAGACAAGACGCATACAGGGACGGTGTATGACACACGTGGGGGGTTACACAATTGACGGGGACGGAGGTTGGGATATCCGAGATGCACGAGCCCACAGATGGCAACAGTGGAACTGATATCCCCACCCATAGGCAGTTGCCACTGTTCCTTCACAGCCCAGGACGGGGCTGTGCTGGGGCTGTGTAGGCGGGCAACGGCGGGGCCGTTAGCTGTGCCACACGAGCCACGGGCTGGCGTAGCAGTCCAAGAACAGTGTCTTGGATCTCCCTACGCACCACAGACCGGACACCGCGGAGGGTGAGTGGACGAACCCCTCCGGCCACACTTGCAGAGGGGGGACGGGCCCCATCCCTGCAGCGCTTCCACCCGAAGGTGGCACAGGGCCACCGGAGGGGGTCCCGCCTGGGCACTAGTGCCAGGTGCAGTCGCCAGCTGAGGTGGGAGAGGTGGGTCCGCTGGGACCTGCCTTCCCAAGCGTTCTAGGTTTGTGAGTAGTTATGTTAGTTTGGGTTAGTGGCATTTTATTCCATTCAGATTAGTTGTAACAGCATGCATTGGTATTCCCATCAAACAAACACCCAGATATGAACACCATTGAACAAGGGGCATATCAATATCACATGCATTATTTGAACAGCAGAACACAGTCAAACGACATGCAGGGTTGATTAATGGCAACAGGCCATCAGATTTGCAGGTATGAACAGGGCACATGCACGAACAGACATGCATATATGTTTGGAACGGACAAATGTCCATGATTAATGAAATGTTCACATACCATTATTTAGTGGATGTTGTTATATGGAATTATAGGGTTGGGTGGGGATAGAAAGTGATGACACATTCATATGTTACACATTGATTCACATTTCTCATAGGTACACAATTAAGTTGAGGCTGATGTTTCAAAATAATCTTTATTTGACTGTCATGCTACACCTGTTACACATACATCACTATCCTACTTATTTTGAATTTGATCAGATACATCATCCTGCTACACTTTGATGACAGGACAGGGGACAACTATGGCTGTTTAGTCTGTCAGATAATCATTCATTCTATCTGCAAATTGTTTACTGTTATCACCATATACAGATTTTGAGCTAGACATTCAGATTCAGACACACTGAAATCAGTTTGGGATGTTAATTTGTACTTCCCACATGCATTTAGTTCTGTAAAAACACACTGAGGCTTATATATTCAGGTTATTACTACTTTATTTATTCATACATGAGCATTTCTGTCACTCTCATACATTCTGCAACTTCACAGTTCAGGTTGGTACTTCTAGGCTTTGTTCACATATTAGACCTGTGGTGATTCAAACACTTTCCAACAGCCTCACTTCTGTCATGATTCAGCATTTCAACAGGGGATATATCTCACATGTGACTACCTCAGATTCTGAAGCTGTACTCTTGAGACTACTGCAGGTTACAGTATATTTAATTAATGATGGGACATCTGTATTACAGCACTGTTTAATTCTATCAATTATATTTCCAGTTACACTTGCATACTGATGAACTTGTTGCAGCCATACCTGCAGACTTTCAATTCCTGCTTGCACATTATATTACTTTTAATCAATACACTGCACTGTTCTGATACATGGTACATAATAATATTTATTTACAAGTACTGGGTGGGGTTACTAACCTGCATGGTGGCGCAGCCGCACCAGCCTTCTGGCGTGCATCTCAACATTCGCAGAGCGGACACCTGCAGCTGTAATACAAAGGGAATAATATTGGACTACACATCTCCATGGTATCAGCTGGTTGAAATCCTTACATACATGGGTAAAATGTGACTTACTCAGTAGTGGGGCGTTGGGCATTTGCGGGCCTCCTGGATCCAACGGTTCAATTGGTCCTGCTTGCGTCTCTTCAGGTCCGCATGGTGGTGACGGACCTGCTCACCAGTGCGTGGAATGCCAGTAGCACTGGTCAGATCACGAGCCAACTGGTCCCACGCCTCAGCCCTATATACTCCCCATGAGACCTGGCCCTGCATGAGTTGGGCCTCGTGATTATGGACAAGGAGCCAGACCATGTATCTGGACTCCTCAACGCCCCAACGCTGTGCTCGAAAGCAACGTCCCTCACCTACTCCACTCATGCTGACTGCAAGTCTGTTCTACAATCAGTTATGCTGTGTATTCCCGCCTATGGGGCTTATATATGCCGCTTTTCCTGCACATTTCTCTGATTGGCCGTTTTGGAATTGTATCTACTTCACTGAAAATGCTTTCTCATGCTCCATTCTGGGTTTTATCCCATATATATGCTATTTCTGCATTTCTAGGTATTGCTGTCATGGCTTGGTGGTTTAGTTCCTTGACTCTAGTGCATGGTATCCTGGGTTTGAATCTGGCAACTGATTTTTGCTTTTCCTGACAGAAATGAGTTGAGGACCTGTCAATCAAACATGCCAAAAGCACTTTTAAGCACTTTAAACCTGTTCTGCGCTCGTTTGCGCGGAGGTAACGCATGCGCACTGGCAGTTAGCCTGTGGGAGCGGCGCAAACGGTGTGCGCTGGGATAAATCTTAATTGGCTAGTGACACACATGTTCAGCTAATTGCACACAGTTTCAGCCTGTTTACCCGCTGCTTGGCAACAGGCACGCAGTTTGCAGCTTTTTAAACACTACTCAGCTACGGGCACTCTGTCTCACGGCAGCTTAGCTATCAGTACATTTCTGACTATTTTTATTCTTATGTTACTTCAAAATATATGCTCTATTTCATTCCATTTTACAAAAGGGAATACATTTACATTTGTACAATACTGTCAGGGGGCTTTTTAGTGCTTATTTACAAAAAAAAAAAAAGGTTGTTGTGGGGGCTCGAACCCTGCCTGCCTACTCTTAGGCCGGCAACTCTACCGCTAAGCTATTACTTCTGGGCTTACTTTGCATATTTAGTTCTTATATCCTTTTCCACTGACTGCTAACTGTGATTGCGCTAGTAGCACACCCGCGCACACAGTAGCAAACATTTACGGGGTTTAACAAAAAAAAAAGGTTTTAATTTAATTTTATGACATCTCTTCACTTTATACACTGATGGCCAGTCGGGGCATGTGTTGTATAGTGTGTTTATTCACATTTTCATGGCCTTTCTCGTGGCTGTTTACTTTCAGCCATTCTAGTCTTCCGGGGGCGTGTCCGCTTGCAGGGCTTAGCCTACAGACATGCCCCCTACTCTCTTACACGGACCGTGTAAGAGTTACTAGTGTGATTCAGCATGCCTCATGCACCTCATGCATATGCATGACATGCTGACATCACACAGTTTAACTGCAGCCTCCGTGTAAGAGTTATAACTCTTACACGGAGGCTTCCTGAATCTGGCCCCATGTCATTAGGATTTTAACCCTGATAGATGTTGCAAATAAGAAAAAAAAGAACTATCAATAATTAGTTTAGATATTGAAAAAGCATTTGACTCTCTATCTTGGACATATTTATTTAACGTATTAGAAACTTTTAATTTCTCCAATGATTTCATAGAACTAATAAATACCTTATACAAAAATTCTGTGTCATATATTAAAATTGGGTCATTCTTGTCTAACAAAATTCAAATACTAAAAGGAACTAAACAAGGCTGTCCATTATCGCCTCTGTTATTTGCATTATCAGTAGTGCCATTTGCAAACTACATAAGAAAAAATGATAACATAAACAGTTTCACTCTTAATTCAAATTATTCTTCAAAAGTACAATTATTTGCTGACGATATAATACTAACCATAGGTAATTGAAACTCTTCAATAAGGCATATTGCAGATGCTATGGAACTTATTGAGAAATGTTCTGGCCTAAAGTTCAATAATAATAAATCTGAAACAGTATTAATAAATAGTAAAGTAAGTTCAGAATGGAGAAAATATAATAACTTTAACTGGGGAAATGAGTCTATTAAATATCTAGGTGTGAATATAAAGCCTAGTTGGAAAGAAATGATACAAGTTAACTATAGAAATTTATTGGATAAAGTCAAAGAATATATAGACAAGTGGAATAAAATGTTCTTTACTTTTGAAGAAAAACTAATACTAATAAAGATGTGTATTCTTCCTAAAGTTTTGTATTTGTTTCAATCTATAATTATTAGCCCTCCAAAAAAAATAGTAAAACAATTAAATTCACTTTTAATTAAGTTTTTATGGTACCCACAAAAACCCAGAATAAAATATGATTGGCACAATAGAGATTGGGAAAAAGGTGGAATCACATTCCCGAATTTAGAACTTTATGCTGATTCAGTTACAATTCATATCATAAGTAAGTGGTTAAGTAATAAGTATACATCAAATTAGAAAGATTTGCATACAAACATTTTATCTAATATAGATGAAAAAATAAATGACATTTTTATTGAAAATAATAAACTGTTTTTAACAGTGAAAGATTCAGTATATAAAGAAAGCAAAAATGAGAAGCTACCATATTGCATTATTTATATACTAAACAATTTTAAGAAAATTATAAACACACATGGCATAACAAGACATTTCTCAATATTAATGTTCCCAATCATGTTCACAAACAATTGCTTAGATTCTTTCAATATAAACAAAATAATAGAAATGAAAGGCAATGGGTTAAATTACTGGCACCAATTCCTTATTATAAATAATATTCTTGACACTACAAGTCTCTTAGCAAGATACAACGTAAATCAAGATAATTGGTTAAATATTAAAATCTTCAGAGAATATCTAATAAAGGAATTTAAAACAAGTCAAGTGTCATATACTTCACCTCAACCTAAAATAATTTTACTTTTGTGTGAATTAAATTCTTTACAATTTAGCATGGGGTTTTCTTTATCTAAGATCTATAAGACATTGAGGGCTGACTTAAAACAGAATGATTGTTCTCTATGGAGTTTTTTAGAAAATACCAACAAATTTAGCTTCTCTGATAATGACAAATTATTAACAGTCAGGTCGATAAATCATACAACATCATCTTTATATTGGAAAATATTTACATGGAAATGTATACACAGGAGTTATTTTACTCCACAGAAAATTGCAACAATATTGAATAAAACTAGTTATAATTGTTGGAGATGTGATGAGAGTCTTTGTGCCGATTGGATACATATGTGCCTTGAATGCAAAATGATTGTTCCTTTTTGGCTGAAATTTAGAGATTTTACAAAGGCATTGTGGACAGACAAATGCATAATTACCGATACACTTTTATTACTCAATGCCCCAATAGCAGATTGTATACCAAAGTCTCAAATACATCTTTTATGGTCCATCTTGGCAATAGCAAGGAAAGTTATTACTTCAAATTGGAAAATTAAAGTGACTGTCTCTTTTACTAAGTTTATACTATTGGCAAAAGACAGTATGTAACAGAGAACTTGAAACTTTTAACTACAGAACAACAAGAATGACCCACAGAAAGTTATCTAGGTTGAAATTTAAAAAGTTATTAGACAAAATGTAATATGTTGAACAAAGCTGTTTTAGTTATGAGCATTTTGTATATAATTGTACATAGTTTAGTATTTAATGTCATGTTAATGAATAATTATCTGTAAAATGTGATAATTTCTTGATCTATGAAAATCAATAAAACAATGTTATATAAAAAAAAGGAGAGACTACTGTCCACCTGGGTCCCAAGGTCTCTTATCACACATTCGGTGTTAAGTAGATTGCTGCCTATGTGGTAGTTCATGGGTACAGAGTTTTTACCAAAGGGGATGACACTGCACTTTTTGGCATTGAGCTTGAGGCCATGGCTCTGACACCAGGCATTTGTCTCAGTGAGGCCATTCTGTAGGATGTCCATATCATTTGGGGACTTGACTATGGTTCCTAGTTTGTAGTCATCTGCAGACTTCATTAGCCAGAGGCCTTCTGTGTTAGCCTGTACTTCAGATAATTAGATACCAAACAGGAGTGGTCCCAGGACTAAACCCTCTGGTTCTCCACTTGTCACTGGTTTGAGGTCAGATTTGGAGTCTGCAACTTTTACAGTGTGTGTTCTGTCAGTGAGCCAGTTGGCAACCCATCTTGTGACATAGGGATTTATACCTAGTTTAGTGAGTTTAGCTATAATTCCAGAATGGGGGATGGTGTCGAAAGCATTGGCAAGGTCAAGATAGGCTGTGTGAACCACCTTACCCTCATCTACAGCTTTGGTGACTGCCTCAAAGAAGACGATCAGGTTCAGGAGGCATGATCTGCCTTTCACAAACCCGAACTGGGTGGGATCCAGAGTTTGGAGGTTACCAATGTCTTTGTTTGAGTTCCATGATGATACGTTCCATGGCCTTGCAGACCAGGCTCGTCAGGCTAATAGGTCGATAGTTCCCGGGATCAGTGGTGGCTTGCCCTTTGTGAAGTGGGATAACTGTTCCTGTGCACCATTCAGTGGGCACAAAGCCTGATGCAAGGCTATTATTGAACATGGTGCTTAAGTGGGGAGCCAGTTCATGTAAAACGTAGCCTGGGATGTTGTCCGATCCCATGGATGCTGTGTTTTTGGCTTTAAAGAGTGCAGCTTTTACCTGTGTAGTTGTGAATACAGGGACTCTGCATTCTTCCTGTATAGATACGGGCCCTTTAGGGGGTGGGGGTAAAGTTAGCACTGAACCTATCTGCCAGGATGTTGGCAATATCAGTTGGTTCTATAATTTTCATGCCATTGTGATGTAACTCAGAGAAGATCTGGGTGTTACCATTAATATTCTTGGCATAGCTATAGAATGCTTTGTAGTTGTCCTTAGAATTAGTGGTGATTTGTTTTTGTAGCTAGCTTTGGAGGATCTTATAAGGGATCTCAACTTCTTATTGAGGCTGACTGAGAGCTCCTCCACTCATGGGATTTTACTCTGTTTTGCAACAGTTTCTTCCTTCTGTTGTATGGTTTGTTTATGGCAGGGTACCACCAGATTAGCTTCCTTTTTTTGGAGGATAGCACAATCCATGCACTCGTGTAAGTGCTTATAGAGTGCATTTATGTAGGATTCAGCAGTTGTAACTGTATTGTCCATCTGCATGGGTGTCATGAAGTTCACCACTTCTGCCTTAAGAAGCATGAAGTTGGCTTTCGAGAATTTTTTACCGTGGTTTCCTTAATGGGGGGTGGGATCTGGATATCAAGGGTGATTAGCTTATGGTCGGATCGGACCAACAAGGAATTGACTTCAGATGTGGAACATCAGTCACTCATGTTGGTAATGACTGGGTCTAGGATATTGTTGCCCCTGGTTGGGGTGTGGATAAGTTGATCCAGGGAATTGATATGAATTCCAGAAAGCGTTGAGCTAAGGAGTTGGTACACGAGTAGTTTTCCAAGTTAATGGTGGGGTAGTTGAAGTCGCCAATTATTAGGGTGTTTGGTTGAACCCTAATATTTTCCAGTACATCAAGAAAAGAGGAGTGGGAATCCTGGGGCATGGTAGACAGTAAAAACCTCCTCTTATTTTCATAATCACAAAGATCCCAGAACAGTTTATTATTCTACCTCTCTAACAGTTCTTTCTCATAAGAGAGGAGTTTTTCATTAACATTTACAAGAAATTGCTGCAGCATTTCATTGTTAGTTTTACCAACAATTTCCCTACACACATTTTTAGTCTCCTCTTTAAGTTTTTTTTTTTATAATGTCTCTTTCAACCAAGATGTGCACCCATTTAATGCTGCACTTGTGAGATGCTGCCACCCACCTTTCATTGAATGGTTTGTCCTCCTTGGATGTCAGGTCAAAAGGTGTAGAAGGGTTTTTAACTGCCTGAAGTTCCCTCAGCATAATTTCCATCTCTAGGTACCTTTGTAAACTTTTGCAGATTCAAGAAAACTGAGGTTTCTTTAAACACAAACTTTTCAACTCGGTCAAGTAACTCTCGTACCTCCGGTGCCACTGCTGTTTCCGCATTTCTTCCTATTACTGAAAATGGGTTAGACTGCCATTTTCTCATCTCCTCGTCCCATCTATTGAACACTCCAGATACTGTATCATGCTGGCCCGTACCTTCACCATCTCAACTATTCATAGCTTTTATTGCTCCAGAACCTCCACTTGATGGAATCAAAAAATGTTCAATTGATCTCTGAGTGGAAACAGTTGTTGTTTCCCTAAACTGCTTTGGTAATTCCGCAAAAGATTCACTGGCCATACATTTCAGTTTAAACCATACCACAGTAAACACAAACTCTTCTTACCACAAACACAGGCTAAGTGAATAAAAAAAACTAATTTATTTAAGACAAAACCATAAGAAATGAAAGTATTCGTCAATTTAGAGTGTCTTTGGATTATGGTGTTGAAATAAATATGCATTTTTTAAAAATATAAAAGTGCTTTATTATAATTTAAGTAAAAGTGAATGAGAAAAGTGAAAAAGAGTGGAAATAAATGAGTACAATAAGGCTGAGGATGAATATAAGGAAGTGCTTAAAAAGGGATATAGGTTACACTATTTTTCATATGAAGATGTGCAATACAAACGTGAAGGGAAAAATAACTATATGGCACAAATTTTCTGTGTCCCCAAAATTCATAAAAAATTATCTAATCCACTAGGATTCCCCATAGTTTCTGCATGTGCATATTTCACATATAACCTGGCTTGTTTTGTACATGAATATCTTTTACCAATCGTGGAAATGTTACCATCTTAAGTGAAAGATTTAATATGGGAGGTAGACATGTATTTAGTGGTGGTTGATGTGGTGAGTTTATATACAAGGCATAATATAAGGCATAATAATGGAAAAAATGTTATCTTGGAGATACCCCAGTGACACAACACATTTTAGAATTGGTTATGTTTTGTTTAAGAAATAACTTTTTTGAATTTAATGGCAACTTGTATAGACAGCTGCAGGGCATGGCAATTGGAGCAGTATTTGCCCACATGTGTGCTAATGTATTCATGTTTTTTTTTTTGAGATTACATATATAGTAAGGAGTGATTTTTTTTTTGTAAAACATGTTAAAAAATACTTCCATTTTAAAGATGATTTAATATTCATTTGTAAAGGGGGTAAAACGGAAGTGAAAGAATTTGTAGCAAATCTACATGAAAATGAACTTGGAATAAGTTTGATGGCCCGCAGGTAGGGAAAAAAGTAAATTACTTGGATGTAACAACAGAAGGAATATTAACTGGTAATTTAAGACCAAGAATACATAGAAAATGTAAAGAATCTAATCACATCTTACATGGACAAAATTGCTACCTACCACATATAATCAAGTCTATACCTTATGGAGAATTTTTAAGGGTTAAAAATTCTGTAATAATGACTAGGAAGCTTTTTTAGAAACAAAGGAAACTTTCAAAAAGTTTTGTTAAAGGGGATATGAGGTAAAAGTAGTAAGGGAAGGAATGGATAAAGTAAGTAAGAACTATGGAAAGGATAGAAATAAAATGAAAAAACAAACACATTTTTATGAAGAGAAACAAGAGCAGGAAAGTATATATTTTGTGTCCACATATACATTTTTTTCTGAAAAAAATTAATGAGTCAGATTAAATATTACTGGGGGGTGTTGGAAGGAAATGTTAATTTCTTAGGAAACAGAAAAATAAGCTTTTCATATAGGAAAGGCAGTAGTATTAAAGATTTCCTAGTACATGGAAAATCCAGATGCCCCCAGTGGGAAGAAGTGAAAATGTTACTTTAAAGGGGACATTTCCATGTAGAAGATGTGGGGCATGTGATTATATAGTATGTAATTTTATTAATATATATGGTAAGTTTCAGGTAAAAGGTTTTTATAATTGTAACAGTGAGGGTATAATATATGGATTAAAATGTCCTTGTGGAAAGTATTATGTGAGTGAGAGCAAAAAAACTTCTCAACAAAGTTAAAAAAACATATAAGAGACATAAAAAGAATAAGCAAACAAGCCCGGTGGCAATACATTTTAACGAATATCGTGGGGGAAATCCTGAGGGACTACAAGCAACTGTGTTAGATCAGGTATATCAAAATTATCTGACACTATCAGATATTAAGTATAAATTGAGAAAAAAGGAAACAATGTTGATTTTGATACCCTTTTTCCAAGAGGTTTGAATCAATGATATAGTTGGAAGTGTTTGTTGCAATGTTAGATTTATTATTAATTGTTAATTGATAATTGCAAATTTGTTTTATTGATTGATTGAACAAAAATGTTATGTATAAAAGTGGGGTGAATGGACAAAAAGGTGTACTCTGTAAAGGCTAGCATTAACCAAGATGCTAGAGATTCTTATGGGTTTGTCTTAAATTAGTTTTTTTTATTTACTCGGCCTTTGTTTGTGGTAAGAAAAGGTAGAGGTTCTAATTTCACTCCAGCCCACTTGGTGTGTATGTGAAACTCCTTGCCAAACAGCTAAGAACCCCCAATTTACTGCCACACTGTAAAGATTTTGCACTTTTTGTCCTTGCTAGTTGATGCAGGCCTCAGGACTCCCATCTCCCACCACACCGACTGATGTCATAGACCTTAAACCTACCATCATCCATGTCAATGTCAGACTAAAACTGTGGCACATGCGATAGGTACTGGCATCTGTAGATAGGAATGGGTTCTAATCACACTTCAGCCCACTAGGTTTGTGTGTGTGTGTGTGTGTGTGTGTGTGTGTGTGTGTGTGTGTGTGTGTGTGTGTGTGTGTGTGTGTGTGTGTGTGTGTGTGTGAACCTCCTTGCCAAACAGCTAAACATACCCTGTTGATTGCCACACTGTAATGGTTCTACACTTTTTGTCCCTACATGTTGATGCAGGCCATGGAACTCCTGTCTTTTACCACACCAGCTGATGTCATAGACCTTAAAATTAAATACAGTCATGTTCTTATCAGAGAATGTAGATCTGTATTGTGTCAAGTTAGAGAGGTATGAGTGCTAATCTCATTCAGCCCACTTGGTGTATTCCTGTGTATGTGCATTTCCCTATCAAATAAATATGCTCTCTACACTGAATTAGAAAGAAGAAGGGTTTTGCAGTATTTTGCTCATAGCAGGTGATGCAGGTCTCCAAATTTCTAACCACTACAGGCCCTACAGAGGTAATCTAGCATAACAGTACTGTAACACATGTTAATATCACACTTGAGTCATGGTGTGTGTGTAAAGTACTGTGATCTGGAATTTGCACCATTACATAGGTAGGGATTTTGAACTACTTGTAACCAAATTGTGGTGTGTGTTTGTGCTGTGAACTATAAACATGAATTGTTGCTACTAGCATTGTCACTGCACCCAGGTGGATGGGTGTGGATGTTACACAGAGCAGTTATCATCAGCTGAGGGGATCATAGCATCATTAATATTTACTAGGGTAATGGACCAAGGATCCTTACAGTCCTAACCAAGTTGTTAACCTTACTTATACCATTATCACCCACTGGCCCAGTCAAAGATGGACACAAGCAGAAACCCAGTAGTGAAATGACAGCCCCCCAGCAAAGTGCACAGATTGCATCTGATGATGTCCAGTGACATGCTTTGTTTTCCATAATAACATTGCAGTCTGTTACAAAGGCTTGTTAAAGTGTGGCAGATGTGTGTCCAACCACCATGTTTTATTAATGTGACATACCATGCTAAGCTCCTGTCACCATGTAATCCATGAAACACTTGACTTATGGATATGCAGCATTTCCAATACAGCATAATCAGATATTGCCCAATATGCAAGACAGCAATCACCCCTGAGTAGTCTGGGAGACACAGGCTATAGGGACAGTGATTTCATATGATCCTAGATACTGAACACCTGAATTCCCCTTGTGTTGAGCCTTTCTGTTGTCTGCAATTTCTGCTCCTGCTTGAAAAGGTACATGACAAAATGGCCATTGCACTGACATATTGGCTTGCTGAGGGAATAGTGCATGGAGGTTATAACTACTCCAAGTCCAGGTGATAGTTCCCTCATTTATGACATGAATAAGATATAATCAAATTCTTAACATCAAGGAGACATGTTGATTGGAAGTAAGGTAGGTGCAAACGTGTGTACGCAGGCCTGTGTGTCCAAGTCTCTCACCCCTGAGTATGTACTCCAGATGTTGCTACTGATGTGCTACATTCCAGTAAAGTTGATCTTAACAATACAAGCAGTGCTACATATATATGCAAAGAGTTTAAGGCCATGATTATGGCAACAATCAGTTCTTCATGAAGACACTCTAGTAAGATGTTGCAATTAGTAAGAGCTACTGTGACTGCTCCTAATTTGCAGGCATCAGCACACCTTGTCAGCCACAGCCATTCACTTTGTGCATCTATGTTGGATAAATGCATTCCAAACAATAGAGGAGCCAGGAGTGAGTCCTGTGGAACACCACTGGTTACAGCTCTGCTACTGGAGGTGGCTTCACCTATTCTCACTGCATCATTTCTATCAGTGAGCCCCTTTGTGTCCACAGTAATGATATTACTGTTGATGCCTAGGTGGGTGAGTTTGTTAATGATGCCTGAATGGGGTATAGTGTCACATGGCTTGGCTAACTCCAGATGCTGGTATGCACAGATGTCCCCTCAGCCATCTCCTTGGTGACTGTCTCATACATGTCCACCAGGGTTAACAGGCATGGTCTCACTTTGACGAATCCAGACTGCATATGGTAAATTGTCTGTACATGACATATATCTTTGATGAAATGGTGCATGATGATTTGACCCATGGGCCTACAGATATGTCCACTCAGGCCTATACCTCTATAGTTTTTATGGTCAGTGGATGCACCACCTCTGTGCAAGGGAGTAACAGTAGCAGTAGGTAACAGTATCCATTTTACAGTCAGCTGAGGCACAGACAGTAGTTATCCTATGATTGTCAGGAGTTCCTAATGGTGTCAGTAATCCTTTTGGTTCCCATGTAGGCCGAAGCCTGGGATGTTACCAGGTCCAATTAATACTGTGTGTTCCTCCTTAGTGAGGCCATTTATGATATGCTCTTTACATATAGAAGGTATGCGACAGGTTATAGGGATGTTATGTGCTATGCGTGCTGGAGATAGGTGAGTTACATTGTCACAGGATCTGTAGAACAACAGATTAGTTATCTGTACAGGCTCATTACATGTGGTATCATTATATATGAGTGCAGTAACAAACTGGCCCTTTCTGTTTAGGTTACACATGAAACTACACAATGCCTTGGGGTTGTCCTTTTCTGGAAGAGGCTCATTTTGTAACATACTTTCTGTTGCAGGATATCACAACAACACTATTTGCTTGTGTAAGCTGAGGAGGGAGTGCTTCCATTTTAAGGGGTGATCACAATCTCTTACTGTTACACTGTAATGTCCACCTATTATTGTAATGCCTGCTAATGGCAGTTGTTGCACAGACAGGTGTCCTCTACCATGAGAGGCTGGTTATGCTCCTGTGAGGTAGACAAGAGTGTATGCAGGTGGGCAGGTGATGCATACAGCATTGGTGTACACCTTGGCGTAGTTGCCTGTTCCATATGATGTTGGAGGTGCAGTCAATCTATGTATACCATCCTATAGCAGTTTATAATCTGCTTTATTGAAGTGCATTACTGTATTTGCTGGAAGGGGGTGGGGGACAAGTGTGATACTTACAATTACTGAGACCGATTTGTGGTCAGATATCTCCAGGGAGGAAAACACTGTGACAGATTCTGCTGTATGTTCCAACAACCAGCACTGCAGTCTACTGTGTTGTGTCCCCAGCAGGCAAAATCCCACTAATACTGTATATCATATGGCCGCTGCCAGACAAGTAACAGTGTGCTATTATAACAACTGTATGAGGAGAGTCCAACAATACCAGTGTGCCACAATAACAGAAAACAATGCAAGCTTGCTGTAGTATATGTTCCCTGTAGGCATCATACTTCCCAACTATACAGATGTTTGCAGAATGTCAGGAAGCTTGCCTCATAGCTGTACTCATTTTCACACAAACTTGTGGATCTCTGACAAATATTTAGACACTGTCACTGAGTTTGGTCCTTTGTCCCCCCATACATTATGGCTTTGTCTTGGTGTCATGCTGTACATGGTTGACAGGTTTGTTAGGCATAGCCATCAACCAAATAGGGACATATATCAACAGAAACAGGGACATAGCTAGAGTACATCAGAGACAGTCAGGGACACTTTTACAATGTTTGAACTATGTATATGGGACAGTAAATGAATGAGGGGGGTTTAATTACAGTACATCGTTTGACATTACAGGGCTGCACACCCTTACTCATAGTCACTATGTATTATGTATAATCTATTAGCTATCCTACAATGTCCAACTGTTGTGGGAGGGATGGACATGGGAAGAGCTGAGATGTGTTCAAACATCAAGGACAGTTGAGAGGTTTGCCTGTAGGTGACGGATAGAAGAGTATTACAGACACATCATTACCATAGATCTAATACAGGCTTACTGTTGTAATCTCTATTCCCCATACTGCCAACCTCATATCCACATCCTGCTGGAGTGCAATACTCCTTTTATGACCTGTGTTCCTGGTACACTTTTATAAATCCGCTCTCCATGTGAGTTACGTGTCATATAGAGCTGTTCCACATAAGCAGCAGCTTGCCATTTTAAAATATTGCTCATTAGCAGGTAAGTGCCTCTGCATTAATCTGTGGCTTAGAATTGCTTCTTGCAGCTAAAACAGCTGACTTGTACTATCACTGGCCATTGACATGCCACCCCAGTGCAATATATATGGCTGGCATGTAGACCTGGCCACCTTTCTTAGTTGTTAAAATGGACATTACTGAGGTGTAGGGAGTACAACATCTCAGAGGGTAGGTACCATAACTGTAAACTGTAGAGATATATGGGGTATGTTCACAGTTTTGCCTCATATGTGTGGTCAGTGTCCCATGACATAGTGGTCGTCTGGTAGTTCACTGGCAAACATTGTGGATTGAGGTCAGTAAGGGGAGAGGCACACTTGGGTGTCAGATGGCATACCCATCAGAATACGCATGCTAATGCAATAGCTGTTATTCTATCAACCTACTGTTTCTGTAGGGGCAAACTGTTACACATGTCCCTATCTGTGGGCCTTAGCCCCTCCCCCATAACATATGACTGTGTCTGGATCTTTTGTTCTAGGGTTTGGGAGGTATGGAAGGTATATAGCAGCTACCTTTATATACAGCTGGGTATGCTACAGCTGCAACCTAGCACACATTGGGGGTAGTGTGGACACCTTTGAGTACAGCAAGCTGTACCTGTAACTCTGGCAGCTGGGGCAGCCCTGTCATTATGGCAGAGCCAAGGTATGGATACCCTGTACAGTTCAATGAAGGCATGTGTGTAGAGTATGTCTGTTATGCAAGGGTGCCAATGACAGAGTAGTAGGCAAAATATAGTTAGAATATATGGATATGTGTAGTGTGTTCCTACCAGCAGGCCTCTGACTTGCAAAACTGGGTAGCAGTTCATTAACTAGCAGTTTCCTGTGCAGAATAGGATTGCATGCCTCAGTCATTACTTGCTGTCTTCACAAAAATGTAATTGGACTGGTAGACAAAACTGGATTTGAACCCAGGACTGTGTATGGCAAAATGTACTGCATAGTAAGCATTTAACAGACTGTGCCACTGAATCATTGCAAAAAGCATGAATATTTGCAAGATATATGTGCAGATATACTGGCTGTGTGAAACATTTCTACATCCATCAGTATGTGCATGGCTTTAAACAGCTGTATTTCTGCACCAGGGTCCCAGTTGTAAATTTACTTTGACATTGCTGCCTTCGCAGGTATCTTTCCACAAATTGCTGATAACAAGGCACATATACCTGCTATCACAGTCCTGACTTACATCCATTATTATGTCTTTGGCTGTCTACTGCTGTATTATTGCAGCAGAGTCCGGGGTACACTCTGTATTTCCCATTAGTGTTTATTGCAGTTACATGCTTAATGACTGCAAGTGGCAATCAGAATGTTTTGCTGGAAACAAAAAAACAAGGATGTTTTATATGCCAGGTGCAAGTCACCTCTTAGCAGTCTGTAGAATATTAAGTGACAAGGCTTATCGTAGGACATATTTTTTAGACCATCTTTCCTTTTAATAAGGTGTCTGTGGGCATTCCAGCTGTTGCATGTGTCTGGACAGATCCATGCCAAAGGGAGTATTTTACTCAATGACTGGCCTAATGAAGGTTGAGTAAAGGGGAGAATGACTTCTCTAGCTCTTGTTACAATCCTTTGTTTATAAGCTGAAATATATAGAAAGACTTTCTTATGACACAGGATATGTTTGTTGAAAGTTAGTTTACTGTCCACATAAGCTCCCAAATTCTGAACATGTTGGTCAGTGTTTAAGGGTGCATTTTCTATGTGGTTGGTCACCAAGATAGACAACTCCCAAAGGAAGTTATTTGTTTTTGACAAACCTTCCTGCAGGATGGCAAAGTAATTTGTAGACTCAATAACTGCACCCAGCATGCAGTCATCTACAACTTCAGAAAGCCAGGGATCTTTAGTATTGGCTTTACTTCAGAAAAGTAGATTCCAAATAGGAGCGGTTCCAGCATCAAACCTTGGGAGATTCCACTGGTGACTGGTCTCTTTGTGGAGGTAGTTTCCACTATTTTGATCTCCTGTAATCCAGTAGGTGATGTAGGTGTTTATTCTCAATTTGTTTAGCTTTTCTATTCTGCTCACGAGGGATATTTTGCAAAAATCTTGGCCAGGTTGTCGTATGAGCTGCATACCACTTTCTGTTCATCTTTTGCTTTGTTGACCTTTTCAAAGAAGTCCATAACATTGAGTAATCTTAACCTGACCTTGATGAGCCCAAACTTAGATCGGTATATTGTTTAGAGGTTCCCTGTGTCCTTATTGATTAGCTTCTTGATAAGTCTTGCCATTGTTTTGCATATGAGGCTAGTCAGACTTATGGGTTGGTAATTGCAAGGGTATGTGGAAGGTCCCAACTTATGCAGGTAAAAAACTGTAGCTGTTCTCTATTCACTTCATCCAAAACCTCTAAAGATGCTAAGGTTGAATAGTGTTGTTTGGTGTGGAGGTGGTTGCTAACTTATGCTGTATAAGATGCATACAAGAATGCTGTCAGGACCCATTGATGCCGTAGTTTTAGGTTTTGAAGGCATGTTCAGGACTTGGTCTGTCTAGTAGTTGGAGGCAAGTTGGTATCAAATATATCATGAGAGTTAAATATAGGGGGAGAGAAGGGTTAAGTCTGACCTGAATGTATTTGCTATATCTTCAGCCTTAGTGTAGGTAGCATTTTTCAGAATCAGTTCAGTTCAGTGCATTGCTGTGTTGTGCTTCTGAGATTATATATATAACTAATCAAGGCCATTGAATTTCTCTGGACTGGGTAGCTATCCTAGCCTCAAACTGTTCCTTGGTGGATCTTGAGACCTTAAAGGGAACAGACTCATAAAAAGAGGACTCACTCAAAAGGCAAAACATTTTTCACATCTTTCAACATACTTTACCCACAAAACTTCTCAAGAAGATGAGCATAATTTTGCCCAAGGCCTGCTTGTGTTAATCAAATTCTTCAGCCTTTCAAAAGACAGACATCCCATTTTACTCAGATGAGGGGGTTCTTTCTGAATTAGATATTGAGGACCTAGTCTAAATCGCCAAATTATCCTCCCATACTTTTTGAGATTCTGAATCAGAATATACTCTTTCTTTAGACTAACCCATGATGAAATCAATTTTGGAGATACGATTTAGAAATTAAGGAATATTTTAAATGGGTGAGTAGGGTAATGTCAAAATCACAGAAGTGATATTATACATAATTAGGTATGGATTACACTAAACCAGCAACCTTTCCTCCAGTTTTGGGGTCATGAATGATGCATTTCCTTCTGCATCTCTTTACCTGAATTCCTAATCCCCTGCCCTTAAGATACCTGAAAGATTTTACAGACTGCCAGAAACACATAAGTTCCTTTACAGAAACCCTGTTGAGGACCCTGCTATTACTTCTCTGACAGAACTTCTAAGGCCTCTTCTGTTTTTAGTCTTGTCCAAAATGGCAAATATAGTCATTCCTTTGAAATACTTTGAAAGAAGATCTTTACATCCTACAGTCTGTCTTTTAGAGCTATTAGTCACCAGACTCACATATCCAACTATCTTTTATGTTTTGTTAACATGCAGCAAACCTTAGCATAACTTCCAAACTCTGACACTAAATCTTCTAATTTAGAAATGCTAAATTTATTTATTTATTTATTAACATTTGTTGACTGGGAAAAGTCCACTGGGTCAGAGACCTGTTTTCAGTGGAGGCCTGGGGAGAAAAGCTCCACAAGCAAAATACAAAGGAACTTAATAATTAAACACAATGTGACAATGTTACTGATATAACAGGAAGAAAAAAACATAGACTATATACACACTGAAGATGTGACAGGTGAAAAATAAAACAATAATTTCACAACTGAATAGTAGTAGTGTTACATAATTTCCTTCTTTGGTGAAATTCCAGTCTCCTATATAGTAAGAATACACTAATAAATGTGAAGACTGGGTTTTTGCAAAGATTTTGTCATTGTACTATTTGGGAAAGTATATTGTTTAAGGAGGTTTGTTTTTAAGGTAGGTGCAGGATGGATTGTCTAGATAATGTGTTTTTAGGGCTGCCTTAAAAGTTTTTGGGTGATTGGTTTGGGTTATTTCAGGTGGAAGGTTATTCTATAGCTTAGCTATAGTATGGGAGAATAGGCATTGTCCTGTTCTTTTGTTGGCTTTGGTTACTGTGAGCATCAGTTTACAGGAGGATCGTAGGGTTCTAGTGGGGGTGTATGTTTGTAGGATTGAGTTAACGGCAGGGCAGTCATTTGGTTTAGAAATTAGTTTGTGGGCTAAGGTTAGTTGGGTGTGTTGTAGATGGTGAGAAAACTCTAGCCATCTTAGTTCAATGATGGCATGGCAGTGATGAGAGCGGTAAGGTTTTCGTGAGGTGAATTTGGCTATTTTGTTATAACATGATTGTAATTTGTTACTAAGGGCTGTGTGTAGGTTAGTGAAAATGACACTACCATATAAAAGGGAGAGGATGAGTAAGGTATTGGCTAGTTTTATTTTGATATATTTATCCAGGTAGAGTTTGTGATGGTATAGTTTGCCTAGTTTGAAATGGGTTTTCTTGATTGTGGTTAGGAAGTGTTATTCATATGTGAGTTTATCATCTATTGTTATACCTAGCAATTTGGCTGCTTTCACTAGTTCAATTTCTGTGCCCTCTTTAGCCAGTATTTTAAAGTCAATGTTGGGTGGTTTTGTTGAGAAAAGTAAAAGTTTTTTTTTGGGGGGGGTGGGGGTTAGCATCAGTTGTGCATTAATAAGCCTTGATTCGATAGAGGTAAAAACCTGTTCTGTAAGTGTGAGGAGGTCTGAGAACAATTTAGAGGTGGATATAAGTGTTGAATCATTGACGTATTGGATGATGTTCTGGATTAGAGGGGCTTTATGCAGGTCATTGATGAAGACATTGAATAGTAGTGGACCTAAAATGGATCCCTGTGGTACTCCTATATTGTTAGGTCGGTACTGAGATTGTGCATTGAACCATTTTACAGATTGTTCCCTGTTCTGTAGGCAGGAGGTAAACCAGCTGAGGGATTTTGGGGAGCAACTTAGTGTTGATAGTTGGTTTACTAGCTTAGCATGTGACACTGTGTTGAAGGCCTTAAATAGGTCTAGAAGGATTACTGAGGTCGGATGGCCTGCATTCAAGGATTTGTTGACAAATTCAGTGAAAGATAATAGGGCAGTAGTGGCGCTATGCCCTGGCCAGAAACCATGTTGGGTAAGGGATAGAAGAGCATTATTTGAGAAGTGTTTAAGTAGTTGTGAGTGAAGACGTTTTTCCAAGATTTGAGATAGAGGGGAGAGAATAGAGATAGGGCAGTAGTTGGAAAGATCATGGGAGTTACCCCCCTTTGTGTAGTGGAATAATGATGGATCTTTTCCATAAGAGAGGATTAGCAAAGAGCAAAAAGTAGCACCACAACCACCCAAAGGTCTTGTTGAAGAAGACAAATTGTAAATGAACAAAAACTTAACAAAACCACCAAGGCTTCCAATGCGATAAAAATCCAATTTATTGCATAAGACAGGCGTTTTCATGTAGACACTATACGCTTCTTCAGATCTTTAAAACAAAGCCCCAGTACATAACATTTTATAGCAGCAAAATCACAGTCCAAGTATCAATTAAATAATTAAACAATTAAATAATAGAACAACTGACATCAATTACCCTCCATATAAAAGGCTAAAACCATTTACTTAAAGCGCTGTGCATCCAACTCTGGTTTAATACAAATGCTACTGTTCAAGCCAGGATAGATGTGTGCTTGTAGCTTAAAATTCCATTTCACTTCCATGTGTTCAATAAAATTATTATTATCAGCACCTCTGTTATTCATAGCAACAATTTGTAAAACCCTAAAACTAAATGTATGAAGTGAAAATTCTGCTATGTACTTGGCTAGAGTATTGCATAAATTCCTATGCTTAATATCATATAAATGGTGGTACACTCTATCCCTAAGACATTTTGTGGTTTTGCTAACATAAAAACAGTTGCACCCATCAGATGTAGCCAGGTAAATGAGGTTAGTAGTATTGCAGGAGGCACGGAATCTCGGTTCAAATTCATAACAGAGAGTTGGATGCTTAAACTTTTGAACTTGTGTCATACTACTGCACATCTTACAGTTTTTACAGGGGAAAGTACCAAGTTCTCCCTCTTGAGTTAAAGTGCAAGTTCTATTACCACATAATATCTGATTCATATTCTGATTGTTCTTATATATAAACTTAGGCTGTTCTCCAACCAGTTTCATAGTATCCCTATGGAACTCATTTAGTATCTAGATATACTACAGATAATAAGAGGGTACATGAAATTATTAATAGAAATTGGCATTTTCTTATGGCGGACAGGGATACTATGAAATTCTTCCTGTTTCTCTCTACTCTGGGGACTCACTCCATCCTGTTGTGATGTAACCTGTGCTAGGCCTTCACCAAATCCTTCACTTCGCAGGTACTCCATAACTTCAACTTCTATATTTTTAACTTCTGCTTTATTAATCTTCTTTTCTACATTCAGTCTTTGTAATGTTATTTTTTTATTGCGAAATGTTCTTAGTACCTGTGAGAATTGCTGCATGCCGTCCTAGGGTCTGGTTCCTCAGCACCTGTGAGAATAGCATGCTTGTCCTAGGGTGTGGTTATTCACTACCTGTGGAAATTGCTCTATGTTGCCCTAGGGTCTAGTTGTTCAGTACCTGTGAGAATAGTATGCTGTTGTAGGGTCTGTTTCTTTAGTACCTGTGAAAATAGCATGCTTCTCCTAGTGTCTGGTTATTCAGTGACTGTGGGAATTGCTCTATGTTGTCCTAAGGTCTGGTTCTCCAGTACCTGTGAGAATAGCATGCTACCTTAGGGTCTGGTTCTTTAGTACCTGTGAAAATTGCTCTGTGTTGTCTTGGGGTCAGGCTCTATAGTACCTGTGAGAATAGCATGCTGTCCTATGGTCTGGTTCTTCAGTACCTGTGAGAATAGCATGCTGTCCTATTGTCTGGTTCTTCAGTACCTGTGAGAATTGCTCTGTGTTGTCTTGGGGTCTGGTTCTTCAGTACCTGTGAGAATAGCATGCTGTCCTAGGGTCTGGTTCTTCAGTACCTGTGAGAATTGCTCTATGTTGCCTTAGGGTCTGGTTCTTCAGTACCTGTGAGGATAGCATGCTGTCCTAGGGTCTGGTTCTTCAGTACCTGTGAGAATAGCATGTTGTCCTATGGTCTTGTTCTTCAGTACCAGTGAGAATAGCATGCTGTCCTAGGGTCTGGTTCTTCAGTACCTGTGAGAGTTGCTCCATGATGTCGTAGAGTACACACACGTCTGCAAAGTGACACCTTTCAGTCACTTGCACTTGTCTGTCTTTGGTTACCCTCATTTCTTCTTTGTCTCAAATTAAACTATTTTTGAAAGGGGGTTTGGATATTAGGCCAAATGGAAGTGCCACCTCCTTGAGATCTTAATTTTGTTTTGGAAAAGTTAGTCATGTCACTTTTTCATCCTGTAGAAAGTGCTTAAATAAACTTACCTGGATAAGACTAAGGATTGTAGAAAGTCTAAATGACTTTGTCTAGCTTTTGGTGGCAAAAACAAATTGACATGGCAAAAACAAATGACAGTCATTTTCTAAACAAACCATTTCTTAGTTTCTCAGGCTATCAAATTGTGTTAAAATTACCATGGAAAAAGCTCATCATAAAAAGTCATGGCTCACTGTACTAGATCAGTGGCTACTTTAATGGCTTTCTGGAATGGAATGGAATGGAATCTAGGTCTTTCCAAAAGGTTACTACATAGACTTCTGTGTAGAATTTACTGGGGACTAATAACTTCTTTCAACCTTCAGAGCTAGAGCTGGATTTGCAAAAGCTATCCTTCATGGGCTTCTTGACTCCGATCCTTTCCCCTCCTGACCTTCTTCCTAAGCTACAGTAATCATCTCAGATAGTTAAGCTACTGCAATAGTTATCTAATGAAGAGCATAGTACAGTTATATAAGTTAACTTATAACACTAGATGTTTATTTATATCAGAGGCCCCATGGACTATGATGTTTGCAGATGACATTGTGATCTGTAGTGAGAGTAGGAATCAGGTTGAGGAGACTATGGAGAGGTGGAGATATGCTCTAGAAAGCAGAAGAATGAAGGTCAGCAGGGCTAAGACAGAATATATGTGTGTAAATGAGAGGGAGGGTAGAGGAATGGTGAGGATACAGGGAGTAGAGTTGGTAAAGGTGGACGAGTTTAAGTACTTGGGATCAACAGTTCAGAGTAATGGTGAATGTGGAAGAGAGGTGAAGAAGAGAGTACAGGCAGGGTGGAATGGGTGGAGAAGAGTGTCAGGAGTGATTTGTGACAGACGGGTACCAGTAAGAGTGAAAGGGAAGGTCTACAAGAGGGTAGTGAGACCAGCTAATTTATATGGATTGGAGACAGTGGCATTAACAAAAAGGCAGGAGTCAGAGCTAGATGTGGCAGAGTTAACAATGTTAAGATTTGCACTCGGTGTGGCTAGGATGGATGGGATTAGAAATCAGTATATTAGAGGGTCAGCTAATGTTGGACAGTTTGGAGACAAAGCAAGAGAGACGAGATTGCATTGGTTTGGACATGTGCTGAGGAGGGATGATGGGTATATTGGGAAAAAGATGCTAAGGATGGAGCTGCCAGGTAAGAGGAAAAGAGGCTAGCCTAAGATAAGGTTTATGGATGTGGTGAGAGAGGACATGCAGGCTGTTGGTGTTACAGAGCAAGATGCAGAGGATAGGAAGAAATGGAAAGAAATGATCCGATGTGGCGACCCCTAACGGGAAAAGCCGAAAGATGATGATGATGAAGTTTATTTATATCACTGTCTCAGAATTAGTAGACTCCCACCTTTAACATTTTCTTCCTGCTCTTTCCTTTGTTAGGGTGGGGTATTTATTTTACCTTGTCATCCTGACTTGACAATATCTGCTGTTTTTGGTATAATTAGTAGAAAACTAAAAAATGATTTATTCATGCCCATACTTCTGTCTTATACTAGCATGTACTGTAGTCCTAAGAAGGATATGTAGTGCATGAAGAAGGAGCCCCTATCTTTGTAGACTAGTCAGATGTCTGATCCATGAAAGGATAGATGCCATAGAGTAACAGCTACTGCATCAGACTTCTATTCAAACATTTACTGTTATAGCAAGTGAACTTACACAACTGTACTTTACTTTTATATATTCTTTTTTATAGTGCCCTAAATACTTAACTGATGTATTTCCTCTTTTGTAGATGAATTTACAATACCCTGAGAAGAAGGAATTAATGTTTTTATCTGATTTTAATATGTGCCTGTATCAACAGATTTTTCCTAAATTCTAAATCTTTTGGTACCATAAACATAAACAAAGCACAAACCAATCCCTGAATTAGTGACAGGTGGTTTATAAACTGACAATCTTTCAAGTGGATAAGAATCACAATAGGTTATCCTTGGGAGAATATGTCTGTAGCACAGTTCCTGCTGGAAAAGCAGTGGGACAGTTGTTTTGAAAAAGTTTTATAATAATTTTCTTTACCTACCCCCCCCCCACCAGAACTTTGTCAGATAGCTCCAATCCAGACCTCCAACTGCCTATCTGTTGTGGTTACACAGGAACTGGACATTGTTGAACTGGTAGAGAGGCCTACAGCCCCTTCATTCCTGCTTAGGAATCATAGTCGTCCCTTCTGTTTTCCAGTAAGAGTCTGGTGGTACAAAGCAGTCAGTTTCCTGATCCCTAAGGAGGTCTACTCTTTCATAATTGGAAACAGCCGTCTCCACCTCAGTAGTTCCTCTAATACTGCTATATCTGTGCCCTGAAGCCTCTACCTACCATATTCCCCATGGCTTTAATGGTGGTAACTACCATGACAGCTGGATGACTTAAATTCCACGGGGGGGGGGGTAACCCCTATTGTTCTTGAAATGTGTAACACATCTGTTGACCTAAAGTGACCTCCCTTCCCTGGGATGAGGAAGCCAACAATGGCTGCTCACTGACAACCAGACCAAGCCACTACTCAAACTCAAATGCAGCATTATCAGGATTTTACATTTCCTCAACACAGATCTGACTATTTCTCAACACTATTACTAGAAGATCAAAAAAAAATTGACTTAAGGATGTTGCTGGTTATATTATATGTATGGTAGCTACTTGTCTAATTAATGAGCTTTTTATCAAACACACACACACACACACACACACACACACACACACACACACACACACACACACACACACACACACACACACACACACACACACACACACTCAAACAGAAAATCTACACATTATTTTTGTCTGGAATATGTCTGAAACACCTCTTATATAGTGAGTTGCATTCCCTACTGTTAAATAATAAAATCAACTTCATTACCACTATTATTTGGAGAAAAGCAAGTACTATTTTTATTAAAAAATAAATATCTGCCTTGTATGTTTGATGTTCAGTAATTACACTTGGAAGTATTAAAGCAAGATGAACAGTAAATAGGAAGCAGAAACTGTAACTGAAAACCCTACCTACTTATGAATGGGTTCATTCAGCCATTACAGATATGACTTTCATAGCTAGATCCATCCTTTCATAAAAATGAATAAATAAAAAATAACAATAAAATTCTAAAAATGTTTACTTTAAATAGAATAAACTGTCTGACCAGTCTCATGGTGTACTTATTCTAAATGAATATGTTTACAACTCCTCCTTTGTTTTTTTGCACCCAGTTTGTGGTCTGAATCTATGGAAGCGGTGCTTACCGTGAACACTAATCCATGCTATCTATTTTGGAGAAGGTTCCCCTGCACCCTAGTGGCAGGACTGTGCAGTTAGAACTTGTCTGATTGAAGACAGCTGGAACAGGGCTCAGTTTTGAGCTTTATTACTGGTTAATTGGGCAATTTGTTTAAATCAGTTTGCTCATTTTCTATTGTTATATACAAAATTGCATTTTATTCATCTGATTTTATTGTATTTGTGTTTCTTCCTACTTTATAACTTTATTTTGCCTTTGCTGCTTGTTCTTAAAAGTACTTAATTGCATGTATTCTGCTGCATTTATTATTGCTCGTTAGTAGCCTGATTAAATTGTAACTGTTATTCTAAGCCTTTCGTTGAAGCACTTTGGCTTCAGACCAGTTGTTTTACATTTAGAAGGTTTGTGGTCTGCACTGTTGTGGCATGACAGGTAGCTTAACATCCTTCTAAGATGGGAGTTGCTGATTGAAGGCTTAATGTCTGTTATTCTAAAAGTGCACTAGTTCTAGTTTAAGCACTTGGGCTTTGGGCCAGTTATTTTACATTACGATGGTGTGGTCTGCACTCTTGTGGGAGGAGAGGGTAGATTCTGCCCTTCTCAGTTGGGAGTTTCTGGTTAAAGGCTTATTGTGCCTGCTTATTTGGACTGTTTCTTTATGAAATTGGTACACCTTGTTTATTGTAGCATAGACTAAATTCAGACCTGCTGAATCTAGCTTTGTTTGTATAACTTGAGCACTAATCCAGACCATTTTTTTGGAGAAGGTTCCCCTGCACCCTAGTGGCAGGAGTGTGCAGTTAGAACTTGTGTGATCGAACACTGCTGGAATGGGGCTCAGTTTTTAGCTTTTTACTGGTTAATTGGTTAATTTATTTAAATCAGTTTGCTCATTTGCTACTGTTATATTAAAAAGAAAAAAAAATACACTTTATGCATCGCCGCTTGGCTAGGGTTAAATTATTCCTGGCACCATAAAGTCTGCTCTTCAAATTTTCCCCTACAACTAGCCAGTTTTTTTAGTTTTAGCACTCAAATCTGTTTCTTTGAGCTCAGCACATGTTCAGAACTTGTTGTAAGCACTAAATAAGCTACAAATTACTACAGCACTCAACTTTCCTCACTTGTCTAGAGGAAAACCATTTTTAGTTTTTTAGTACTTAATAAATAAGCAGCTATCCTGGCATGTCTAAGAGTCAGCTCCCGGTGTTTTCTCCTGTCTACCTGCTGAATCTGGGCATCTTGGGCTTTTTATCAAACACACACACACACACACACACACACACACACACACACACACACACACACACACACACACATACAAATACACACTCTCTCTAACAGAAAATGTACTCATTATTTTTGTCTGGAATATGTCTGAAACACCTCTTATGTAGTGAGTTGCATTCCAACACTACTGTTAAATAATAAAATCAACTTCATTACCACTATTATTTGAAGAAAAGCAAGTACTATTTTTATTAAAAAATAAATATCTGCCTTGTAAGTTTGATGTTCAGTGATTACACTTGGAAGTATAAAAGCAAGATGAACAGTAAATAGGAAGCAGAAGCTGTAACTGAAAACCCTGCCTAGTTATGAATGGGTTCATTCAGCCATTACAGATATGAATTTCATAGCTAGGTCATTCCTTTCATAAAAATGAATAAATAAAAAATAACAATAAAATACTAAAAATGTTTACTTTAAATAGAATAAACTGTCTGACCAGTCTCATGGTGTACTTATTCTAAATGAATATGTTTACAACTCCTCCTTTGTTTTTTGCACCCAGTTTGAGGTCTGATTCTATGGAAGGGGTGCTTACCGTGAACACTAATCCACACTATCTTTTTGGAGAAGGTTCCCCTGCACCCTAGTGGGAGGACTGTGCGGTTAGAACTTGTCTGATTGAAGACTGCTGGAACAGGGCTCAGTTCTGAGCTTTATTACTGGTTAATTGCAATTTGTTTAAATCAGTTTGCTCGTTTTCTATTGTTATATAGAAAATTGCATTTTATTCATCTGATTTTACTGCATTTGTGTTTCTTCCTACTTTATAACTTTATTTTGCCTTTGCTGCTTGTTCTTAAAAGTACTTAATTGCATTTATTCTGCTGCTTTTATTACTGCCTGTTAGTTGCCTGATTAAATTGTAACGTTATTCTAAGCCTTTGGTTGAAGCACTTTGGCTTCAGACCAGTTGTTTTACATTTAGAAGGTTTGTGGTCTGCACTGTTGTGGCAGGACAGGTAGCTTACATCCTTCTAAGATGGGAGTTGCTGATTGAAGGCTTAATGTCTGTTATTCTAAAAGTGCATTAGTTCTGGTTTAAGCACTTGGGCTTTGGGCCAGTTATTTTACATTAAGATGGTGTTGTATGCACTCTTGTGGTAGGAGAGGGTAGATTCTGCCATGCTCAGTTGGGAATTTCTGGTTAAAGACTTATTGTGCCTGCTTATTTGAAATGTTTCTTTCTGAAATTGGTACACCTTGTTTGTAGTAGCATATACTAAATTCATACCTGCTGAATCTAGCTTTGTTTGTATAATTGAGCACTAATCCAGACCATCTTTTTTTGGAGAAGGTTCCCCTGCACCCTAGTGGCAGGAGTGTGCAGTTAGAACTTGTGTGATCGAAGACTGCTGGAACGGGGCTCAGTTTTTAGCTTTTTATTGGTTAATTGTTTAATTTGTTTAAATCAGTTTGCTCATTTGCTACTGTTGTATTAAAAAGAAAAAAAATAAACTTTATGCATCACCGCTTAGCTAGGGTTAAACTATTCCTGGCACCATAAAGTCTGCTCTTCAAATTTTCCCTTACGACTAGCCAGTTTTTTAGTTTTAGCACTCAAATTTGTTTCTTTGAGCTCAGCACATGTTCAGAACTTGGTGTAAGCACTAAATAATCTACAAATTACTACACCACTCCACTTTCCTCACTTGTCTAGAGGAAAAACGCTTTTAGTTTTTTAGTACTTAATAAATAAGCAGCTATTCTGGCATGTCTAAGAGTCAGCTCCCAGTGTTTTTTCCTGTCTACCTGATGAATCTGGGCATCTTGGGGCAATACAACAATTGCGTCATGTACACAGACAACCCTCTCCTCCTACCACCCAACACTACAACCTGTGAGAGATGCACTTATATAGCCAAACTGAAAGCAAAGCTCTCTAAACCCAAGACTGGACTAGACAGTCAAGAGGAAAAGGTAAACACTTGCACCACACCACACTCATCACATAGTCCCTCAAAACCTACACCACCAAAACACATACATAGAAACACAAAACACACACCTACATTTGCAGAGGGTCTCAATAAAAATTTGCTCAAGCAACAGAGACCTCCAAAGCAGAAGCACAGGCAACCTCCACACATAGCCCACAAACTCAATGTGCCACTCAACCACAACTCATAAGGCATAACAACGTACCCAACACTCTAGTCATAGGTGACTCTATAGTCAGGCACACTGATGTTCCACTCACCAGGCTAAACAAGGGGAAAGTTACTGTCAGTTGCCTGTCTGGTACCAGGATCCACCACATAATGCACACACTCAAGTCACTCCACAACAAGTACAGATATGACTTGTCATTGTCCATGTTGGTGTGAATGACCTGAGATGTACCTCCCTGGACTACATGAAAAGAGACATGGAGGAGCACTCCAATCTTGTAGCCCAGGCAGGTATGGCCATAGCCCTAAATAGTATCATGTCATCACCCAGAATGATACCACAGTACAAGGACAAAATGATTGACTTCAACAATTGGCTAAGCTTCTGGTGTCATTCTAAGGGGATCCGGTATTTGTCTGCCTGGGATGACATGATCAACATCACATGATGCTTTGCCAGAGATGGCCTGCACCTGTTGCCCTTGAGATTCTGGATACTGGCTAAGGCTCTTGCCACCCTTATAGTGTCTTTTTTAGGCAAGGTTCAAATGACAAATTTGCCACAGTAACAGGTACAAGCAAGCAAAATCTGAGGGTAATGCTACTCAATGCTAGAAGTCTAAACCTCAAAATGCATTCACTCGAGGCACTCCTTAAAATGGAGAACATCGACATTTGTGCAGTGACAGAGAACTGGTTCAAGGCTCCAGAGAGCACCCCTGCATTACCAGGCTATAATTCACACCACACCTTTCAGCCACCTAACCTGGACTGAGACACTAAAGGAGGAGGCATGTCCATATTCATTAAGGATATCCACACCTCCAGGCTAGTTGCTCAGCATAATGCATCTGAGATTATCCAACTGCAACTAACTCTGGACAAGACTGCAATCAAAATTGTAACTTGCTACAGATCCCCACCATGCCTCAGGATTCCCACTCCTCATTTCTTGATACAATGGAAAATATTAGGGTACAACTCAACACCTTAATAATGGCCAATTCAACTACCCCACCATTAACTGGGAAAACTACTCATGTACCAACTCTTTTGCTCAACGTTTTCTGGAATTCATAATTTCCAACACCTTGGATCAACTTATCCATGCCCCCAACAGGGGCACCAATATCCTAGACCTGGTCATTACCAATATGGGCGACTGGTGCTCCACATCAGTGGTCAGTTTCTCATTGGTCAGATCTGACCACAAGCTAATCATCCTATACATCCACATCCCACTCCCCATTATGAAAACCACAGTAAAAAATTTCTCCAAAGCCAACTTCACTCTTCTTAAGAAAGAAGTGGCAAACTTAACGACACCCATGCAGATGGACAATAGAGGTACAACTGCTGAATCCTACACAAATGCACTTTATAAGCACTTACATGAGTGCACTGTCCCTAACAGAACCAAGATGCTATCCTCCAAGAAAAGGAAGCCAGTCTGGTGGTCCCCTGCCATAAACAAACTATACAACAGAAGAAATTGTTGCAAAAAAAGAGTAAAATCCCATGATTGGAGAAACTCCCTGCTCAGCCTCAGTAAGAAGCTGAGATCCATCATAAAATCCTCCGAAGCTATTTATAAAAACAAAATCACCCCTGATTCTAAAGACAACCACAAAGCATTCTATAGCTATGTCAAGAATCCCAATGGCAACACTCAGATCTGCTCTGAGTTACAGCACAATGGCACTAAATATACAGAACCAACTGATATTGCCAATATCCTGGCAGACAGGTTCAGTGATAACTTTACCACCCTCTCCCCCCCTAATGGGCCCATCTCTATACTGGAAGAATGCAAAGTTTCTGTGATCACAGCTGCACAGGTAAAAACCACACTCTCCAAAGCCAAGAACACAGCATCCATGGGACCTGACAACATCCCAGGCTGCATTCTACACAAACTACAGAATGAACTGCCACCCCACCTAAGCACCATGTTCAATCATAGCCTCACCTCAGGCTGTGTGCACACTGAATAGTGCACAGCGATGGTTATCCCACTCAACAAAGGGGGAGCCACCATGGACCCCGGGAACTACGGCCCCATTAGCCTAATGAGCCTGGTCTGCAAGGCCATGGAACGTATCATCATGGAAATTATAAACAAAGACATTGGTAATCTCAAAACTCTGGACCCCACCCAGTTCAGATATTTAAAAGGTAGATCATGTCTCCTAAACCTGATGGACATCTTTGAAGCAGTTGCCAAAGCCATAGACAAGGGTAAAGTGGTTCACACGGCCTATCTAGATCTCACCAAGGCTTTTGACACCATCCCCCTCTCTGGAATTATACATAAACTCACTAACCTAGGTATAAATCCCTATGTCACAAGATGGGTTGCCAACTGGCTCACTGACAGAACCCACACTGTGAAAGTAGCGACTCCAAATCTGACTTCAAGCCAGTGATAACTGGAGTACTACAGGGTTCATTCCTGGGTCCTCTCCTGCTTGGTATCTACTTTTCCTGAAGTACAGGCTAACACAGAAGGTTTTTGGCTAATGAAGTTTGCAGATGACTGCAAATTAGGAGCCATAATCGAAACTCCTAACGATGTGGATATCATACAAAAGGGCCTCACTGAGACAAATGTCTGATGTCAAAGCCATGGCCTCACGCTCAATGCCAAAAATTGCATTGTCATCCCCTTTGGTAAAAACTCTGTACCCATAAGCTACCACATAGGTGGTAGTCCACTTAACAATGAAAGCATGATAAGAGACCTTGGACACAGGTGGACAGTAGTCTCTCCTTCAATAATCACATCACCACAGTAGTCAGGAAATCCTTCTATGTGGCACACCTCATCACAAAAGGTTTTTATCCAGGAAAAAAGAGGTCATTGTTCACCTCTGCTCATCACTCATTAGACCCATCATATAGTACAATGCCCCTTTTGGTATGTCTTTGGTATGACATCTACAACAACTGGAAAGGCTGCAGAAATACCTCACAAAGCAGATTACTGGCCTCAAACAAATGCCCTATGCAGACCATCTCAGAAAACTCCAGCTTTACTCCATCACATATTGCCTACTCAGAGGCAATCTCTGCCTAACATATATGTCAAACCTAGAGCTGTTGGGCATGCTCCACTTAAAGAAATCCCAATCCCTCCAAGCTACATGCTCTGGGGACCTAAATCTTGTCACCACAATAAACAGAATATGCTGGAGGGATATATTCCTGTCCCAGAGACTTCCCATACGCTGGAACAAACCACCTATCTATATCAAACAAAGCTGCTCATTAGCACTCTTCAAGAAAAATATTGATGATTGGATGGGAAATAGGAAATTCACCCAGGGGAGCTCCTCTGTGGCTCTGCTCAATGGGGGCACAGGAAAATAATTTTCTTGGGTGGAAAAAGCCAGGGTACCTTTTTGGCTAGGCTTATATAGACCCTAGGGCCAATAGGCTAGTACCTACCTATGAATTTATGGCTCTGTGAGTGCACAGACATCAGAATCTTCCAAAGTGAGGAGTGTTTTCAGGGAGTGCAGTTTCTTCTTTAGACTTCTAGCATTAAACAGCAGTACCTTGTGTTTATCTAGAGAGGATTTTGTTATGTCAGGAGGATGGTTATGTTGACACTGCCTAAAAGAGGCACAATAGGGGTGGCTAATGCCTTTGACAGTATCAGAAAGTCTAGGGGAGGCAGGTGCAGACCATCTCTGCCAAAACAGCATGGTCTGTCAACCATGTCTTCCCAAGGTAACATATACTGGATTTCCTTGGACTGATACCAGAGGCTAAGCCAATTGCTAAAGTAAATCATGTTTTGTAGCCAACAGATATTGCCAATATACTGGCCGACAGATTCAGGGCCAACTTTACCCCTCTCCCCCCAAGGGACCAGTCACAATACCATTAGATTGACAGGCACCCAGTATTATTGCTGCGCAGGTTAAAACAGCACTGTCCAAGGCCAAGAACACAGCTTCTATGGGACCTGACAATATCCCTGACTGTGTTCTACATGAACTACAGAGTGAACTGGCACCTCACCTGTGTGCCCTGTTCAATCACAGCCTCACTTCAGGCTTTGTCCGTATCAAATGGCACACCACTACATTCATCCCTGTCCACAAAGGAGGAGCGACTACAGACCCTGGGAACTATCGTCCCATTAGCCTGATGAGTCTGATATGCAAAGCTATGGAACACATCATCATGGACCTAATAAACAAGGATATAGGGAATCTCCAAACTCTAGATCCCACACAGTTTGGTTTTGTGAAGGGTAGATCATGCCTGCTCAACTTGGTCAACTTCTTTGAGTCAGTCACCAGAGCTGTATATGAAGGCAAGGTAGTTCATACAGACTGCCTTGATCTGGCCAAGGCCTTTGATACCATTCTCCACTCAGAAATCATATAAAAACTCACTAAGCTAGGCATAAACCCTTATGTCACTAAGTGGGTTGCAAATTGGCTCACAGGTAGAACCCACAGTGTGAAAGTAGCTGACTCCAAGTGAGACTGCTGACCAGTCACAAGTGGTGTCCCACAGGGTTCGATCCTGGGTCCTCTCCTGTTTGGTATCTACATCTCTGAAGTCCAGGCCAACACGAAGGGACTTTGGCTGACAAGGTTCGCAGACAATTGCAAATTGAAGCTATTATTAACTGACCAAGTGATGCTGACATCCTACAGAAAGGCCTCCCTGAAACCAACGACTGGTGTCAGAACCATGGCCTTAAGCTCAATGCCAAAAAATATGTCCTAATCCCCTTTGGGAAAAATCTGCTTCCCATGAATTACCACATTGATGGTAGTCCACTGAACACAGAAGGCATTATAAGAGATCTGGGAACACATGTTGACTGCAACCTCTCTTTTGACCACCACATTGCCACTGTGGTCAGAAAGTCCTTCTATGTGGCATATCTCATTACTAAGGGTTTTGCATTCAGGAAGAAAGAGGTCATTGTCTCCCCTCTTCTCTTCCCTCATTAGGCCAATTATTGAGTAAAATGCCCCATTTGGCATGTACCTCACTTCACTCCTGCAACACCTGGAGAGGCTGCAAAAGTACCTCACAAACAGGATCCTAGGCCTTAAACATTTGTCCTATATGGACAGACTAAAAAAACTCATACTATTCTCTGTCTCATATCACCTACTTAGAGGCGATCTCTGTTTGTCTTACAAAGCCATGTCTGACCCAGCTAGGTTAGAAATGTTACATCTAAAGAAATCCCAATCCCTCCGCACCACATGTTCCAGAGACCACAACCGCATTACCACAATCAACAGAACATGCCGGAGGGACAGGATCATAACCCAGAGACTGCCCATGCTATGGAATAGACTTCCCATACATGTCAAGCAGAGCACCTCACTGGCCCTCTTCAAGAGAAATCTTGAGTGGATGGGAAATAGAAAATTCACCCCAGGGATCACTCCAGTGGCTCTTCTTGACAGAGGCACTGGGAACTAAGGTGGTCAGGTGGCATGATGCCAGGGTAATTCTATGGGCTAGGCTTGTAAAGGCTCCAGGGCCATTAGCCTGATACACACCTATGAACCTGTGAACCTATGTTTGTATTGTGGCATCATTCTTGGAGATGGTAGAATATACTCATTCTATTTATAATTATCTCCAGCTTTGAAAAACCGCATAGAGATCAAATGCTCTCTTTTCAGTAAAATTAAATATTGTTCATGCTTCAAAGTTAATCTGCCTTGAATTATAACCCTGAAGTAGCAGTGTGTTGAAGATGTAAATTCATATATTTGTGAAATAGGGGATCTTTCCTTCTTACAAAATAAGACAAAATCTGTGTTAATCTTTTCAGTAATCTAGAAGGATGTTCTGCCTTCAACAAATGTTTGACAGTATGTTAGCCTAATTAATGGTCCTGAGGCAGGGAGGTCATTTTTGTTGCTGGTGGCACAAGTTCTAGAATGGACTTGGGCCATTATTATGGCCAACAAGGAGGAGCAGTATGAAGAAGCTGATGGCCAGCTCTTTTATCCTGGAAGGAGTAATTGCAGTGTTCTGATCCTTGAGTGACCTCTGGTGGGAATTAGGAAACTCTCAGATCATTTATTTCAATTACAAGTGACAGTGACAATGTCTTTGGTGTAACTGCACTATATTCATATGAAAGAGGCTGACCAGCCTCCATAAAAATGATAGCTCTTTGGTTCATGCACACCTTTTTCTTACTGGGGCTACAAGTGAGTTAGCATGGAAGTTAATTACCGTAGAAGTTGGTAGCTCTAGGAGATGAAGGGTCACACCTAGATTAACCAGACTGAACAAATAGTAGATCTGAGAGGATGGCAGATGTGAATGCTGCAAAAGTAGCTGCAGGGCTGCATGAGGACAGGAGGTGGAGAGGTAACAAAAGGAAAAGCTGTATGCACTTTCAGTATTAATAGAGTACTGCAGTTGCCTTAAATTTGATATTTTTGTATAGATAGTAGCTATTTTTTTAAATAACATATATAGTGGCACATATTACATGCATCTCTCTGGTTATGGTCTGAAACTGCTAGAACTATATTGAGAAATATTATCTGATTTTTGATCATAATAAACCTGTTATGTGTTCTAGAGTGTTCTAGACATGGCTGTTAATAAATTTACTTTGAGAGAAGAGTGAATATTAACACAGCCAAACATCAAGTCTTAATTTCAGGTTTAGCTGCAGTGTATTCACCATTCAGTTCCTTGCTCCTGACTATGCACTAAGTAATTCCTTTTTACTGATATTGAGCTCCTGTGATCAGGGTATGCACACTTCCTTTCTTGCACATGTCACTGTATTCTTGCAGTAGTATGAAGTGTGCACATTTCTTAAGAATTCCCATTTCTGATGCTCACTGTGTCATGCTTCACTGCTTGTATCTAGAAAACATTGACTTTTAAAGTGTGCCTGTCGTCATTGTATAACTGGTGAAGACTATCCCAGTAGATACGACCACTTTTAGTATATCCGTGAATATGACAATGCCAGGTAAAGAAAATGCTGTTTCTTCAACCAATCTACATAGAGGTTGTAAAATGTGTTGTAAATTTATGTCATTACTTGATAGGATGGCAATGATGGCAGGAGCTGAGAAATGGATCAGGTTGTAGGATTTTACTGCAAGTGCAGGCAGGAATCTAAAAAGATTAAGTTAAGAGAGAAAGTGGCCAGGTTAGAATTAAAACCTCTGTCTTCCAGTAAGTTTTCATAGCCATGTGGCCATGAAACTCTAAAAACTGACAGGTGGTGATATCACCTTCTCTTTAAAGATCAGATTCAAGATTATCCTTCAGAGATTATATGAAGTATAATTAGAGGACCCCGTCAGCATTAATCTTAGACATGAGATAGACAGCTGTCATCATTTACTGATCAATACTTTTGTATTTGACCACAAACTCCTTATGCAGATTTGATCTTTGTGTCTCCAGCAAATGTCACTGTCCCTGACTTCAGACCAAACTTGTTCATGTGATTTAGATTCCCAAGCAAATATTAGGTTAATGTCATTGGTTATTTGGCTTTCAGTGGCTCACAGGTTAATAGACAATCCAAATGCATGGTGCTTTCTCAAGTTCACTGATGTCTGAACTCAGATGTGTAAATTAGCACAATAGGAAATAATTACTGAATTACGAGCCAGCTACCAGTGGAACCTGAAAAGGAACAATGTTTGTAGATTATGTGCATACTGGCATTTATAGTTAAAAACGATGGGTAAACAAAAGGTTTGATGATCTCTTTATCACCTTATCACCAAAAAAAAAAATCACTGAAGAAAAGACCTTCTGCTATCAAGACAGGTGTGATGCCCAGTGTCTATATTCTTCCTCATTCAGACTTCTGTATAGTGATTAATTTCTAGCATTCTTTCTTGTTTAGGGTACAAACCACCCTGATCCCCAACATCACCACAAAATAAATCATTTCACAAATTCTCAAACAAACAGAATGAATCTCTATAAATAGGTAAATAAGACCTAATGGAGGTTATAACCACAGTTTGGTCATCAGGAACCCCATGTAGATATGTGTCATGGTCAAGTAAAAAAATGTTAAACTCTTCTCTTAACCTATAACAAGCTAATGTAAAAAGTAGCTTGCTACAATTGCACTACTGTACACTGGGCATTTCAACATTGCAGAGCCAGTACTGCACTCCAGTACTGATCATACCCCTGTCAGCTTACACATAGGGCAGCTGCAGCTTTACCCTGCCTTAGTTCTGGCTCTGCTTAAGGGGCAGATTTTATCTCCCTATTTCTGGGGGTAGTTAGTCTTCCTCTACATGCAAAATAAAGTGATACCCTCACTTCTTGTAAGGCAAATGTGGATGGATGGATGGATGGATGGATGGATGGATGGATGGATGGATGGATGCCAGTAAATTTATTCAGGTTCTGACTCTCTAAAGCAGGAAAGACATGCCCTATAATGGTGAGCATTGGTGAGGAAATTATGGTCATTAATTGACTCTGCCTTGAAAGAGAATGCTACAGATACAACATTTTGTCTGTCTGCAGAATATAACTAAACTGTAATTTAAATTGTGGTACCTGCTAATGTTTATGGAGCTTAAAGAAATATAATTTTCATTATGCAAATTCTGAAACAAGCAAAAAACAAATCAGCCTCAGTGCTGCATGTGACAGCTTGCAGATGAATAGCACATTAAACATTATGTTTTTAGTTTACATTACAATTTTCTACCTTATCCATTAAACTTTGTAGTTTCTATAAAGATTCTCTAGACATTTATCTCAATTAGAAAACCAGTAACAAAGAGCTGTTTTTGATATTTAGTAGAGCAGTTTTTATAAATGCTACTATAATTTTCTCTTGCCTTGGAATGTTGGTAATCGGGTTAAAAAACAATATGCTAAAAAGAAAATAGAGAAGGGTGTACGTTATTGTTCAGATTTAACTATTTCAAATATACAAGAGTCACAATGTAGATATATGTGTCAGGAATATAAGTATTTAGCGGGGTACTTTAATTGACATATGGTTCTATTATTATTTCATAAAGTATCATAGCAATAATAACAGAAAACTGTTTTGCTTTCTTTAGTTACTTTTGGGAGTACAGTTGGACAGTTGTAAATGATTCCATTAGCATTACATGTGACATTACAGCATTACTAATATTTTGAGCATAGTGTATAACATTATAAATATGGAATGCATTTACTGCACCACTGAAGAAGAGAACTGGCTGTTTCACCATTCTGATATATTTTACACTATGCAAGTCTCTTAAGTTTCTTTCTTTTTAAGCAAGTATACAATTTCATCTGATATAATATATTGCATTATTACTAATATAAATATTCTAGTGACATATTGAATGAATTTAATAATATATTCAGTCTTTCTTTCTGTTTCATATTATATTGGTAAAATATAAGTATTGCCTCATTTACTTCCATAAAGCCCTGCCAGTTTGTACTCTTGATTTCCAATGGCTGCTTCCTGAGATTTTTGCCCATATCAAATTATAACCTAAAGTTTTAAAAAAGTATTCATACTTCTACAGACATGAGGTTTAGTTCAGCACAAAATAGATATTTATACAAGTGGTGTCCATTAGGTTCTGTGTATTAAAATGGATTTTGTAAGTTATAATAAACACAATCCCCAGGATTTACTAATCTTCCGTGTAAGACTAGATTAGTTTTAAATGGAAGCGCCGGTCTAAGAATATGATGGCAGCGTGCCATGCATATTAATGAGGGCGTGCTGCCTCAACTCTAAAGCTTACATGGAGCATGGACAAGTGTAGGGGGCATGTCGGACTGCAGAGCAGTACAAAAATCCACGCCCCTGCAATGACGAAACTCGAGAAATGTCGAGTTACATGAGCGAATCCGCTCACATGTGTACATTGTAACACTACACTCCCCCATATGTTAAACCTCGTACAAATTTAAAAATTAAAAGACATTTTTTTTTGTTTTATTTCCGATATAGCTGCCCGTATTTGCATGTGTTTGCATGGGATTGCCCATTGCTTAGCTACAGTTAGCAGCTTAGACACTGAAGAGAATAATAAGAAAAAATATATGCAAATTAATCAAAATAGCAATAGTGTAGTGGTTAGTGCCTTTGCACAAAGAGGAGGAATTCCCGAGTCGAGTCCCACTACTGCACGTTCCATTTTCTGTTGGAAATCTGTATACAAAAATATTTCCTGACATTTATCATGTATAAGTTTTGTAAAAAGCATTCAAATGTTATATGTAGTAGTGAACAAATTATATATATATGAAGGTGAAATGGTTATGCATTCTGAGACATGAGTAACTTATTTTAAGCAATATAAAGGACTGCTAAGCACATTTTACCAGTATTGAGCATATTTAAATCCAATTGCTCGTAGCTGAGCACCGCATTAACAAGCGCAATGTCTTTGCACGCAGCTGCGCACCGTGCCAGCCAGCATAACTACAACATATTTGTGGGTAGCTGTGCACCGCGCTAACCAGCGCAATGTTGGGCAAAGTCGAGCAACATTAGGCAAAGTCGGGCAAAGTTGAGCAAAGTCGGCCGCACCTACTTTACTGTACTTTAACCATTCAGGTCTGGCCAGTAGGAAAATAAAAAGCAGTGACAGGGCTTGAACTCAGGATACTGTGCATTATAGTCACAGTACAGAAGCACTAAGCCATGACAGCACTTCATAGCCATGCACTTTCAACAGACACATATCTATCAAAGGGATATTAAACATTGTCAACATCAGCTAAGCAGGTGTGCCTACAGCTGAGGTTTTTCAAAACTGGCCAATCACAAATAAGTGTGGGAAATGAGGCATATTTAAGCTCCACAGGCGGGAATACTTGTCATAACTGGTTGTAGCTCCCTTCTGCAGTCAGCATGGCCAGTGTTGGAGAAGGCACTCGATTTCGAGCTCAACCCTGGGGCATTGAAGTGTCCAAAGTAATGGTTTGACTTGTTGTCCACAATCATGAGGAAAGACTCCTGCGGGGCCAGTACCAGGGCACCCAGTATAAAACGGTGGCCTGGAACAGTCTTGCTCGTGATCTCACTAGTGCCACTGGCATTCCACGGACTGGTGAGCAAGTTAGGCACCATTATTCTGACCTGAAGTGATATAAGGAGGATCAACTGGACCAGTGGATCCAGGAATCCCGTGCGATGTCTAATGCCCCAGTACTGAGTAAGTAGCCATTGTATTAAGTAGATAAGAATTGCTATGCTTGTCTATACTATGGATAGGTATGTCTCAATATCACTGCATTTACTTCACAGCTGCAGGTGTCCAGGCTGTGAATCAGCAAGCCCATGAAGATCGGTTGCAAAGGCTGCATCATCAGGCAGGTTAGTAATTATTCTGCATGTACTGTTATATGAAATAAATGAGAGAGCCTTCAAAGTGTTTTAACCCAATAAATAAAGGTGTAATAATCCTTTAATAAATGTATAATTCCTGGAGTGTGTCTGTGTCATTTTTTTTGATATGTTGTTGTACTGTTGCATTTTTCAAATATTACTGTTGTATTAAGCAGTGTTAACCCACTCTTGGGTAGGCCCATATAACGTAGATGAAGGGAGTGCTGGTAGCTTTTATGCATATTTACAGCCCTCAACTGTTGCTTCATGCCCAGATTGTACAGGTTAATCTGGCACATGAGTAGCTTGGTATTGTGTTCCTCAGAAAAGTCAGTGTGCTGCCAGAAATGTAAGGAGCTGTTAACATATAACTGATACTTTCACCTGAACATATCTAGATAATTATATGAAAGTAGAGCTGTCAGTGTACCATCTTAGCAGTAGTGTGTGTGAGCAACTCTCAAAATATGTAGCAGTAACATCTGCATCTTGGACAGTTTGTATGTAAGATACAGCTCATGTACATAATGATCTAACAAAATCCAATTGCACAATCTAAGGATATTGGGTAGTGTAAGAATACATGTAAGGGGCATATAACTGCAGCTAATAGGAATGTAGTGAAAATTAGAAGGATATATAAGTTGTTAATTGAGCTATCCTTTTCCACCCTACTGTATGCGCATAAAAAATGCAATTCCACACTTCAGTCGGTATGTCTAATCTCAAAACATTTGTTGGGACATATGTCCTATTGGTTTATAAATATTTGCATTTATTTCTATGCATGTGCCCTGTTAAAATACCACAATATTAGTGGCCTGTTGCCATCAATTCAACCTGCATGCTGTTGTAATGTCCACTATTGTTCTATATGTGCATGTGTTATGCTTGCTTTTCAACTGTTGAAAATCTGGTGTGTTGGGTTAATGGGAATACTTCTGCATGCTGTTACAACTAACTGGAAATGTTGTTGACTGTTACTAACCCATATCTTTTTTAAACCCTCCAAAACATAGCTCGTATGGGAAGGCCGGTCCCAATGGACCCACCTGTCCTACCTCAGCCGGCCATGGCACCTGACACCAGCAGGTCTGGTGCCCAGCCTGGGACCTCCTCCTCCATTGGCCCTGTACCACCTTCAGGTGGTAGTGCTGCAGGGGATGGGGCTCGCCCCCCACCGTGCAAGCATGGGCATAAGAGGGCCACTTATCGCTCTTCGAACGGTCCGGGCTGTGGTGCATAGAGAGATTGAACGTTCGGTTGCAGAACCTCCACGCCAGCTTGAGGCACGAGTGGCGCAATTCCAGGGTCAGCCTGCTCCTCCTACACAGCCCCCAGCACAGCCACCCTCTGGGCTGTGAAGATGCAGTGGTGACTGCCCATGAGTGGGGATATCAGTCCCACTGTTTCCATCTGTGGGTTCATGGGCTTGCGATTTCCAAACATCCCTCCCCGTCAAAGGTGTTCACCCACCACATGTGTCATATACCACCCCTGTATGCATCTTGTTTGTCTTGTCTGTTTACCTCCCCCACCTACCTCCCCAAATATACCTACTTCCCCTAACCCACATTCCATTCTCACCTGAAAAAAAGGGCAATCTGCTCCCAAAAAAAATTATGCCCCATACATAGCTGCCCATTTTGCACACATGTCCACTGGACACATAAAATGTAATTTAATTGGCATTACAACATACTTTGTTGTCCTCACCCCTCTCTCAGGAGTTGAAGGTTTCATATCTACCTCCAAATTTATTCCATATGCACAGCTGTTGATGTTAAAGAAATGGGCAGCTATGGACCTTCCCTACACCCGTCCTGCACATCCCGAGCTACTTTCCATACTATCTTTCCCTCTTTGTGCCCCTTTTTCACCACTATCTCCCCATTTTTCTTTTCTTTCAAAGAAATGAGCGTGGGGGTTAGCGGGAGTAAGCACTTTTAAGCAGTAGTTAGCGGGTTTGCGCGATTGTGGGCTTAGCTAAGCATTGCTAAGCATCGCGCAAACCCATTTACAACTGCTTAAAAGTGCCTTAGTCACTCTGTATGTGAGGGCCCTTGTTCTGCTCAGGAGCAAAATAAAACACCTCTGTTAGTCTCGAACCCCGGACCTTGTACACACTACACAACATGAAGTACTACTAAGCCACAGTAGATATACAAGTTGGTGCTGAAATAAATATATCATGCATCAAAATGAGAGAATGTAAAGGAAAAATAGGAATGTCATACCACACAACTTGTTCTGTGGATCTTTACCAACAGTTGTTGTGGGATTACATTACATGACTGTGATAAGAGAAGCAGCCATTCTAGCAGGAAATAATGTTACACCATCACTTTACAACCCCACAGAGTATCACAGCAGGACAAACACTGGCATATCTGTTTAGGGCAGATGCCATACCTCCCAACTGTCCCTAATTTTCAGGGATGTCCCTGATTTTCACACAAATTTTAGCTCTGTCCCTCTGAATTCCTCCTAAAACTACTGACTTTGGGCAGAAAGGTGGTGAATTACACTTAATGAATAATGACAATAATTAAAAGTTAGACACTTCTTTTACTTCAGAAAAGGTGTATTAATTCATATGCGCTGATTCTCTCAATGTTTCAACTTAATGGCACTAATATTTTAAAGGTGTCCGTGACTTTTTCTTTACTTTTCCCTGAGTCTGTTCAAATTTGTACCTGAGTGTTTGAGAGGCCTGGCAGAGGCAGGAACACAGAGGCATATCAGCTTTTCTGCTGTTGCACACTGTGCAAATAGCTTTGGAAGGAGTTTTGGAAGCATTCCCTTATGTAGGAATACAACACTGAAATACAAATGGATGTATCCATGTACTGGTAGCAACCAACTGTAACAATGCCATTGCTCCATTGCTGGAAAGACCTGTGTGGTGCACAGACAAAAAAGAACAGGCTATTCTCTGGCTACCATGTGGATAGGTCCACAGATGGGAGTTACGCAGACAGACTACTTGCCTTGATAAATGTACACAGCAACCCTGTAAGTCCAGCAAGATAAAATCCACACAATAATACTTATGCTCTATGTATTTCTGCATCCCTACCCAAATGTAGAATATACCTGTGTGTGCAGGGTCTACCAAGGATGTAGGTAAGCATACTCACAGTACTGAAATGTGTCCAGTTTTTCTGAGCAGCTTGTGCTAATCAAAACACACGAACACAGTTGAGTAAAAACAGAACACCTTTATCCAACACAAAGCTTTCGAGACAACTCTCTTTTTCAATGATTAACACAAGGTGCAATTAATCTCAGTTTTAAATACACCCACCACACATCACATGACCTGCAGCCAAAGTCATATGACTAGTTACATCAACATTTAATACATATTTACTAGCATTTTTACTAAATAGGATAATAAATACAAGTTTCTAACATATATATATATATTTTATAATAATTAAAACATACTATATCTCAACACTCAATATTCACCTACTCAACATCCATACCTTACTTTTGATGCTTAAAAATATAAAAAATGAACAATTATTTATATATCACTATGAAAAATTTTCTACAACAACATTAAATATTTAAAAAATCATGATCAAAACCAGATTGCCAAAAACTAATCATTTCAAACTATTATGCTGCAACCTTACCAAAATTGGTTTTAATGAAACCGATGTATTTAAACCAGGTTCAGTGTCCGCTGACAGTCGTACTATCCACTCATATTCCTTCACTTCAAGTTGATTACATATATCACCCCCTCTTAATGTTTTAGACAACATGTCTATAACTCTGAACTTGAATGTGTGTGCATTACCACATTCTTTTACATGTTTGTATAGAGCGTTTGTTTCACATTGTCTCCTTATGTTAGACTTGTGTTCAATTATACGATCCCTCAGCCTTCTTGTCGTCATCCCAACATAGAAAGATGAACATGCTACACAAGTTGCTATATAGACAACATAACAAGAAGCACATGTTGCTAACCCATTGAAGTTGTAACATTTATTAGTAACAGGGTGTTTAAATATATTATTATGTAATAAGTTATCATCTTGGGCTGGCACTATATCAGTGCAACAACTACAGTTGTAGCAACATATGGTGCCTCTAGTCCTTCCTTCAAGTTGATAAGTAGAGGTATGTGAGAAATCCTTATAGCATAATAGGGATTTCAATGATCTCTTATTCCTATATGCAAATGAAGGTGCGCTCCCTACTACTGCTTTTACATCATCTTGTGCTAAAAGTATTTTCCAATATTTATTTATAACCCTTCTAACTATATGCGTTTTCATATTATATGATGTAATAAATCTTAGTTTAACATCATCCCTCTTGTTTTCCAAATCATTACAGATATTACTACTACCGGGTGATAATATGGGTTTATAGGTTGTCAACCTGTTGGTCTCAACTATTTCTCTCATGCTATCTACTAACTTATGTGAATACCCACTAGCTATAAACTCTCCACATGTTTCATCCATTTGTTTCAAAAAGGCTTCTTCGATATTATTAAGTCTGCTAATCCTTATGAGTTGGGCCTTCACTATGCCTTTAAATACATGGGGAGCGTGCATACTTTATGCTTCCAAATAACGCCCAGATGAAACTTCTTTTTTATATACGGTGGTAATAAATCTATTATCATTCATTTTTAAATTTATATCCAAAAAATTAACATTACTTTGTGAACATTCCATCTTAAAATTCAAAAAAGGGGTTGTATTATTTATATAGCTATTAAAATCTAACAAGTCAATATAGGTACCTTTCCATATAAGGAAGCAGTCATCTACAAACCTTTGATAAAATTGAATACCATTATTTATAAAGCCATTATCATTAAATAGATGCGTCCTTTCCCATTGATCTAGGACTATGTTAGCATATGTGTTGGCTACGGGAGTACCCATAGCCACACCTGTTAATTGCACATAATGTTGCTCATTAAATATAAATACATTGTTCCGCAATACTACATCTAGCAACATACAAATGTTATCAGAATGTCTAGACGTAAAACCTGAATACTGTGTAAGGAAATCACGTACTGATTCTACCCCATAATCAATAGGAATTACCGTAAACAGTGAGGCTATGTCTAGCACAGCCATATGCATATCTCCATTTTCCCAGAACGCATCCTTCATACCAATTTGCCATTTATTTAATTTTGTTAAAAAAATCTGTTGTATCCTTAATAACTGTAGTACAAATAGACAACAAAGGTTGCAATTGTTTTTGCAAATACAGAGAAATAGGCTCCGTGACCCATCCCTTACCTGAAACAATGGGTCTCATAGGTGGATTCTCCTTATTCTTATGTACCTTGGGAATCCCATATAATTGTGGTATTATGGGGCTAGTCACAGTAAAGAAATGGAATAAATCCAATGTAATGTCACCTGCTAGTTGAATATCATATATACACATATTAACATAAGATACATACTTCTTTACTTCTAAGTTAGATATTAATCTAAAAGCTACCTCATCCCTAAGTAAAAGTAGGACTGATTCTACATACTTAGTTCTATCCATAATCACCACAGAGCCCCCTTTGTCTGCTTGTTTTATAATTATATTAGATTCCTGTTTTAATTGCTTGAGAGCTAAATGTTCTGTGTATGTAAGGTTAAAGACACTATCACCCCTTAATTTCACATCATATACATTTCTAAGTTCCAACTCACACAGATCGTGGAAGGCTGTTAAAATTGGTATACTATTTGGAATGAATGTACTATGCCTTTTACAGCCCCTTTCATTCACTACTTCATTGCCAAAAATAAGTTTTAAAGATACATTCCTAACAAACATTTTTAAATCTGTTAAAACATTTACAATGTCTTCAGAACTTGTAGGAATAAATCCCATACCTTTGCAAAGTACTGAATAATGTCCAGTTCCAATATTAAAAGATGATAAGTTCAGGATACCTGCCTTCACTTTCTGGCTACTTTCATTTGTTTTGGGGAAGTAGAAAGTTTTCGTTTATTATCCATTGTTCCTACTCCTTTCACTGTTAATCTGCCTCTCGAGACAGATCTAGATGCTGTCCGTTGCTCGATAACCCTTTCCGGTTGTTGTAATTGAAATGGTTTGTTGAAAAAATTATGTATAGGTTGTGCTGTTCTTTTGGCAGTTACCGGCAACTCATCCGTTGCATTTGAAGTTAGCGAGGATCCACTTGGTAAACGCACGCCATCTACATCACTACTAGCACCATGTGGTGCTTCTGCTAGTGTCGTCGTCTTCACGCTACCCACATGATACTGTGACAATACTGGGGGCGTGTTAACATTCTCCGTTGGTGTGCTTACAGTTTCAAAGCCATCCAGCGTATCTAAGGGCAAGACAGCCCTACTTATGGGTTCCAATGTATTCTTATTGTACGATTTGAAGCTTGTTTTTTTAATATCTCCAGCCTTATCTACCCTGGGCCAAGAAAATATATTGCCTGTTTGGAAATCGCCAATGTCTCTAAGAAGCTTGCGCTTCTTAGTTGTTTCCAATCTGCTGTCTAGCGCTGACAGTCTATCCATCATAGCTTGATGGATGGATAAACCTTCCTTCCAACAGGACATGTTGAATAGTTTATCCTCCATTTCTATAATTTCTTTTTTTAGACCATTTTCTATATCCAGAAAGAAATCATTCATTAATGCCATATAGTCATGGCTTAGTTTAAGGTTCAGACATTGCCATTTTTTCAGCAGGTCTGGGTAAGTATTACCGTAGGAGGGCATCTTTAGAATTCTTAAGCCACGAGGAACTATTCCTTTCTCCAAATATGCTGCAAAGCTGTAACATTGCCACTGCATACAGCTTGTGCTAATGTCAACACTAAAAAAGCACAAACTGTTTAGAACTGAGTAAATGAATATTCACAGTATAGCAGTTTACAAACAATTCTTGTGCCAAAGGAATACATCTCAATAACTAGCTTTGTATGGCAGTTAATTGTAAAAGTTGAAAAGAAAGTACATCTTTCCATGTATCTTGGGGTAGCATTTTGAGGGGTGAGTACATTTCTACACTGACAAATGGGTACTGGAAGCAGCAACATTAGGTCTGAGTACAAAATGTAAATCTCTGTTGCTTAAACCC